>NW_001813973.1:377791-465708 GCF_000149585.1 Histoplasma mississippiense | reverse complement strand
TGTCCAACACCCATAATTCAAGTCCACAGGCGGTTTTGGGCTGCTGCTCCTGAGCTTCGTCCCCTTGTGCTATTTTTGTCGGCGGGGGATTTCAGTCCGGGATTAGGGCTGGTTGGTTGGTCCAGTTTTGACTCGCCACAGGAATTGAACCTTGAACAGGTTTATGCTTCCCATTTGCGGGGGAATGAGGCTTTGAAAACGGCGAAGGGAATCAAACCCCTCCAGACTCCCACAGCAGCTCCCTGATGGCCCCGTATGCAGAACTAGATCCAAACCTCTATACGGAGTAGACACCCGACAATGGCCAGGTCCATGTCCTCCACGCTCGATACGAGCCGGCCCACCAGTGCACATACCGCCAAGGAACCGAATGCTTGATTGGCCTCCGCACTTCGGCTGGTTTTCTTCTTGCCAGACACTGAGAGTGATGGCGACCAGGGCACTTCTGCTTCACACTTGCTTATCAACCGATCTGTGTTTTAAAGCGTTGCAGAGAATCCACACTAACAGGAATATTAAACCCTTCAATGATTTAGAGTAGCTGGTGCAGCTGATAGTCCTGAGTTGGAAGAAAAAGTAAACTGACCACAACTGCTAAAATACAAAGATACAAAGAAAGCAAAACTCATGAGCTTTTTGTATTGCAATGCACGAATCCTCCTCACAAGGTTTCGAACCACAGTTCACTAAGAACCACCAACATAAACAATACAAGTATACATGATATATCACAGAGGTAGATGCTAACCCACACCAGCCATCTTAGCAATCGATAGATTTCAAACTTGAATCACCGCGGTTGGCTCGGTGAGATATCAGAATTGAGACACCATCAACTTCAATAACATCAAATGTCGCATCATCTTCACTTCCACCAGCAGCAGATTCCTCGCCAGGAATATCGTATGTCATCTTTAGATGATCGTCGAAATGTTTTATAGTCGAGTTCGCAGTTTTCTGTGGCGTGGTATGGGGGAATGACTTAATTGCGTCAATTAGTAATCTGTAACTATACTGTCAAGAAATGCCACCACCTGATCACGGCGCATAATCCATGACAATGCCTCGGAATGCATCGCCTTTCCTGTCTCACGAAGCACAATAAATCGAAAGTCTATGAAATCGGTAAGAATGCCGAAGACAGCTGTGCTAGTCTTTTTTGCTTTCACTCGAGCATCTTGAACAGCAAATAAATAAGTCAATACCTGGGCCATGTTATCTACTTGGACAGAAAATTTGGCTTCAAGTACTATCAGCATTTGTTCCAATCTAGTTGTATCCTCCATGTAGCCTAGGGACCAATCTGCTCTGCCAGAGATTGTGCCACCACCATGCTCCTGCTTCACTGTTGCAGTCATAGGCACCTCATAGCCAACACACAATTTGTTGTTGGCGCCTAAATCATCCAGTTGATCCAGTCGATCCGCAAGTAGAATATCAAACAGTGTACAGGTGGATGCCTCACGTCGAAACCTTGACAATGCAGGAGAGTCGAGAATCTTCTCTATGGCAGTTGCTAGAATATAGTCAATAGAAAATTTTAGATCTTTTCACTGATTGATTCTTGACTCACCAGCCCAGCTAGACAGAGGCTTCTGAGCACTCTGCTTCAACTGATTCTCTGTCAAAGCCCACATATATTCTTGCTTGTATGCATTGAAATCAATGCCCAGCTTTTCCGTCACCTGTTGAAGTGTTAATTTTGAAGGCAGGTATGATGGCGTGAGGGTGGGACTTGGAATATGTGAAACAGCAGTTGCAACGAATTGAAGATATGGCAACACCATAGGTACTTGATCTTCTGAAAGACCATCTTATAGAATTGTGTCCAAGTTCCTAAAGAAATCCGGATATCTTGACATGGCTTCTGTTAGATCGTAATGGTCATGCGAGGCATGCGGCTTTTGTCTCTTCGCTGGCGGTGCCATTTTTGTTGCTGATTGCAAGGGTGGAATGGAGGCAACCCATTGAAGTCACAAGTGGGAGTTGTTTGCTGGAATCCAAGACGTGGCAGCATGCGCCGGCAAGCGCACTGCGTACATCAAAAACCTGCCTGTGCAGCCCCTTGACTTTCAATCCCACGTCTTTGTAGAATTTATTATTGTATTATTATTATTATTATTATTGTTATTATTATTATTTCTACGACGCTGAACCTTGAATATATACTATTTTTTACTATTTTATATTCTTTTTAAATTATGTTTTCTCTCTCTTTAGAATTACTATTGACTGATTTATAGTAATTTACTGAGTTTTTTAACGATAGCTGTATAATTGTGTTCCCAGATGCATCAATGAAAGTTTTGCCAGCGCTGTTAGTGTGTCTATTCGTCACTTCGGCCAAGGGCTTCTGAAGACATCTAGCGTATGAGTGGCGATAGAATTTTTGTGCCGTTAAACTCCGCGTGAGCTTTTCCTTCCTTCCCCGTCATTGTTTTCCTCTGCGCCTCGTTCGTTTTGGAGGGGCTGGATTTACTATGATCGCTTTCACCACCAGCTGCAATAGCACCCTTACTAACACCATCATCCTCAAACTTTACGCCAGCAATGAGCGTCTCACTAAGGAACTCTAGCCCAGCAACGAACGTGCAGAGCCCGCTCGCGATGCAGAAGTGACTAATTGTCGTGCCAATGTCAAGCCAGCTCCCCTCGTCGCGCACCATGTAGAAGAAATTAAGCGTCATTATGTCACTGATGGACATAACGATCATGAATAGAGCGGAAGGAGCGACACCTAGGCGCCGGTTGAGGATACCCAGGTTCGCACTGATGATGGCAAATGGGATAAGGATCTTTAGGATTAACAGCGCGCCTTGGAGGAAGGGGTCGAAGATAGGGACTAATCTGGTAACGCTTTCGAGGGAGAAAGAAGAGATTGAAGCGATGTTGCCCGTGGAGAAGAAGGCGGATTGGAGAAGGAAGAAGAAGAACAACGCAACACGGGCATCTCTGGTTGTTAGGATGCGATAACGGGGTTTTGATATGTGGTTTTCGCTGTTGGGTTGTAGAGGGCTTTGTTTCGTTTTGATTTGGGTGACATCATTTAATGGAACGATGGTGGTTGGTGGCTGGGATGAGGTGTGGATGAATATGCGGTGTTCAAGTTGAACCCAACTGAGTAGGGTAATACAAAAGACGAAGTAAAAGAGCCCCTCGTACGAAATGGTGAGAATGATGAACGTTGGAGAGAAGGTGAGAAAGATCACTACAAGGCGATGGAGGTAGTGGCTATTTGGATATAGCCGGTGGAAGAATGGAAATGTAAGAGATGCCACTACAAAAGGTTAGTCTGAGAATCCCTCGGCACTTCTCATATGCAGTTATGCTTGATGGGAAATGATGAGGCTAACCTAGAACCGACCATGCAACAACTTGGTTTCCGAACGGCAAACCTTCTTTTGCCTGTAGTGATGCGGCGGTAGATCTGGTTACTATTAAAGCCAGCAGAACCATGCCGATCTAATGTATGCCGCCGACGCATTAGTATGGTCTAGCATGATGACTCTAGAAAAACTAGGAAGATAGCGACGAACGTACCTGCATGCCCATAATTCGCTTGGAACCCCTACTGACGGCAATCGATAGGGTTTTAGAAATCGGCGTTATTGATTCCTCGAATATGAGATAGAGGAGCCCAGTAAGGACCATGAGAGTTGCCCCTATCGTTCTGTCCGACAGGTAAGAATCTGCACTCCGCTATTTGACTGGGAAATGGATGGATAATTACATGTTTGTTACATCCTCCACCTTGTTAGCGGGTAGAAGCGTGAAAATGCTCATAAAACCGCATCCGATACTCCACGTAGCTAAGACGAGTTTATTGCGCGACAGGAAACTAATGCCGTAGGATAGAGGCCATATCGCCGCAAGGATGAAACAAAAAGTGTAAATTTCACGATGAAAATATGATTGAACCTATTCTATAGGTAAGCTATAGTCACGTTTCCGATTTTTCGTCATTAAAACATGGGGTGAACTGATATTACTCACAAGTGCCTCCAATACCCCAACATATATCAATATCTGTAACCAAAAAGTTATGTAGTCACCCAGTGACTGAACATGGCTGAGAAAAATCTTTCGTCCAGCTGCTATCGCCTGCCGTTTTGCTACAACTTCCTCCCAGAAGAAGACGGGGAAAATGCCATATGCGTAATATCTCCACGACGACTTTTGAATCCAGAATATAGAATACAATATGACTAGTATGGAAGAAAAGAACATCGTACTGAATGTCGTACGACTTGGGACGGAAGTTTCATGCAGGACGTGGAGATCTATCACGGTTGTCAGCGCATATGCAATCCATCCGAGATAGCCTGCAGTAACTATAGTTCGGAGGAATAGCCAGTCATAGGTCTGCAGATATCGCAGGCCGTCCAGAGCGGTATGTAACAGATCGGAAGATTTCCTAATCGCCTCGTCGTATTTCTTCCTCGAAATTAACCGTTGAATTTCGGAGATGCGGTTCTCGATAGAACGCTCATTAACTCCGAAAGCTTGATATGGTTGGTAACGCAAAACTGAAGCTCTTTTATTCTCCTCTTTCACTCGGTACATCTCTAGAACCCCCTGGGTGTTCGCGAGAGCAGCCAGGGCTTTTTCTTTGGGTGACGCATCAAGGTACGAAAGGGGGAGCTCCCCAACCGAATTCACGGGGAAATCCAATCCAACCAAGTATGCCATGAGAGCAGCTACGTCGGCCTGGGCAACATCATGTCTCTGAACGCTATCTAAGCCCCAGTCGGAAGAGAATCCATCTTCATGGCCTGGAGCCTTTCCCCTTCTCTGAATTTTCGGTTTAGCGACTCCAGAACCCCAAACCACCAAGGGAGTACGGGTATTGTCCGGGTGTCCATCACCATGGCTCCCCCAATCACTCATGCCATGATCAGCCGTAAAAACAAAGGCTGACTCATTATCGCCGTAAAACTCCTCAACCAATTCTGTAATCTCTTTCACTCCTTGGTCGACAACCTTGATATTATGCAGATACTCCTTCGAATAAGGCCGATAAAAATGCCCAGCCGTATCCAAACCAAGTAAATGCAAAAAGAAGACAATCTTATCTTGTCTCAATCGCGCATCAAGCTCTGGATCTTCCTTTGCCGCGGCGAACATTGCCTTCACCTTCTCAAACACCCAAATATCCAACTGCGACCCGTCCTTGCTAAAATACTCTGCCTCCTCGCCATACGACTCCGCATCGATTTTCCCCGGCGTCGCACCCTCCTTGAACATAGGCAATATATCCGGACTCCCCCAACTCCAGGTATGCCTACTGCGATTGAACACGCTGTCGAAATTGACAGGATTGAGCTTCCACCCCGTCGTCACCGACGAGACATCCTCATACAAGCCAGCAATGAGGGCGACATGGCCCGGCCTGGACTCCGTGGGCACCCGCGTATGCGACACACCAAAGGTTCCATGGTAAAGGACGCGGGAGCGAATAAACGGCGCAAGCGGTCGAGGCGGTTTATTCCCAGACGACACAGTGCCTTTTTTTTGCTCGAGATTGGGATAATCGGGGTCCAGCACGCCTCCGGGAGACGGGTCCGGAAAGGACTGGAAAGCCTTATCAGCACGTAGACCGTCTCCGACGAAGAGAAAGAGTCTTTTTGCGGGGGCTTTTGCGGAGGAAGCTCGTTGGACGCCGAATTCGCGCATGCCACTGACGATGGGGCTGACAAAGTAGATGTCGAATATTGAGTAGGTGTATATTGCATGGAAGATAATTGCCAGGGCTAGAAAGCCAACGCGCCCTAGCCGAGCCATAGTGTGCGAAAATACTGTTTTTGTCTGGAGATATTTGGAGAGCCGGGGTGGGCGTTTAGTAGAACCGACTCCGTTGGTTGTCTACCATATGTGGGAAAAGAGTGAAAACGGTCCAGAAGACCCTGAGGAATGCAAAAAAAGGGGAGAGGGGTTAAAAATACATTCCAGATTGCTATGGATTCATTGTCGGAGGTTGTCGCATTGCTGTAGATAGAGCTTAGAGGTTTGTTTAGAGCTCCTTTCCATAAATGAGCATTGTTAAGATATTACTAATCATGTTCACCCGTTCAGGGGCAAAGGTCAATGAGCTCTCTATATTAGGCCACTAGGGCAGAAGAGCTCAATCACCACCAGCGCCATGGTGGCATAGAGGGTACGAATCACCCAACCCAATCCCCCAACACTCTATAATTATATAACTCCTACAAATCTCGGTGTTTATATTTAAATAATGCCCAAACCGAAACAACTTTATAAAAATATCAATGGATATACAGTGCGCGTAAACAACAACAAATTGGCTTGCTTAGAATCTTATTTAAAAAGGACTCAGGTCTTTTGCTGCATAGCAACGTCAAAGACCCATAAGGATTTAGGTCAAATATGTAAATGCCTGCATCACTTTGAAAAAATAATAAAGTTAAAAAATATAAAATGCAGCAATTCATTCGAGAAACCTAGTCGTCCGCTCGCCTCACTTTCTTCGTAAGCGTATCCACCAGCCGACTATAGAACACTGAGGCATGCTGCCGGGGGAAGGTAATATCTATAGACAGATACTCGGGGAGAATATCAACCAAATCGCGATCGCGGTTGGGGTCCAGGAGGGGGAAATAGTGGAACTCTGCCGCTTCAAAGTTCTTGTTTTCCGAATCATGGGCGACAGCGAGTTTAAAGTGTAATGCTAGTAGAATGGGAATTGATAGGTTAGCCTTCTGTATTTCTTAATTTATTTCTATATATTTTCCGTCTTATTCTCCTCTTTCTCATTGTTTTGAGGAAATGAGGAAAATAAACTTACTCCCATTTATCCCCGTCTGTATGCAGTCATATAAGTGATCAGATTCTTGCTTCTTAGCATCACGGATAATGAGGCCTGTAAGGTCGCTGTACAGGTCTTCCTTCAGCTGAGCTATTTGCGCAACGTGAGCCGCTTCAGCACTACCCATCACGATCGTTCGCGAAGCACCACTGCTGTTGGTTTTGGCAGCGCTTCCAGGACCCTTGGAACTTGTAACGTATTCCACATTTGTTGCTGCGGTTCGGGAAGCGGCCAGCTTCGTTTGGAGGCCTTTGATCTCGTTTTGGGCATTAGTCAAGCCCGAACTCAATTTTTTGATTTTAGCCTCCAGCTCCGCAATTTCGTCATCACGGTCCTGCAGCTGCTTTTGAAGAGTGTGTGATTCTTTAGCTAGACTCGTCTTCATAGTAAGCTCCTTTTTTAGCGAGGCGATCAATTCATTTGATGCTACGCTTGGGAATCAGTCTCTCTGTGTCCAAAGCGGAATGGAGCTACATCCATACCTGCATTGTTCGACTCGCATTGTTTCCGCAGCTTCTCCACGTTGGAATTGGCTTCGAGAACCCCCACCTCTCGTAGATTTCGATACTTAATGTCCATATTCTCGTATTTCTTTGTCATATCTCCTAGCTTCCTCCTTAAAGTCGCCTCATTGTCTCCTTTCTCGATATTTGATGTCCCTCCCCCAGGTTTGCGTCGTTGGTTGGTTGTTTGGGATGGCTTATGTTGTAAGTGAACATGGCTGGAACTTCTGATGGGAGAATGGGATATAGATCGGGTAGCCGGGTATTGATTCTCCTCCGCCTCCCCTGCCTCATCTTCCTCTTCCTCCTCCTCCTCCTCCTGCTCTTCTTCTTCATTCTCCACCTCCACCTCCACTTGCTGCTGTTGTCGCCCATCATGCTTGGATTCAGCCCCAGGCTGTATGCTATGCGTCATGGATTTCGTTGCAGGATTCTCTTTCGCAAGTGGTTGGGTTGACTGGGGATGACGTGACCCCATCGGGGTATACTCGAATCCATCATCTATGGTCACTCGCTTTCCTGACCTTTTGACCTTTTTAGGTCCACTTTTCGTCCGGTCACCTTCCCGAGTGCGACCATGTGCTGTCGTTCCTGGGGAATCAAGCTCATCGTCCGATTGCTGCTTTGGCTCTGGGTGTGGCTCATCGTCTATACATTTTCCATGGTCGCTTTCCTTGGAAAAACTAGCATCAGGGGTCTTGTGGGCCTCTTCGGTGTCTTCGGGGGTCCTTGAGCGTCTGCGGATAGTCGAGCCTCTCGCAGGGCGACCTCTTTTTGGTCCCAAAACAACAGTCGAGCGAGCTTTACGCGTATTGGGTTTCGCGGCAGCCGTAGCCTTAGCTTCAGTGATTTTCGGTCTTCCCTTCACTTTTTTTGCGGGAGGTGCGCCGGTATCCGGGCCTTCATCGTGAGTATATTCTCCGCCGCCGTTCATCAATAGGTCGTCCTCCAAGTCATCGTCCACTAACCTGGACAATTTCGACGCAGCCTTTCGCTTTGGCATAGTTCAAGTCAAAAAAACAGTTTCGGCAATTTCACGTATTTCCCGATGATTATAGCTCTCATACTCTCTCCTTTGTACTTGATTGTGTGGCTAGGTATGTCTCCGCGTACAAAATAAACACAGACGTTGCAGGTGGTTGGCAGAACATGTGATCCGCAGGTCGGCGCCTTTTTGACCTTTTTGAGGGAAACTCCAACAAAGCAGCCAAGTTGATTCATGAACAACCGGCTTCAAATCCACCATCTGGCTATTTATGTTATTTTTGTTAATGTTTACGACATGACACAATAAGATAATTTCTTTCTACTTCGTTCTACTAACCTCGGTCATACTTCTTTTATCCAAAACTGCGCTCCCTTAGATTCCGCTGTGCCCCCGAGGAGCTTGAGGCATCCGTCAATCCCACTACGTATAACTCGCCATGGCCTCGGGCGGTGGCCGCAAATGGCAACAATTACTACAGGAACTAGTAATGATTGCTGGCACTGTAAGAAACCTTAAAATAGTGACAAGTTATCCTACTTGCGAAAATACCCGTGCTGACATGTATTAATCTTCCAGTCCCTTTCCACCTATTTCGTCGTCCGATTCCTCCTCTCCAGGGTCGAATTCGACCCCGATAGCCAAAAGCATGAGGAGGCGAAGCGGAAATCCGCGGCCATCTTGCGAAGACTCGACAGCCCTGATGATTCTGACGACGAATCGTCCAAGTCAAAAAAAAGTTCGTCACGGCAAAGGAAGCAGAGGAAGGAGGACCTCGTTCTCTCGCAATATGAACAGACCATCGCGATGGACGTTGTAGCGCCTGAAGATATCCCTGTATCCTTTAGCGACATCGGTGGACTGGAGGATATCATTGAAGAATTGAAAGAGTCCGTCATATATCCGCTCACCATGCCACATCTATATTCAACCACGTCATCACTCCTCAGTGCACCCTCGGGGGTGCTCTTATACGGACCACCTGGCTGTGGCAAGACGATGTTGGCAAAGGCGCTGGCGCACGAGAGTGGAGCTTGTTTTATAAATCTTCACATCTCAACCTTGACAGAAAAATGGTACGGCGATTCGAACAAGCTGGTCAACGCCGTCTTCTCTCTGGCGCGCAAATTAGAGCCGAGCATCGTCTTCATCGATGAGATCGATGCAGTACTGGGGACACGGCGGAGCGGCGAACACGAGGCCAGCGGCATGGTCAAGGCTGAGTTCATGACACACTGGGACGGGTTGACCTCGTCCAACACGTCTGGGCGACCACAGCGGGTTCTCATCCTTGGCGCGACAAATCGAATCCAGGATATCGACGAGGCGATTCTCAGACGCATGCCGAAGAAATTCCCTGTCACCCTTCCACCCGCCGCGCAGAGATTGCGGATATTAGGGCTTGTCCTTAAGGATACAAAGATAGACCGGGGAAATTTTGACCTGAACTTCCTCGTCAAAGCTATGGCGGGGATGTCTGGCAGTGATATCAAGGAAGCCTGCCGAGATGCCGCAATGGTACCTATCCGAGAGCTAATACGATCGAAACGGGATTCGGGCACTACGATGGAAACTGTGGATCCCGATGAAGTGCGTGGTTTGCGAACGGAAGACTTTTTTAAACGAGCAGGTGGCGTGAAGGCTGCCAACCATGGCGGTAGTAATGGTGCTATTAACCGCAAATCCATTCTCACGAAAGCCGCGAGCAGTGAACCACCTTCTGAAAAAGAGTGGACTACTGATTCTGAAGGAGGTGGTGATGGGGTTGTTGAACCGGAATTCATCCCAATAGATAAATGATCTATTGGGCTTCCCCGTCAGAGCGCACATCTATTACCTTATTTTATACCATTCATACACGTATATATACTCCGTTTTTTCAGCATTTCTTTCTAATTCTGAAATCCCACTCTTATTCATTCTTCGGGAAGTGTGTACAGTATGATATCCTTTCCTAACGGTGGCAATTATGGGAATATTTGGGACCTTGTTCGAATTATCATTGGCTATTATATAGAAATGAAATGGCGTTCTAACGAAAGGGGTTTTTTGTGTATTACTTCTGAAACGCATTGATAGGCATAATCAACATGAACGATGTCATTGAGATTGTATTATTTTTTTGTTTGAGGACGCAACTTACAGTAGCAATCCTTCAATCAGTATCTGCTCTTCCTGAACATACTCCACGGTTAGATAGTTTTGAGATTTGCGGAGACAAAGAGTCGGCTAAAAAATGACGTGATTACTCACCGCCCAGGAACCACTATCACCTCGCTCCATGATGACCCTCAATCACCGACATTGAATAATAAATGTTTTTCTTCCTCCACGCTGACTACCGTTGGCTCTCTTCCATATGAATAGAGACATAAAATCTGACCGTTGCAACTGAACAGGTGTTTGAATAGAGACTAGAAGCTTCATTGCCTCTCACCATCCCCTCCCGGAAACCATCCCCAACAATGGGCGCCTCTGATAATCCATCTTCGGCGCGGGACAACTCGTTGGACAAGCCGAAGTTCCTCCAGAGAAAGACGCTGTCTGGTGTCGATATCGAAGGTCACAATCTACCTCCCTCCCCCGCCCCATCCAGTCCTCGCGACGGTCGACGGTATGCTCTAGCTACGGAGTTAGTATTTACAGAGGGTAATGACCAGTTCAATGCGAGCAGTGTGCCAATCTACCAGGTAAGGCAGAGGGCGAGACAGGATATTCAACGCAGTTGGTTATTTTGATGAAAAGCCCTGTTGCAGCTGGGGTTCACTATACATCGAGACATTGACTCATTTTACCTCCGTATATCTTTTTAGAGTGCAACTTTCAAACAAACCTCCGGAAATGGTGGCGGCGAGTACGACTACACACGATCGGGCAATCCCACCCGAACACATCTAGAGCGACATCTGGCAAAAATTATGTCTGCGCAGCGAGCCCTCGTGGTATCCTCTGGAATGGCTGCCTTGGATGTGATTACACGCCTTCTTAAACCAGGTGATGAAGTTGTTACTGGTGATGATTTATATGGCGGCACACATCGCCTTCTTAAATATCTAGCCACTCACGGCGGCATAATTGTTCACCACGTCGACACTACTCGGCCGGAGAAGGTGTCAGAAGTCCTAGGAGCGATGACTAGACTGGTTCTGCTAGAGACTCCCACAAACCCGTTGATAAAGATAGTAGACATCCCACAAATCGCATCATTGACGCATGAGGCGAACCCCAATGCGTTGGTCGCGGTCGATAATACCATGCTATCCCCGCTCCTGCTCAACCCGCTCGACCTAGGTGCTGATATAGTCTACGAGAGCGGAACTAAATACCTATCCGGCCACCACGACTTGATGGCCGGCGTGGTCGCCGTCAACGACTTGTCCCTAGGCGAAAAGTTATACTTCACCATCAACAGCTCTGGCTGTGGTCTGTCCCCCTTCGACTCCTGGCTGCTCTTGCGCGGCGTCAAGACACTAAAAGTCCGCATGGAACAACAACAATCCAACGCGCAGCGCATTGCCGAATTCCTCGAAAACCACGGCTTCCGCGTCAGATACCCTGGCCTCAAGTCCCACCCACAATACGACCTACATCGCTCCATGGCGCGAGGACCTGGTGCCGTGCTCTCGTTTGAAACGGGGGATGTAACCACCAGCGAGAGGATTGTGGAGAGCGCAAAACTATGGGCTATCAGCGTCAGCTTTGGCTGCGTTAACAGTTTGATTAGTCTGCCCTGTCGGATGAGTCATGCTAGCATTGACGCGAAAACCAGGAGGGATAGAGATATGCCTGAAGATTTGATTCGGCTGTGTGTGGGCATTGAGGACGTGGATGATCTAATTGATGATTTGAGAAGAGCGGTATGTTAACTAAAAATTATTCTTTGTTAATCCCCGTTTTACACTTCACATGACTTCGCTGAAGTCCCTGCATTGCAATTTTACTAATTATGGCCAATTCAATTGGTATAGCTCGTCCAAGCTGGCGCTGTAACTGTATCACTAGACAACTTCCAAGCGGTCAACCCCGCTCCACCTAAAGGATGAAAGGAGTTGCGTGAACGCGCCGACATTGACATCATAGATCTTGTCCTTCGGTTACCTAACCCTCCTTTCGCGAGTTTTGCCTTCATCATTTTATCAATGACGTTTCTCCCCCCCCCAAAACAATTGTATATATGCACACACGAGATAATCCGGCGTTACCTGTGGGAAATGAGGAAATAAGAAAAAATAATTCATATAACATAAAGAAGATTCATGTTATTTCTCCGGAGATGGATTCAGAATCTCCTGTCTCTGTGTTCCTGACCTGACGATCCAATACGCTGAGCTCAAGCGCAGCTTGGCAAAATTCAAGCTCTGGCTAAAAACGCCATTAAAGTTACTCACCCTGAAGCCCATTCAGGGCACACTCTTATTTCTTCAACAGAGGTTTCGAGATGATTTGCTCGCGATGCCATCCCATGTTCATAAGATGGTTGGATATTTGTTATGTAGCCACCAACTGTAGCTGCTTTCCACGCCGGCGTTTGATATCAACCAATCTGTTTTAGCTTCCCATCTTCTTTTATTTACTTGGCCGAGTAGAAAAAAAAATATGAAACGGGGAAATTCGTGGGATTCGGCTTATTATTTCATGTTTGAGACATCCAGCTTCTTCACCGGCTTCCATCCAGCTAGAAACTTAAAGATCTGAGCAACTAATGCCTGAAATGTCATGCATTCTTTCTGCCTAACGTTCTTGTGTTAGCCCTCTGTAGGGGAGTAAATCTCTTTTAGCCGGGAGATTTCTCGGTCCTTGCCAGCTAATGGCTTGGTTTATCTACCCCGTTCTCCAGAATAATTGGACAGGGTTCAATCAGAGATACCCATTGCCATGCTTGGATCTGAGTATGAGTGTTGATGTGCCTGTAGCTGTGAGGTTATTGGAGGGGCGGAGAGGCGTGGTGGTAGTTGATTGCTTCCATGAAGGATATAGATGGTGGAAAGCTCAAACACCATTCTTGCCATCTCCGATATTAGATGCAGATACTTGGAGGAAAGCATGGAGAAGTCGAGAAATGGGAATCTGATAGTCCGGGGGAAGCTCATTTCGGGTGAAGGAAATGGAATACTGACAGCAGATTCTGGCGTCTGGGATCTCACGAATGTAAAACCATTGTAGTAGTGTGTTTGAGAATCATCTCAACTGGTGAGTGCAATGGAAGTATCCTTCAGATAATGAACCTCCGTGCCTGAAGACAAAGAACCGGGCTTCTCAAATATGTGCTTGTCCATCCCGCATATCAAGAGCTGTGACGCTTCCATGGTGCAATCTGTCATGTGATCTGTTCATGTCGCAGAACAAAACTGCGCCAAGTGGGATTAGTACTTCTGGAGCAATGCTGCATTCTTTTCGCCTTCGCACGTCTTCCTATTTGTCATGGCCATTTATGATTGTTTGCCTCTCATATTTATTAATTGTTTCAGTGTTTATATGTAGACACTCCCACTTCTGTCTTCTGGAGTGCGGAGTACTGACTGAGTACTATGATTCATTCGCTCTCCTTTCGCGAGGCAAGGTAACTTTCCTCAATCTCTAGTATAAATACGAGAAGTTACTCTTTGGATATATATTTCTGTCTATTAGCGTCACTCTATATTGTATTTGCGAAAATGAGCCGAGAAGGGTCGGCATCACAGTTGGTCTCGGGACCGGTTTCTTCTCCCACAGCTCGAGCGCCAAAACCTGGAGCATCCCAGTCGACATCAAAATGGAATCCGCAGATTTTAGGATCGAGGTTTGCCGTAGATGCAGTCAGCGCAGCTGGGTCTGCGGCATTGATATGTCCGCTTATCACCATTATTGACAAGTAAGTCGATTACTACATACTAGGAGTACTGTGTGCAATTTTGATTGTTTTTAAACCAACGTCTCTGATGGAAACTTCATAGGTCTATTATTGAGAAAGCTGCGAAGGGTCTTCCCATCTTCCATAGTCTTAAATCGTCACTGGTCGCGATCGTCAAACGGCCTCATAGTTTTCTCATTTCAACACCGTTTCTCCTCATATACACCCTTTACGGATCCACATACTTAACAGCTAATGTCATCGACACCATTACGTCGACAATGGATGACCGCAAATTTGCCCATGTCTCAGCGGGCCCTGCCAAATTCATTTGTACGGCTGTTGTCAATATGTCCATATGCGTTTACAAAGACGCTCGATTTGCGCGTATATTTGGAGCGCAGGGCACCGCTCCAGCGCCGAGCACACCACCAAAGTCGACGGGAATGCAAAATCTGAAGCAAAATTCTTCTCAGAGCGTTCCTTCTGTATCCACTACCAAACCTTCTTCTCAGACTTTGCCAATGCCTAAACGCTCATTTGCTCTTTTCTGCCTCCGCGACAGTATGACAATATTCGCATCCTTCAACCTCCCCACACTTCTTTCGCCCCACATCCCAGATATCCTCGCCTCCACGCCATCCTCCAAATCTGCTCTGGCCCAATTCTCCATCCCGGCGTCCGTCCAGTTTTTCAGCACACCGTTTCATCTGTTAGGTCTGGATCTTTACAATCGCCAACCACCCGGAGGGTTAAATGCAGCAGATAGATGGGCCCGGGTCAAAAGGGATTGGGCACCAAGCGTCATGGCTCGTATTGGACGAATAGTCCCCGCTTACGGATTCGGTGGTGTGATTAATACCAAACTCAGAATGACCATGATGAACTCATTAGAGGAGAAGGGACGTGCGATATAGAATCGAATGATTGTGCCGAACTGATGTTGCCAGAATCGACGCCCCGAGGAACTTATATAGATACGACCTTTCGATATAACGTATAGTACAACGGCCGACTAGACTAACGACTGCGAAAAGAATATAACGAATTAGACACCCTCAACCTCGATGTCGCCTCCATTATTTTGCGTCCTTAACACACTCAACGCCTCCTCACCCCCCCACGTACATTGGAATGCATCGAAATCGAACCAGGATACTATATTTCCTTTTATTTATGAAGTGATACCCTAAGAACACTTTTTTTTCCATCTATAAACTTTCTTGCCTTCTTCTGCCAGGTTCATTGAAAATTACTTTCTTCCGTTTTGAATAGCCCTGATGCACATTCAAATAGATTGCACATACAAGAGATTGCATATATATTGATAGATATAAACTACAAAGGTATAGATATATAAATATATACTACTATTCGTTGTCGCTTTATCTTTCCCAAAAAAAGTTCCTGTTATATAATGGAGTGGGTGAATTGAATAATTTTTGCTTCGAACCTTAACAGTACCGCCGTCCATCCTCTCCAACCGGTTCCAATCTTAAAAAGCAAAAGGGATGCAGAAGAACAAAAATTTTGTGATACAAAAATTTTACATCACAACAAAACAATATCATCAACCTGCCCACACTCGGAATCGAACCGAGGATCTTATCATTACTAGTGATACGCTTTACCACTAAGCCACGCGGGCGTATTCGGTTGAGGCCGACTTGATATTGTGGTCTACCAGGCTTCCAGAGCTAGGGTAAGTAACCGATAGAGCGAGGAAGATCTATTATGTGTAAAACTCGGAAAGTGAGTATTCAGTATTTCATCATTTATATTTGATGATAACTATATACAGATATGTACAGTGCAATTCAATAAATAATATCTAGCGATATTCAGCTATTGCACGAACCACAGGACATCGTGTTGATACGTAGCAATCCACACGAGCTGAAAAGCGACATCGGTTAGCTATAAAAAGGGGAGAGGTATATCTTGATCCTGTTTCTCTGTCCGGAGCCCGTTCATAATCGGAGACCCAAGCGAAGCTATGGGTCCGGTTTTGAGTTTGCTGAAGTCTGCTGAATGATGTGGAGTCACAATCGCAGGGAAACAAATGATGGAAACGAAAAAAAGGATAGAAGTCACTTCCTTTGAGTCCGTATATTTTCATCAAATGTGGAGAGGGGTTGAACACGAAGCAGGATTAACACCAGGAAAATGCAACGTACATTTGCAGTACATGCCATGAGAGAAATTCGAAATCAGGAGATAAAATCGGATATATGAAAGGAGATTTTTCTGGAACCCACCACCCGAACTCCTAGAGTCACCAATTCATCTCGACCTACCTAACTTACTCACTCTTCTCTTGCTCCCGTTTTCGCATGGCCCTTTGCTGCTTCTTCTGCTCACGGTGTTGCTCCAGATTCGAAAAAATCACGGAGGTTGTCTGGCTATTATCTTCAGCAAGGGGCGCTACAGCCTGTCCACCTTCGATACCACGGAACGCATTGTGGAACGCCCACTGCACACCGCGTTCGACAGGCTTATCGAATATGTAAGGCAGGAACGGGACAACGGCAAGACCGAGCTATTTAGTAACCGTCAGAACTCATCATATAACCATGCCTACCTACCACCCATCGTGGTACGAGGACCTTACCCCAATCGGCAGCCATGTGCGAATCATAGTATTCTTCGCCCCCCTAAACGCACGCCCAGAATACTTCACCACAGAATGGATCGTCAATGCAGGTAAACCCATACTAGCCACTGCCTGGAAAACAGCGCGTTCAGCCATGACAGCCCGATAATCTTCCACCAAGGGAATCTTCGTCGTCCGCCAAGGCAGCAGGGTATCCTCCTCCGGATCCGGCCAGGGCAGCGGATGTGCCCTAGATGTTGTCGAGTTGAACGTTTCCTCCTGCTCGGTTGACTGGCTTTTATGTTGGAGCTTGCGTCTCGCCACTGCATCAACCGCTAGCCCACTTGACATAGTTCCAGTCGCATTGTGATACGCATCACATGCCGGGGCTAACACTCGCATGTTCCGCAGATAGGCTTTGTAGCCTTCGTTAGCAACATCGCCTAATATGTAAGCCCAGGAAATACCATATGCACTGCGGACGAGCCAGGGATGCGCGACGGGGCGGAAGGATTCGCCAATGTCGGAGGTATAAGCGACATAACGATGCGCGGAGAGGAGGATAGTGCGGATGCGGTTCGTGTATGCTGCGTATCGGTATTTGGTATCGGTGGAATCCACAGCGCTAGGCCATTGTTATTGAGGGTTTTGTTGTGATTGAGACTTTGGAGTGAGAAATATGTTTTGGTGACCCATACTAGCCATCATAAAACTGGTCCAGGAGTTCATCTTCACGGTCAATAAGTTTTTGCAGTTCTGGGTTTAGTTTTCGGCGGAGAGCAAGGTCGTCGCTATGGGATGCTTTATTTGTAGCGTCATCGTCGTTGTCGTCTGCTTGGGGTTGCTTGCTAAAACCCCAAGCCATGATATGATATATTTATGCCCTTGAGATAGATAGGAGCTCCAGATGAGAGATAGAAGAATGGATACGGGTGAGCAGGAAAACGGGGACCACCTTCCATATATGGGAAGACGCTGCCTGTGATCAGACCACCCATGTCGGGAAATAGAGGCAAAACGTGTGGTACCTCCACATGAAGTACATCGCAAAGAGTTGGGTGCGGGACATTGCAGGCAACGATGATGGCTGGGGTACCTGATCTGGAAGTTTTCTACTCCGTAAAGAGCCGCTCTGTATTCTGATTGGTCTATCGGCGGTTTTCGGCTGATGCAGCAGCACTAATTGTAATAGGAATAGCGTCATGACATGAGAACCTCCAACGTCAAATTCTTGGTCAACTTGTTCAATCAACAAAACCACCAGCTCCAGTCGCGGGACCTATCAACAGTCATCTCAATTGACTATTCCACACCTCAATTGCCATTCCAACCCTACCCTCACAATGGTCGTTTACTACACAATTGCTGGCCGCCAAATTGGCTCCCACGTCGTATGTGTTCATGCTCCTGTTCATACATTATTCCCACCCTGAGAGTCTCCAGCAATGTCAATCACATTAGAGCTGCGGGTCGAACTTCATATCCTGCCTAATTGGTAGCGCAGAAATGAAGCACATAACCATGCTTGAATTTAGATCGTTGTGCTGACTTGAGAATAATTATCCAATAGCTTTCCATGGCGACTCTCGGAACTACCTTCCTCGGCTGCTACCTTGCGATGCCAGGAAAGACGGACAAGAAACAGGGACCGCCCATCAAGGCCAGCAGCAAGGATGAGGAACAATTTATCCAGTACGTCCGAACAGCATTTCGCCCCATTTAAGCACTTTCACCCATTTTCTACTTCGGACCGCGCTATTGCTTTTGTCAACTATCGTCTGCGTCCTTCCAATATCAAAAACATGAATGAAAAATCATTATTCTAACTGCAACACAGGGACTTCCTAAAAAACATAGAGGCTGAGGAGAAGAAAATGAAACAATAAAGCCAATACCTCTCATATTTTTTCGCCCCGGTCCTCTCTCTATATCTGACGCCCGACTTTGTACGCCATCTATTTCTCGCATCATAAATTTTAGAATTTTGTCCTCGAATACACTAGTTCGTTTTTTGTATTTCCCCCCTTGGCTGGTCATAGCATGCCAGTCGCATCCTTCTTCAATCGTAGAGAAGTGTGTATGGAAAGTTATAGGGATGGATTTTGAGTATGAGGTGGATTGGGATCAGAGGCTGGCCCGGGAACGGGAATGGAGTGACAACCATGGTTCTTTAGAAACGGAAGTATGTTCCCTGGGACGATACGGGTGAATATGAATGAGTACTACATTTATTTATGAGCTTGGTTGTGAAAGAACAAACTGCGAATCCTCAACTAACCTTCCACGATGTAATATATAACCATTCTTAAAACTGGGCTTTTACTTTCACATTCATTGAGGGAATATGTCTCCTTTGGTGTCTTCTCGTGGAATTGGATGTTATGGTTTTTATCTCTGGTTTTTTCTTTGACCCTTCAGCCCGCTCTTCTCTCTTGTTTTTCTCGCAATGCTCGTTGTTAGCCCCCTCCGCTTGCATAATATACTCCACATGTACGGAGCGAATTGTACAAATGTACCAGAACAACACTACTCTACAGTGACACATTTCATCTTTTACAGTCATAGCTTTATCGTAGTGGTGGCATTTATTCAGCAACAGGCACTATATCCGCAACATGTGGATTGATTGACCTGATGTCAAATCTGAGATATCAACCACGTACTCCAAGTCATCCCTCGTAGGAAGTAAATATTGAATCGGAAAAGTAGAAAAGAGAGAAATCCTCTAAATCACGGCCGTAATTCAATCAACCCCTCAGGCTTAACCGGCCTTCCAATTTTGATCAACCCCCTCCCCCTCCCCCTCCCCTTCCCCAAATCCATCACAATACTAAACAGGGTTGCGATGGAGCTTTCTCTTGTTACCTCTCTACAAATAGCAGTCGGGTAGCCCTGTTCATCCTCCAAAATGTCTTCAATCGCCGAAACACTGGGCGGGCCCGCCGCTGTTTTGTCCGCAACCAGCTCCCTCACCCTCTTCAATCGGTCGAGGGTATCAACCAAGTGCAACTCCCCTTCCGTTTCCAAATGTGGACGGATGAAATGGTTAGTATGCGTGACTACGCCAACCACATCCCCTGCACCATCCTCTGTCCGCTCTCCCATCTCCAGCCGCACAACATCCCTAGCCGAACACTCCAAGCCCACCCCGCCCGTCCGGTCCGCAACGAGAATATGACACGCAGCAGCGACACCATACCGTTCCAATATCTCCACGGCATCGGCACGGGAGGCGCTATCGAGCACCGCGCGCAGGGCGAGGTGGGTGGGTAGTTTGGCAAAGTCTACGCCAGCGGCTTTTATCGCATTGAGGGTGACGCCGACGCCGTGGCTGTTGAGGCCGATTTTGCCAATTATGCCGGCTTCAGTTAACATGTGGATTGTCGGGATCGTGCTTGTTGTTGTATTTGCTGTTTGGTGGATGTGAAGAATGAGCAGGTTTGGGGATTGTTCGCGCTCCCACTGTAATTATAGGAATAGGTTTCTTAGAGTTAGTTCACCGAGGGAGTTGGTTATAGGGGGGGTGCTGGAGGCCAGGGGCTTTTCTCACATCCCAATTCTGAGCTAGGAAGCTCTCCTCCTCTGATTTCCAGGACAGAGCCGTGCAGCCGTCGCTGAACATGCCATATGCAATCTCCGTGCGCACGTTCAGTGCCACGATAGATTCCACGGGGACACCCGCTCCTTGGGCAATGCCTAATTATTTAAAATAATTGTTAGCTTTTCTGATCACATTCCCTATCCCATTCACCTGATTTCCAGGTGATAGATGAAAACAAATGGAGCCAATATCATTATATACTGGGAGGGGGGGGGGGGGGGGGGGGGATTTAAGGATGGATGGATGGATAAAAAAAAAACTCACCTCGCATCTCCTGCATATATCCTGGAAATGATGTCTCCAGGAATGGCACGAACTTGACCGCAGCGGCGCAAACGTGCGGCCAATCCATCCGACATCGCCGCTTAAACAAACTTTTATAGAACTCCAGGCTTCCAGCTATCTGCTCCCGTGCCTCCTCACCATGTTTTAGCCCTATCTATTATGAAAGAACCAAAGGAGGGTTTTGTCAGTTTCCGATAATAGTTCGTCCATGCTTTCGGATGGCAACATTATTCTTTTAATACCTCAAAAGAGTTCCCTTCACAAGATATTGCAAGCATGATTGCAGAAACCTAGTAGATTCGAACAATAAATAAATAAACTTTTTGTCGTTTAAGTTAGAGAGTACAACTCCTGTGACTCGAACTGTCGAACTGTATATTATTAAAGAGAAATACTTATTCCTTCTGACAAGCCAAAAAAATCATTTGTTGAAATACACCTTATTCTGTATCTCTGAAGAGAATGTCTGTTCCCTTCTCCCCGCATTCGGGATAGAGTTAGCTTATCAGAGTTCGGCACATAGCCTGCGCTAATGCCGGAACCGAATTGCCGACCCAGGGGTTAGTTGAGGGACAGTAACACCAACACGGTTTATTACTAGTATCAGTTTATCGACGCCTCTTGCGCATATGGCCCTAGGTTGGGGTTCTAACTCCGTGGGCGAACATCGTCTGAGGTTGGATTTCAGAGATCGCCCAGGGTTTGGAATATCCCCCTCACCTACTGTAAGATGGCTTCCATTAGAGATAAACGCAATATGCAATGGCGTATTGGGCAGGTCGCTATTGGGATTCCATATTGTTCTTGCATGAGGGGCAGTAGTTGGCGAGTCTAGCAAGACGATGTTGGCCATTTATTGCCTGCCTGGTGTTGCATTCATAACGGCCATGGCATAGTAATAATTACTATGGTTTCACATGCTTTGTACAGCAGAAAAACACTGGTGGGACTCTTCTGCTATTCAGGTTGACAAGGTGATAAAGTGGGATCACAATACACTTTCTCGAAAGGTAAATGGCATAATGTCGGCTACGATATATAGCCAGGGAATCATTTTCGAGAGAGGAACTTGAAATCAAGAAGCCACTTGGGGTGGATGTAGTAGTTGTCGACGCTTTCCGCGCGATTGAGGATGGTAGATGGTATGTTGCGTAAAAGACCTTTTAAGGTGCTGGTAGAATATTGATACGGCAAATGGAATATTGATAACGCTTTTAGACTAGGTGAGACTCTCCCGAGAGGAGTATATATACCCTGTGAAACTGAATAAGGTCTATAAAATAATAGGGGGGGCGAAAGGGATGGTAAGAGTGGAAGCAAAATAAAAGGACAGAAAAAATTATGTCAGAGGTTCTGATTCGAACACGCAGCATTGCCAGTGAAGGTGGCCCAGATCTGGAGGCCCAAATAAAGTGCTCCTTCGCATTCCCACCCGATATATGTGCAACGCAGCCTACAGGGTGCATCCATCACCGCCTTTACAAACAACACAACCAACAGGCCTAAAGGAATAAAAAAATGGAAAAGAAAGGAAAAGAAAAAAGAAACTGGAAGGGGGAGGGGACTTACCAAGATTTATTAAACCAGCGCCAACCATCTGATATGCGTCGCCTTTCTCGGCCTTCCACTTTTCTGGTTATATAAAGGGGGAGATTTGTCCTGAACGCATATCGAGGCTAACGAACCCATGGATGGTCTGGGAATACTGAGGGGTGGGAAAGGCTTATGCTTTAACCCCCTAACCGCTCAACCACCGGGTCCTTTTGGATGTAAATGCACACATTTCCCAAATATTTAAGGGAATAAATGGTGAATGAATGGAGGAATGAATTTTGGTTGGGAGTGTGTGGTGAATTTTATATCATGTGACTTGTCCCTATCTTTGCCAAGCAACATCCGTTCCCTTCAGGGGAAGAAAAAAAAAAAAGCTGCTTCATGAACTGAATGTAAGTTAGTTATACAGTTGGCGACAACGAGTAATTGGAGAACATGTCAAAAACCTATATTGTCTAACTTTCTAATTGAACGGTCATATAAAAATTTCCTAAAGAAGAACCTCCCCGATATCATCCATGAAGCTTACCCCTTTCCCATTTCCTCTCAGTATCGGCACTGATATCGTCCATCTACCACGCATCTGTCGTCTTATCCGCCGTCCAGCTGCTAGCAATGGCAATAGTGGCGCCAAAGCTACTACGACCACCTCAACCTACCTGGACAGGTTTATCCGTCGCATCCTCTGCGAGGAGGAGCTCAAGGACTACTATGCAAAATTCTCCGCACTGCAACACCACTCCGCCTCAGGTGCCAAAACATTGACAACGGTGCCGCCGCGAGGACCCGCGATGAATGCAGCTAACATTACAGAGATGGCTAGATGGCTAGCTGGCCGATTTGCCGCAAAGGAAGCAGCTAGGAAAGCAGCTCCTGGCGGCGCTTCGACGATAGGTTGGAAAGATGTTATGGTTCGCATTGATAAGGAGAGGAATGGTAGTGGAAGCGTGAAGCCGGAAATTGTATATTTGAAGGACGGAGGTGTGCGTGGGGAGGTTGGCAAGCTTTCCATCTCTCATGATGGCGATTATGTTGTTGCGACAGTTCTTGCGGCGACAACTCCTACCACTACACAACTTCCTGACGGTTGACAACTGGGTGGTGTACACCTTTTCGTTCTGATTGCGAGATGAGAGCTATCCTATAGAAAACCAAAATTTCTCAAGCTGAAATTTATGCGATCCTTGTTAAGGCTGGTCGATGCCATCATTACGGCGACTAAAGGCACTAAACCTTTAAGAGACTGTGGGGGAATGGGGCTCCTAAGAAATGCCCGGATGTGATGAATTTAAACTGTCAAGATATACTATGGCGGCCAGAAGAAAAGTCAAGGGAGATACATCTCTTCCGCTGTGCACCGATGCTTCGGAAGGTTTAGCTATCATTCGAAACCTTCAAGGCCCGAGAAACACATGCGAGTATGCAAGTCTCGTATCGGCGCTATGAGGTAGGTATACCAAGGGCATTATTAGTAATGACGCTTTTTGTTGATTTATCCCGGGATACTCCAAATTCGGCCTTGTCGAGGCGGAACTTCATGTAGTATGGATTGACCTGAGGGTGTTTGGGCTACACTCGAGTTTGAAGTATCAATTCCGATTTACAGCACCATGTGGTTTTCTGTAAACTACATAATTTGCAATTCTATATTCGTGATTTTGACCCATGAGTTATATCTGGAGTAGCCATGGTCCTGGATGTAAGAGGGTTGAACCTTGGTTGGTTGTTATGATCTATCTATGACGGGTGTGTGCGGGTCACGTGGGGTAGACCTCTGTAGGAGGATAATGTTGGGGGGATTGGATTGGGTGATTCGTACCCTCTATACGGAGTACCACCACGGCGCTGGTGGTGATTGAGCTCTTTTGCCCTAGTGGCCTAATATTTTTCATTGGTTTATTGTTATGATCTATCTAGTGGCGAGGAATATATTGTGTGGGTCACGTGGGATAGGGCTCGTGTAGGTAGTAGCTCCAACATAGCCGTAGTACCCACTGGATCCTGTCATGTGATTGGCCACTTCGCCCGAGGGAACGGTTCGTCTAAAGATCGCGAATGGAAATTTTTTTTGGAAGAACTCAGAACTCTCGAGAAGAGGCTCAGTGTATGCTGAGTTTGAAGTTACTAGTATCAATGCCTAGGGCTAACATCCCGGGCCAATAAAATCGCGCCTCTGGGTTTGGCGAGTAGAAAATCCGACGACAATCGGGCCCCCGTTACACCCACCTTTCCAGCAGATGGACTATCTTGGTTGGGTGGAAACCTTCAACTTAGTTATTGGCTTTGTGAGTTCTGGTCATTAACTACTTGAAAGCGCACTTTTCTTGTTGATAATAGTCAGAGATTTACTAGAGGGCATCTTCTACTGGGTTCAATATGCCGTTTTCACATCATAGTCATTCTGGCCAGTTCTGCGAGGGCCACGCAAAAAACTCGCTAGAAGATATCATTCGGACTGCGATAGGGAAAAAGATGTGCGTGTTTGCGCTAAGTGAACATATGCCGAGAATGGCGCAGGATTTTTATCCGGAAGAAGTGAGGTTTCCTTTCCTTTCCTTTGCTTTCTTCTTTTTTAAACAAAAAGAAGATATAAAAGTTAATAGTCTTTGTATCTGCGTGGAGTCATCAAAGGTGACATTTGTAAGGGCAAAAAAAGGTTGGTTTAGTTGACTAATGGTTGGTGGTATAGATTGAAGCAAACGCTACGGAGGCGTCTCTGATCGAGAATGAAAGCGCTTACTTTAAAGAATCCCAACGTCTACGGGAGAAATATATCTCGGAGATAAATATCCCCATTGGATTTGAATGTGACTGGATTCGCCCCTCGTCGTTGACGTGGATCCAAAACTCATTGGCGCGGTTTCCATTCGATTTCTTCGTAGGCTCGGTACACCATGTACACACCATCCCGATTGACTATGACACCGTCCTTTATCATAAGGCAAGAGAGATCGCTGGGGGGAAGGATGAGAGGCTATTTGAGGATTACTTTGATGCCCAGTTCGCCATGCTCAAAGCGCTGAACCCACCAGTTGTTGGCCATTTCGATCTCATTCGATTAAAAAGTGATGATCCTGAACGAAGCTTCCAACAGTGGCCGGCAGTCTGGGAAAAGATCCTGAGAAATTTGGACTATGTGGCAGAATATGGGGGGATTTTGGAACTCAATTCCGCTAGTCTAAGGAAGGGGATGACTGAACCATACCCCAAGGCTGAGATCTGCAAGGTAAATTCAAAATTCCGAATCTCCCTCAAACGAAACGGAAACGTGACCAGACAATCTCCACCATTGATAACTAACAAAAAGGGTGTGTGCTTCAGGAATTTCTCGCACGGAATGGCCGATTCTGTATGTCAGATGATAGCCACGGCATCGACCAGGTTGCCCTTAATTATAATCGTATGCTCGAGTTCACAGAGCAAGTTGGCATATCAACCCTGCACTACTTAGAGTATTGCAATGAGCTACCATCGTCAAGCAACCGCTTCGATCGGAGATTCCCTCACACCGGGTTGCGTTCAGTCAGCCTTGCAGATCTCAAACAGTTGGCTTTCTGGTCATAGCCCGAAACCATGACGACAACGACGCCAGCAAAAGCTACCAGTCCATACCACAAGCTGCGCTTCCGCTTCCTGGGTTTCCCGCAAAATGCGATACAACCTATGCAGCCACGGAGCCGGATCGCTCACTGATTGCATGATTTCAAATCCACTTCTCAAATTTAGCCCTAGAAACAAAGAACAATGTGATCCATGTTCCAGGTTTGTGGAACGTAATGGCAGTCGCGCAGCGTCTGAAAACGATGGTTTTTTTTTTTTTGCTTTCTTTCCTTTTTCCTTCCCGGACGTAGTTGACACACTCCGAGCCCAACAACCAGCCAGGGTCCATACGAGAACCGGATGACTTGGCTCAAACTCAAATGCTAGCTGATGCTCTATCCGCATGCGTAGGCGCCATGTCAAGGAAGAAAATAAGAAATGAGAAAGTAAGTGCCATCGTGGAACAGCCCAATCAAATAAGCGCTATAGTCCTTTCCGAGTGAACCCGTTGAATTCTTGTGCGATTATAGGGTTCGTTACCAGGCCGGGTAAGGCGAACAGACCAGGAGAGCTAAAACAAAGAAAGAAAGGAAAGAAGAAAAGAAGAAGAAAGAAAAGAAAAACGGTATGGCCAAATCACCCAGCTACACAGGAGTAACCGAAAAGTATGAAAAAATAAGAAGAAGAAGAAAATGCCACGGAGAGTGATATTCAAACTATTATTTCGGTTTCATTCATTACACCTCTGTTGAAATCCCCAAAATCGACCAACTCCGAGCTTCTGGCACTTGAAACACGTCTGACCAGAGGAACGGTAGGAAATAGTTGAGGCTTTGGAATGCCATGTCGCGATTATCACAAACAACTACTTGTGCGGATTCAAATCGGTCGGGACAAGGATAAATGAGTAAAATGAAACAATGTTTAAAACACGCCCACTGGCACGTTTTACCCGCATAGCAATTGGCCCTGCTAAGCTGGCGTTCCGGGTAAACAAATTTGTTTTTTTCTGTTGTTCACTTAAGATGATAATATGTGCATGCGCTGCAATAGCAGCAGCCCAACTTATTTTATCCGTCGCATTTGGACAATACTAGCAGTCTTCAGGTCGCGTCTTCCGCTCAAGTTCGCCTCATAGGGATTGAGGAGGACGGCAGCTGAAGAAAAGGTGACTGTTTGGTTGGAAGAAATCTGGTCGTTTTCTTCTTCTTTTCTTTTTCCTTTTTCCTTTTTTCTTTGAAGGTTTTGAAGGGTGGTGGCGGTTTGGATAAGGTGACTCACTGACGTTGAGGAGGGTGTTGGCTGGAAAGCGGTGCATGCATATTAAACCTGTCCAACGAGCTCATTTTCTAGCAGGATATTCTGGCTCACTCCTTTTGCATTTGCTGTTTCACTCTTCTTGTATTTTGATATTCGCCTCTGAGCGTTTTTGTTGCCTTCTTACTTCTCCTCAACCTTGCAACTTCCGTGACAGCCATGGAGATTCTATTAATTGGGATCTGAATTCGGAGTAACCGAGTTAGTATTTATGCAACTGGTAGTAACGGCACACATTCAGGGCGCATGCTGCTGTGCGCTCATATGCCCGATTTGAAATTCAAGCAGTACATGGCGAAGGAGCACTTACGGTGAACTTTCCAAATTCGCTATTGTCCAGCACCCTGTTCTACGATGGCATCTAGAATCTTTTTCTTCCATTATTGAATATACAATGTGGGGTAACCGCTGATATAATGATGGGGTTGCTGGATGTACCAGATGCTAGCTTTAAGCTTAAATCTAACCTTAAGCCTGAGCGTTACTTACACTAGTCATAATGGATTGCAAGTTAAAGTTAACTAACTAGTTAACTACAAAGGAAAACACAGCATCCAAGTTGGTAGAAATTCATGTTATTCATATTTCCGTGGTGGTTCAAAAAGGAGAGGGACGGAGAAACAATGTCCTGTTTCATGTCTTCTCAAAAAGGAATATTTTTCCTGTGCTCCCTCTAACTGTTCTCATTAAACTCTTGCCGTTGCTATTATTGGATTTGGACCGGATTTTTAATAACCACTAGTAGGTGGTATGCATATGACATTCGCTTTCGAACTATTTTCATTGGTACCCGGTCAGGGGTCGATCGCCGCATGGCGGAACTCAACTTAGCCCACTAGTAGCGTATGAGAATCGATCGCGGAACCTTCGCGCATGCGCTCGCCGTAGCGTTGCGGCCTTGAGCGACTGAGGCTTGAGAGTGTGTGTGTGTGTGTGCATGTGGGGACTTTGTATTCATATTTTATAGGTTGGAGCAGGGGAAGTGGGCAAATTTGCACTTGTCAGAAACAATTCTTAATCCACTCGCTGAGATAGCTGATATAATGCGATTGACGGGGCGGAGTGTGGGGAGATAAGGTCGCCGATAAGAGGTGATGATAGGCATGGAATGCTGAGCAAAGGTGGGGCAGTCAATTGTGAACGAAAAAGCTAATAGTTCTGCACCTTTCCCTCGCTCTTCGCCTAAATTTTATGTTTTATCCGTTCATCTGATCGATAAGCGAGAAGATAATACCATTAGAAGTGGTTAGAGAGGCGATGCCAAGGGAGTAAATTTTTCCATGCTGCTATTTTGACTGATCCAAGCACCTCCATCTATTCTAGTTCAAGTCTGTTGATCCACAGCGCAAGATGTGGTCGCCGAATAATGCACGGACAAAAATGGGAATCTAGATCTGTGCCGAATCAAGGCATGCGAACTCTGTTGGATGCTTCAAAAGCATTTAGTGAGGGGTAGGAGTTTTTGGACTTCCACGGCAACAAAACTCAGAAGGCGAGATGGTTACCGTTATATGCACAGGGAGCAGGTTTCATATCACTTTATACTTTGGGGCGAATATTAGTTAGAGAAGTTGTAGTTTCATAAAACCGCTACATTGCGGGATAAGGTATTTTGAGGCGCTTTGTTGCAATGTGTCCTTGCGGGCCTCTGGGCTACTGCGTACGGAGTAGTTCAGCCAGCTTACCTTTTAGGGCATGTGGATCAGATCGACAGGGAAAAGTCGTGACAAGGGGTTCAGTCTGATTCAGTCACAATCATGCAATTAATTTGGAAAATTATACGCAGTAAGTCTTCCGCAGAAGGAAAATCGCCGCTAGACTTCCGAGGGGTAAGTTATTCGGAATTTAATATTAAAAGACTCTCTCCGTCCGCTAAGGAGACACAGACGACCGCACACATATTCCTACTCCCTGAGCAAAACAAGACTCCACTCTAGGCCAAGCGGTCCACCCTGTCAGGGCCCGACAAGACGGGCACTTGATGTCGTTACTTCTCAACTAACGAGCACACATCCACTGTCATCCAAAACCTGCTGCCGCCCAGAGGGGAGCCTCTCCAGGACACAGCGTATTGATTTGAAATATCCTGGTAAACCGGTATGAGCCACAGGATTAGCCATTAAATAATAAAGTGTAATATAAAATGAATAAGTGCCAATAGCCTCTGATATTCGTTGACTAGCCAGCATCCAAAGGCCTCTTCTCTGACATGTATTTTGGGCGGCTACTGCGAGAAACCGAACACCATGATGGAGACCAAAAATAAGTATGCTAAGCCAGGCCAAACCTATTCAAAGCGATGATTGGTGAATGCACCTGGTCCATTTGGACAGCTCCAGGGGTTGTCTAATCAGACAGGTTCAATGACCGATCGGAATCATATTCCGTTCCACACCATAATTTCAGCAAAAAAAAGGCTGAGGGAGAAGGCATTTAGCACTTATGTTGCGAATTCCATGTTGAGGTTTTCGAAGTCGCTGAAATCGGGTCGGGCGCTTTTTCCCTAGGGAGATTCAATGTTTGGCTTCACGTCTTACCTCTGGGAGTCTTCATATTCAAGTCTTACGTACTCCGTAGAATTAAGTGCCAAGTCGGAAGGATTGATGAAGGAGCCGATGAGGATTCATTGTGTGATCGTTGGGAATCCTATTAACGTTGGTAATAATGGGGGCCTTTTCAGGCACCAACTTCCAAGCAACTCTCCTGGACGATTTTCCTGGTGACCTTACCATGCAAGTCATAAAAGTGAAAGGGGTGCTTTGATCGATATAAAGATGAACACGCAGCCGAAGACGACCAGCGACACCAGAGAGCGCAGGATACGAATAGTATAATAGTAAATTTCCGACGGTTATAAGCCTATATTCGCCCTACTGGTAGGGTGGTATCTCCGTCCAGACAGGAATTGTGAGTAGTAGCAATTGCACACACCGGTGGAAGAACGACCATCGATTCCAGAGGACACGAACGAGGGGAGGGAAATCCTAACATGGTCCTGGCTGAGCGCTGTCAGCCCACCCACTACCCACTGCATCCATCCCCGGCCTGCCTTTGACTTGGAGCCGCTGGAGGTTGTGATCGGGCCAGGGACAATGTCACAGCAGCGCCGCGCGAAGCCCACAGGGATGGCCAGATGGCGGGTGGATTACGTATGCAGCCGCCATTGTTTAGGGCTGGATGGCTATCATTCCGAGGTCACCTTGGACTCAACGACCAACATTGCAACATCCCGCCGTCCAATCTCCCCACCATCACTACCGGACACAGCAATCGGAGTCTCGAAGCTCATCCGTCAGCAGACCTGTCACGGGCAGAAGGCGGGGAATAGCCTAGAGCACTGTTTGTGGTTCACGCAAACGGCTGCGTATTGAAACACCCTTGCTCCTTTTCACTGCACAACTTATATCGCTGCTGGTCAGTCGGCCGCGGATCCTCCGAAAAGGACCAACATTGCCGACCTTTGACGAATTCCTTGGGGCCCTCCTTCGGAGAGGGGTCGAACAATCTAGCCACGCTCTAGACCTCGACGCGGGGCACCAACCATTGGCAGCCAGTTGAACCACTAGCCAGAGCCCTCATGGGACCATGAGTCCATGACCTGGCGCTCTGGTGTCCGTGGCGTCCGATCTACTGCACGCCTGCGCCAAACCCCGTCTGTTGGATTTTAATTCTATCCTTAACATCCGGCCATTGGATGGGGTGAATCCAGCCAAGCGTGCGGATACTCAGGTTCATTCCTCAATAAAAGTGTCCAGGCCAAAGACTCAAAACTCTGCATCGCGACACATTTTGCTTTGAAAGTTGACTAATAAGATTTCAACGCGATTCCCGCAGTGGATTGCATCCGGAAACCATTGAGCTTTCAACCCGTGGGCCTCAAAGCTGACATTCCCCCGAAGCAAAATTCAGGGATGTTGCCGTGAGAGCTGCTACGTTGAGTCGAAAAAGAATCGCATGTGTGATGTGGCAAGCTGCAGCGGATTGCTTTTGAGCTTCAATCCAATTGCTCGGATAGATTTGTGAATCCGTTCTTCTCTTTATTTATCGTTCTCTCGCATTTCGTCCCAGATTCTCTGGTGGTGCCTTGTTTTAAAAAATTATCAAAGTTGTAGAATATTATTTTGCAATCTATTCTCGAACTCCTTTCGCACTTCCCCAGTTCAAAAGCACACGGGACTGGTTTTGCCCCACCCCCAACATCAAGTATATAGTGCACCTCCTCTCCCGCTCTTCCCTTGACTGAGAGCACTTTGCAACTGGACACTTGTCAGCTTCCGATCGTTTCACCATACGAGACCTCTGTCGAACACTCGTTATTTCTCCTTCCGCATTTGATTCAAACAGCATACAACTCTCTCATTTCACTAGCCCCATATATCGATTTTGCAGCTATCCTCTCGGGTCCTTCGCTATGGGTGTCACAAAGAACGTGCTTAGGAACGGTAATGGAGTCAACAAGCCCACGACAGGTGACGAAGTTGTGATCGACTATACAGGATGCCTCTATGACCCTACAGCCGCCGATAAGCATTTTATGGGAGACGAGTGAGTTTCGCAATCGATTTAGGGAAACGAAAGACTTATGGAAGCACGAGGAAAGGGCAAAAAATGAAAACCGATCTTACACTGACCGTTTAAATCCGGAATAGGTTTGATTCGTCCAAAGATAGAGGAGACTTTAAAACCACAATCGGCATTGGAAAGGTCATTCGAGGTATTTGCGCCATTTCTCTTGTTTTGGGTGGCTAGCTATGCTTCAAGCATGCTAGATCACGAGCCACCTTCTCCGAAAAGGATATCAACGCTCTGGCAAATTCCCGGCTGACACTTGAACCTAAGGATGGGATGAGGCGGTTATGAATATGACACTCGGCGAAAAAAGCATCCTAACAATCAGCGGGTGAGTCGTCCCGTTTGCCGAGCCGTTTTGAATCTTTACTGTAAAAGAATGCATCATTTCATCCAATTGTCATCATTTCATGGAAAGCGAACGTTTAGCTAATAATTTCCGTTTTGGATTTTGTGCTACAGAGACTATGCGTACGGAGACCGGTATGCTTATTTTATTGTCTGATCCCTGTGCAAAAAGTAACCAGAAATAGATTTGGATGAATGAATAAAATATTACCCCAATTTCGTCTCTATTAATTACCTGCGAAGGTGTAACTTGGGATGACCCTGGCATTCAAAGAAATGGGGACTTCAAGCTTCTTATCAGATCACTGACTGTTTGTTTCATTGCCACCTGCTAGTGGCTTCCCAGGGCTCATCCCTCCAAACTCGACTCTTGTTTTGTAAGTACTGGACAGCCGTGGAGCGTTTCTCACCTATTCTTATGCCACTTTTGCCATTGCCATTTTGCGTCCCTTTTTTTTTTTTTTCTTTTTTTTTTCCCTCACCGCTCTTGGTGCCTGAATCTTGTCTGAATAATTACTACCTAAGCTTTGGTTCCATCCCGCCTGCGGCAGACCACCCACCTATCTGGGTTAACCTTCCTGCAGTGGCGACTTGCGCCCTCTTCCATATTCGAAAGTAGCCTCACACTATCTGACATTGTATTTCTTTTTTTGCCCTCCCCAGATGTAGCCAGCCAGCCAAAACAAGACAATACTGATCGAGCTGACGCACTGTAATTCACAACAGCGAAGTCGAACTCAAGGGCATCAATAATATACGGGCATCATAATTGAGGCGATGGTGTAACACCAACCCGGCAAGGGAGCCTTCTCGAATGTTTCCCGAAGCCATTCTCCTCTTAAAGATCAACAACATTAATTATCCATACCCCGCCTACTACTTCCGTCACACTTTTTTGCGTCACACCTAAATTCCGTGGCACCATACCATACCTTCGTTTCTCGTTGCTCGTTGCTCGTTCCTCGTTCCTCTTATGTTCCCTGATCCATCGAAACAAATAACCTAATCAGAGACAGCAAACTATTTATACTTTTGGCTTGCAAAGACAAATCTGCTTGATCCAAAAAGATGCCATGGAGGGACGGGGCAGACCCAATGCGGCGCACCCCAGCTGACGATAACGCTCCTCAGAATGGTGGGGTTAGTGCCCCCCCGAATGCCCCAGCCATGGCTCTGCTATACAAGTTTTCGCCTTCTTGTCTCCCAAAAGGGTCATCGAATAAAGGTGTCGTGGGGCCTTTATTTTGTTATTTTTATTTTTTCGTTTGTTTGTTTTGTTCTTTTTTTTTTTTTTTTTTTTTTTTTTTTTTTCCAAAGGAGTACTCTGCGAGTCTTCGATTTTGAGGACAAAAGAATTCGATTATTTGGGAAAGCGGCAAAGCAAAATATAAGGGAAAACAAAATTGGGGTTGGAGGATCCATTGTTTTTTTGTCAAGTTCTTTATTCTTTTCTTTGCATTTTTCCTTTCACTTTTTCTTGATCTGGTTCTTGGCCCCCTTCATAGTTCTAACTTTTCATGACTTTTTGAGGCCTGCCTCTTCGGGACATGGCATATCATCTCACGGCTCTCCCCCACCCTGCTTCACCCGGTGCAGAGGATGCTGTCTTTTCTTCTCCCACTCTCGTCATTGCAGCACCATGATAGGTATACTTCCTGCTTCCCCTTGCGTTCTGCCCGTTAGCGATGGATTTCCTCATTTATGCAAACTACTTTGTCACCACTGCAGCTGTCGCTCATCTCCTCCTGCATTCACAACCTGTCTGGCCTAGGACTCGACTCTGTGGCCTGCACGTTTTTATATCCTACGTTCCTCCCCTTCACTCTCACTCTCGTCTTGCGATGCGCGGGCAATACTGTATCTTGCCCAAATGCAATCCTGCCTCCCATCGCTGTCTCAGGTGCTACTCGTGTGATGCCCGATGGTGGAGTGGTCTCTGAACCCAACAGTATGCCCAGAGCACAATTGCTGGCGGCCAAGGCATTGCCAGGCCCGTCACACCTCCCCCAAGATCTACCAATAACCAAATCGCGGAAGATGGAGCCGTTGAAGGTGACATAAGAGGTTGTTTTGGTTTTTGTGTTTGTATATGTGCGTGTTTGTGTGATGGCTAATTTTTCCCTAGCGCAACGAAAGGCATTAAGAGCCAAGGTTCACATGAGGTGCCCGCCCCAGCGTCTCCAGACGGGCACGTTTGCAACCGCCAACATCCAGTCCTCATCTTTAGCCAGTCCTGCCGCTATCCTCAAGTAGTCTTGCTTCAAGGTGGTAGGATCTACACAGCACATTGTCAGGGATCTGGAACAGCCATTCGCCCAATGGCCGCGCAGTTGGTGAGCAGTTACACCCGCAGATTGCATTGGATAGACACGGCAGGGGATTTTCAAGGAAAACTGAAGCCCATGATATATGATTGGTAGTTAACGTTAGTTGATGCGCCTGCTCTTTTGAAAGGAGGGTGGGGGGTATGTGTTGAATTTCTCTGCGAAGGCCTCCATTTACTCTTTTTACTTTTACTTACTTTTCTAATTTTTTTGGTGGCCGTATCCGGTCGATTCTATTCCACCAACCTACCATATCTACTAATATAATTTACTTCAAGATTACATATTTCCAAATGTTTCTATCATTCCTTTTCCGCCTCCGCTTTCTTCTTAACCCCACTCTTCTCTTAACTAGTTTGCATCGGTATAGCAGCAGCAGCAGCAGCAGCATTGGAGGCCCTTGCTGACCCTGAGCCATCAATGTGCTCTCTGCCCCTTATCTCATCTGGCGCCATGGCTAGGTACGTATGCCGTCTTGAGCATATCGGGGCATCCGGTCAGCGTCTGGCCTCGGGGTTGTTGCGTCGGACGGATGGGGGTAAGTTGCGGGAGGGAGACAGGGGAGGAGAGCGTCCATGAAAAAAAAAGCGCGCGACGAACTTTCCACGCTGGTGTGTTTTCTACGTAAAGCCAACCAATCGATCAATCAATCAATCAATCTAATATTTTTTGTCAATAATGGGGGCCGTAAATGGTAGCTAGCCATGCATAGACTTGGATTAGCGGTGGGGATTTTTTTTTTTTTTTTTTTTTTTTTTTTTTTTTAATTGTTTTTATAAAGGGGGGAAGCGGGGAACTTTCACACAATGTCCGACACTGCTTCATGCCGTCGTCCCAGTCCATATAATCGCGAGTCGCAAGTCCAGAAAGGCCAGTGTGAACCTGAAATCATTCGCGGAAAGTATATGTTCCTCTGCCATCGAGCATAAAAGCGCTCTCACGTAAGCCCACCATAGTTAGAAATGAATACTACTTATAATATCTATATCAATATCTATATGGAGGACTGAAGGGGCCTTTGGGTTGGGGACTCAATTCTGGTGTGTGTGTGTGTGTGTGTGTGTGTGTCTGTTTAATACAGGCCAGTCGGGGAATGAATGGCGCTTTTTGCACCTTTTTGTTTGTTTTCTTCCTGCGGCTTATACATGTAGCTATTGAAGATACACATGTTCGGATGGGATGGTATGTAACGCAGGCGGAGGGCGGAAACCAGAATGAGAAAGAAAGAAAAAAAAGACGTGGAGAGTAGAAGGATGAACAAGCTCGTACTTTTTCTCTACTGTATTCTATTATAGCTTTCAAAATCCCATTCATTTTCGTCATTTATTTCTATGTTTTATGTTTTTTCTGCTGTCTCGTGAAACTAAAATAGTAATACTAGACATCGGTAGAAACAAATAAAATAATAAGAATGGGGAAGTGGTAAAATGTAAAATGTAAGTGGAATGCAAAGAAGAAAGAATGAGGATAATAGTCGAAGTCAGTTGATGTTGAGGCATACGAAATACAGGAAAGGGATTGGGAGGAAGCAATATGGAAGGTGATAAGTGAGTGATATGGGAAAGCCAAAAACAAACAATGAACCATATATAGGGAGGTATATATATAAATCTTGACGGGCTGGAAACCCCAATGGTCCGGACATTGAATCGATGGAATGAACTGAACATATTGGAGGTAAAGAATAGAAAAAGACCGTATAATTGATCGGTAATATGCACAAGTCTTGCGTGGGTGTGGGTATTTGTACATGTGTATTTTTTTTTCTTTTCATTCATATAATATAATAGATAGCGTGTTAGGGAAAAAAAGCATAGCATAGTTATAAGGGGTTTAAAAAAAAACTAAGTGATTATGTTTTGAAGAAAGGACAAAAAAATAGGAGAGGAAAGAAAATCGAAGGGAAAAAATGAAGGATTGATTTGGGATCTAATTTTGTCGTCCTTCCTTTCTTCCCTCCACCCCCTTTTTCTTGTTTTCTTTCGTTTGCTCTTTTTTCTTTTGGTCTTCTCCGTCTTTGCTTTCCCTCTTCCTCCTCCTCTTCCTTTCCTATTAACCAAGGGCGAAACGGAAATGGTTGCTTTCGTTAGATTAGTTTGAAAGCGGCAGGTCGAAGCCACAAAAATGCCGCACTGCAGCTTTGCGACGCAACAATTTGCCGTGTCGCGTATCGCGATTAGACCAATTCTAATTGAAAGAGAAACCAACCAATCACGGCTGAAGAATAAAAGAGACGAGAAAGTTTTACAAACGAAGAAGGCAAAGAAATAAAACAATGAAAAGAAAGGAACAAAAAAAAAAAAGTGTCCCTAATTCCACCCAAGCGAGTTCTCAGTCATGACAGGCGCGCTGATCATTTGATTCCGTCCACTGCCTGAGCCACTGCTGTGGCTATCTCGTGTGGCATATGGGGATGGGCTGGTATATCCATCCGTGCGACCACCACTCATCAAAGCATCAGTGGCAGTCGGTACAGGAGGGGGGGAAACAGCCACACCAATCTCGCCCATGCCGCTTGTCAGTGAGCTTGTGCGGCGGTGGAGCTTGCGCTTCTTGCGGTACCGGCGAGCTACGAAGAACATCGCAGCGCCGTACATTGCCGCGCCACCAACGACGCCAAGACCGATTCCGACGGATGTGGCCTTGACGTTGGAGGATCCGCCTGAACCGCCAGGTCCTTCGGCTTCGTCATCATCTCCGCCAGAGCCGGAGCCGCTTTTACCATTACCTGGGCGATCGGTAGAGCTACCGCCGCCGCCTGGGCCATACGTTTGCTGATTAAGTGGGCCACCTCCCGGGATGAGGGGGATGGACGGGTCAATCATGGACATGAGCTTGGCGATGGACGGGTCAGGGTTCTGGTACAGGCGCGAATAGGGGCTATGGATTTGGAGGGATAATTCGTTGACCAGGTCCTCGGGGATATACATCAGGACCAATGTAGGTGTGTACATACGTGATTGTAGCGTGTCATAAGGTTGGATGGAATGCGCCTTGACAAGATCCAATGATATTTGCAAACCGAAGCTAACGCCCTTGGGAGTGAACGTAAAGATTTGAAGATTCGAAGCCCCGTTTGAAACGACAAACTCATACGAGAGTGAGCTGTTGAACCCGACCTGAATCAATCTCGAATCAGCTGGTGCTTTGGGAACGCCCATCTCGGGAGAGATAATTCGAGGAAGGGCGGTGGGCTTATTCGTTTCCGATGGGTTTGGTGGGACTAGGGTCGGTTGGAAGACAATGCTTGTCGGAACAATCATCGAGGTCAACGAATCCGTAGATATTGGCTTATCAGATTCCGTTGACGGCGGTGCCGGTGGCGGTGAGATTGTCGGAGACGGCACAATGGTAGAGTTATTAGGCGGAACCCATCCTGTTGGGCGATCTGTCGGATTGGGGAAAACGCCAGACGGAGTGGTAGTCGGGGTGGGTATCACGATAGTGCTGCTACTGTCGGTCGGGATCGGGGTCGTGGTGTCTGGGGGCAACTCTGTGGCTGTTGGGAAAGGCGGGATAGTGGAATTGCCAGGGACCGATGTGATGGGCAACGACTGGGACAGTGTCGGGGGTGGTGTCGAGGATGATGGCGGGGATGGTGTCGGGGTTGGCGTAATTATTGGTGGAATGCTGAGCGTGGGAAGGCCCAGGGTGGAAGTGGAGGTAGGAAGCGGTGTCAAATCTGTCATATCCGACCTAGTGCTCGAAGAGGTAGATGATTCGCTTCCTGGAGTGGTCGATGGCTCTTCACTTGGGAACAGAGTTGGAAGAGAAAGAATTGGGCCATCTGTCGTTCGGCTTGGGGTTTCGGTCGGTGTTTCGCTGGGTGTTTCGGTGGCTGTTTCGCTGAGTGTCTCGCTGGCTGTTCCGCTGGCTGTTTCGCTGAGTGTCTCGCTGGCTGTTCCGCTGGCTGTTCCGCTGGCTGTTCCGCTGGCTGTTTCGCTGGCTGTTCCGCTGGGCGTTTCCCTGGGTGTTTCGCTCGCGGTTTGAGTTGCCGTGTCGCTATAGCTCGGGGTGCTGGCAGTGCCATCAACAAGAGGTGAAGAGGGAGTATCGGCGTCCGGAAGCTTAAGTGATGGAAAGCCATCAAACAAAGGTTTCGTGCTGCTAGATGGGGACGGAGACGGAGTCGGTGTCGGTGTCTGAGCCGGGAAGCCTGTCTGGGCAACCTTCTCATATGAGACTCCTTGTGTTCCCGAGACCGAAACCGACGGAGCAGAAAATACATTTGGTGGCCCGACATTGATTCCGCCGAAGGGGTTTGATTCAGGGGTATCTTCAGGGTCTTCATTTCCCGAGCCGACGGTTGCTGTAGGCTGTTGATCCCCGAGAGTGAATCGGGTTCCTTCGGGATCTACGTAGACAGTTACAGGGACTACGACGACAGTAGTACCTGGATTGACTTGCGGAGCGCGCTTTTCTACAGGAGCAGCAAAGCCATAGTCGCGATTCACTTCTCGTGGGAAGTAGTACTTTGGTCCATATGCTACACCGGCTTTAGCGGCTTCGCAAATGGGAGTCACCGACAAAATGGCCGCCAGGATCGAGGATATTGTGACCCGCATATTGACGGTAGGCGCAGTTAGGCTAGCGCTTTCTCGATATTTATTGATATCGCGAACGGGTTCAGCCTTCAATGGAAGAGTCAATCAACACTGCAATATCCGGATTAGATACTACGACACCAGACACGAATTCGGGAAGGATATTTTACAATTGTCTTTCGGCGAGATAGAAAAGAGCGAATAACGACAAAAAGTCGCCCGAATGTTCGTGTTTCTATCCATGGGTTAGCATGCGTGGCATATTTTATAGATATATCAAAAAGCAACCAGAAGGAGCCAAGATCAGCAGGCACATCTGAATGTGATTGAATCGGATTTAAAGAACATTCAACAACATTCAATTGCAACACACGGGTGAAATGATCAGTAGGGGGAAACGCTAAGAGATAGTAAAAATGCTTACCGATCAAAGGAGTGGAAAGGGACAAAAATCCCCCAGGAAAAAGAAAACGAAAAAAAAAAATAACCTAAGGAGCGACGAGGAAGCCGAAAGTTTCAGCTTCCTGGAACAAAAGTCAGGCAGGATGCAATAATGCTACCTACCGCCTCGCTCGTCGTGGTGGTAAATGGAGGAAATCAAGCAAAAATTCGACAAAACTGCCTGGGCGCAATGTGGACGGTTCGTCTCCCGTTTGTTTTCAAAGATTCGGTGCTTTCTTCCCAGCGCCCTAGGTTGTCATATTCCAGAGCCAAAGCAAGGGACTCATAGAACAAGGGTTATGGGGATGTGTAATTGAAACTTCGTGGAGAAACCACGCAGTCGATTTGTTATCGAGCGAGACCTTTAGATCCGATCCAGCTTCACCGGGTAATCTGCGATAAATATTCGCTATAAATATGAATCGATATATCGATTATATGATCGACCTCGTCCGGTACGATAGACCAAATAACAACGTTTCCCAAAGTACTTGTCTTTTATATATTTTTTCTCTTGACCTTTTTTCTCCTTATTTCACACGGTCTACAGGTCGAAAAAAGTGGCTTTTCCCGGTCAAAAATATATTCAGAAAATATACAGATATATATATATATCAAAATATTTTTTGACCCGAGCAGGAAGATGGAAGAGAACGTGATGGGACCGGCAAGGAATGCAGATGCCCTTTGGGAAGAATGCGGACGACAGATATAATGATAATTCAGCTATAAAGATCGGGGGTGTGGTGAAACGAGCGGCACCAAAAGGACCATTGGCAGAGAAATGGCTGGCGACGATGACAGTTGAAAAGGGTACGGAGGAGATCTATATGCACATTTTGGTGACCTCTGGAGTCAGTAGTTTTGTTTATTTCATGATTATTTCATCTTTGTAGTTGAGATTTGCTATTTATATCATCGCGCAAATTGGAGGGAGGAGGGGGGGGGTTTGTGGAGGAGTCAAAAAGGGGGAGACAACAACGCACGAAAAAGGGATTGTCAGTTCTCAAGAGGTCGCTAGGAGGGAGGGGAGGAGAAGAACGACTGGTCTGTCGACAGTCGACGTTGAGGATGGCGACGGAGGAGAGGGAGAAGAGGAGAGACGAAGGGAGAGACGAGGAGAGGAAGAACAGAAGCAGATAAGGAGAGACAAAGAGTGAGATGGAGGAAGTCCACGAAGCGGGAAGGGGGAAGCCGGGCCCTGGACTGCTCGTTCCATACCGTACAGAGTGCATACATACATACATACATACATGCATACATACATACATACATACGCAGTACGGAGTCCGATAACTTGGCTGCAAGCCACATGGGGTACTCCGTACAGTAACCCCATACCGCGTACACACCCAATACACATCGTACACGTCCACTGCCCTCTGGCGCCGCCCGCCGCACGCCGCCCGTCCCCACGCCCAGGCCCACTTGGCTCGCTTGGCCCACGCTGGCCCACGCCGGCTAGTCGCAACGGGGTCTAGGGCTTAGGCCACGCTGCTACTGAGATTATGCCCATGCCGGGGCCTCTGTTACCGATGTACTGTACTATAGTATGTTCTATATGTATGTTATACGCAGGTAACTTCTTGACCATTGTAACTGTGTAATAACTCTTACAGCCGTTCCCACACTGGCGTACTTGTATTTACAGCGCATTAACTCCAAAACAGAACGGGAAACATTTTGGGTTCAGGAACAGAAAGGCTAAAAACGCACCAATCTCGCGGGCACAAGACACCAGACATAGGTGGATGAAGCATGATGGAGCACGGAGGTGCCAGACTGCCAGTGGGGCTCCTCAAAGGCTCAAAAAGCGCTAGTCTGTTAGTTGGGACAAGCCCCCAGATGCTAATAATATTTCCTCCGCGAACTTGGCAGGATATCGGTAATTAAATAGATTGGCGATTGAGGTTGCCCATGGTCCAGGTGCGGGTGAGAGATGCTTGGATCCGTGGGTGCTGGGACTGTAGTCGCCATGGATCAATGATTGATGAACTCCAGGTTCGAGAACCGCCTTCAAGAGTAGATAGATACTGGTATGGGACTCTCTCTCTCGCACTTCTCCTCCTCCTCCCTGACTGACTGGCTAACTCCTGCCATCGTACAGAATAGTTTATCATGAGTTCAAACTCATTCCTGCTGGCACTGAGCAGGCGTTCAATTTTCGGGTTGTGATTAGTGCCTTAATGGCGCGCCCACGCCTCGCCCACGCCTCGGAGATCTCAGACCAAGATGCGCGCCACTGGCCCTTGTCAACGGATGTTTTACCTGTCCGGAAGAAGTGGATGGGAACAGGAACCAGGGATGTCGTCAGAAGAATCATCATAACCCTCTGCATGGCAATCTAGGCACAGCAAGGCAACCTTGGAACACTCTGTTTCTTGCCATCAAAGAGAGATTATTTACGATGGATTTATTTGTGGTGTATCCCACTCAATTTTGGATCACTATCACGCTCCAGGTATTCCGTGCAAGTCGGAAAGAAAACCGGCTCCGATTATTCCCTAACGAGAAAGTGTTTTTATCTTTTCTTTTCTTTTCTTTTTTCGTAAGGTTCGTTTCTTTCTTTTTTTCTTTGGCATATGTCGATCGATGGAGGCTGAAGCTTGAAAGGTTGATTGAATCGAGCGCAGACCCTTTTTTGTACTCCGTATTCATTCTTTCTCTCTTGTCTGATATTAAATTTCACGATAGCGCAAGTTCGGGAAAGTCGCTTTTTCTAAACTTCCTTTCCAAAATAGGCGCTTGGTTTCCGCCGTTGTAACTTTTTTTTTTTTTTTTGGCATTGCATTGCATTGCAGATCCTCCCCCTTTTTGTTTCTCTCCTTGCCCTGCACACTCGTTAGATTCTGTCGATCGCGATCGAAGAAAGGAAAAAATTGTCGACTTTTCCCAGGCCCAGAACCGCGGCTCAATAAAGAAGAGAAATAAAAAGAAAAGAAAGCTGTCAGGGGAAACGGAAAAAAAAAAGGACACTTGTGGCTTCTTAGAAAGGAGAACCCTCATGTATCCTGGAGATGCTACCCTAATGCCATCGGTCTGTGAACTGGCGACCCTTTGAAATTAGAGAATTTCACAGACTCTCTTTCTATTTTTAAAGAAACAAACAAAACAGCAAGGAAGAGGAGGCGAAGTACTCCTGTAGAACTCGATGATGTTCTATATTTAGACCGTCCCTTCGTTGATCAACAGAGAGATCTTGCAGAGTAGATCTCCAGGCCAGATCTCAGAGCAGATCTCAGATTACAGATTCAACTCACTCATTCATTCATCGTCGTTATTCATAATTGCTCCCGTCTAAACGGCGGATCTGAAAACAAAACGAAAAAAAATTAAAAGGAACCTCATGGCTATCTGTCGGAACTGGATAAAGTCCGAATATTGACCCAAATACTGAATATCAAAATAGAAAAAATAGAATATTGAATTGATTATTATTACTCCGATAATTACATGATAAGTAGGCAGTATTTATAAGGAAGGATATGCTTGATTATACAAGCGGGGCAGTGCTCTATCAAACATTCTACACTTCAATTATGCAGTTAATTGTTCAAACTTTTAAATAATATAACTATTGATTTTGATCACATCATCTCAGTTCTGCTCATAATGCGCAGAAAGGCAATTTCGAAGAAGGCGAAGCAAAATAGCAACAAGGCAGATTATAGCATGATGTCATATCTGATCCTTGATATACGAGATATCAGCTCCGACACTATCTCTGCCCTTGAGGACTTACTCCGATCCCTCGCACCACACGGAATCTATGTGTCTGCTTCATGCATCCGTAACTATCTTCCTGTTCTGGATAAGATAATTATGGCAGCTCGATTCAGCTGCACACATGAATTCTCGTTTTATATATCTAAATATATCTATATGTATAGTTATCTCAGTATATCTATATCTATATCTATATATTTCCGAATAAGAAATTCTACCAAGACATCAAAACAGTTTCATGCAGGAACAGACAACATGCAGGAACCGCAGCGAACGACAGGAACACGTTCATGCATTGTGAAACAAAGGACCAGGGGAGCAATGGTAAGAATAGCACCCCAGCAACCATGCACGACCGCTTCGTTTATCTGAGCTGAGAATTCTGAGAAATCAAGAGTTGAGGTGATGAGAACAACACAAAATCCCGCCAAGCTGCTCATCGAATCGGGGCGCGTGGAATGCCGACCTTTCTTTTTCTCCAGTACGGAGTACTCCGTACTCCAACCGAAGTTCAATCGAAAAGAAATAAAATGAGCTGCTCGTATCTCGTGTTGTTTCTTGTCCTACCAAGGAGCTCTCGCGCGGAGCTCTTCCTCTCCTGGCATCGTCTCATACATACCTAGCGAGCTGCAATAGCCTTATAACCTCATGGTGATACCGTACCGTACCGTACACTGTGCTGCCATTCTTAGCACGTACGCTGGTTACACGGGGGTTTTCCTCTGTACCTTAGTGAAACGCCAAGATTGCTGGTTTGGGTTCAGTATCGAGGTACGAGATTTTTTTTTTTTTTACGTTACCATTTCGGTCCTCAGCCACAGTTTGTAGCGCTGGATGAGAATCTCAAAACGACGGACGGAGTTCCAAGACGGACAACAACAAACAATGAACATGTGTCCTTTTGAGGCTTGAACACGCGGGGAATGGTTGCTGCTGCGTGAGGCGGCTCAACTGAGAAAATGACTGGCGCTTATCTTCGACTTATGAGAGGCGCAGAGGTGTTTTTTATCGCCAGAACGCGAATGTTGGGCGCCAATATCAATACGAAGCATTTGGGCAGTGTACAGATTAAGGAACCCACTTCTTTATCCTGAAGTCTTATTTCTTCAAAAATCGTTAGTTATGTAGACTATGGTAGCATAGTATATGTGCGATGGAGGTTTTCAATCGTCCCAGGCCATGCCCATCCGCAGCAACTTGATACAACCACTCTGCCAAAATAATAACGTAACAGACAGGAACAAAGTGAAAGGAAAATACAGGGAGTTGAGGCTAGATGGGAGGAGAAAAGAGAGGGAGAGAAAGAGAGAGAGAGTGTGTGTGGATGTTTGTATGTGAAGATCAAAACAGACAAGAAACAACATCACACCAGAAAATAAATCCAGCCTGGAGGAAACCAACTCCGTCGCTCCTCTCTTTTCAGTTAGTTTACCCCTGAGAATCCACCCTTGAAAGCAGATTGGAACCTATAAAAGGCCCCAAATTTTCAGCCTTGTAAGCAAATGGACGAGTTAATCATCATTATCAACCTCCCGGAACCTTGCTTGTAGGGGTGATCGGAAGTGTCGAGGGATTCTTCGCGCAAGCAACCCTGGTCGATAGTTCGTATGGTTCCTGGAGCCAGCGGTCGCGTTGGTGATGGTTTTGTCTTAGTTGCTTGTGCTCATGTCGACGTGTCCAAGAGCTCACATTCTCATCTCAAGTCATGAGAAAGCACAACTGCCCAAGATATTGAAATGGCGAAAGGATGGTTGTTGATTAGACCATGTACCCCTGGTCTTATCATGGAAAATGGGAGAGGGAAAAACAGAAAAAGAACTGTAATGTAATGTAATGCATAAAATGAAAAATAGTAGTGAGATAATGGAAACTATCCCAAATTTAATATATATTTGCATGGGTGCACTACCTTGTGAAGGTCAGCGCCCAATTTCCAGAGGGTGTGGGGGAGGATTAGAGAAGAGCTCAACATTATGATTTACCAACCCCAGTTTTCCTTTATTCGTCTCCTGTTCACTCACAGACCTAGGCGAATATGCCCTGTACCTGTCAACGATGATTGCCCTTATCCTGACACCTCAAAAGGAATAAATGATAAGAAAAGGGCTGGCGTTTACGGGCCTGCCCTTCATCTCCCTTCCAACCCTGTGAACCCCTGCGGGCCTAGGCCATCCTGCCCACCTGTGCGGAAATACTCAACAACCACGCCCAGAGCATAGCACGTTCCTGCTGCGACCCCGCCTGTTAATAAAATACGACGCAGGGCTTTGCGCAGGAACGGATGTGCCTTTTCGCTTTTGGGAGGATTGAGTGTGGAGAGCTCTCCCTCCTGCTGCTGTTGTTGCTTTGTTGTGTCAGAATCGAAAGACGACACGATCCCTTGATCGAAAACATGGGAGGCTTCTCGACCGGTCGGGTTGCCCTTGAAGGTCTCGGATGATTCAATTTGATCGACAACTTCATTTCCAAGCTGCGCTGCCTGCACTGGAGAATGCACCGTATCACCCCCGTCACCATAAGCATCACTGCTATTCTGCTTCGCTGCGGTAACATCTGGAATGGATGTTTCTAAAGTCCTAGCCACATGTTCCCCATCATCAACCAATTTCCCTTCACTCCCCTTTACCTTCTTGAAAATGAGAATATCGCCGCCACCAGAGACAATTTCAAACCCCTGTGCTTCTAGGCGGGGTAAATGCTCGAGGAATCGCGAGGGGTTGCTGAGGCGTGAAAGCGCTTCTGTAGGGTGTAGCAGTTGTGCTATCTCCCCTGAGCCTGAATGGCCAGCCGAGATACCCATCTCTTTCACTTCCATTGTTAGGGAGTCGTAGGCTAGGATTCGGTATTGAGAGGGGTTGGAGCGCGAAGAGCTGTTTTTCGCTTCAACGTTCTGATCCAAAGGCGACCTTTCTGCGTCTTCTTCCCTAGTAGATTTCTTTCGCTGCACGTCTTCACAAAGCTCCGCTAAGATTGAAGCCATGGATGTGTTGACGTTTTTGACATCGCTTAGTATCTCGCTAATTTGGGCTACTTGCGTCTCGCGCTCTTCTTTCGCCATCCTCTCCGATGGGGCGACAGAAAGTACGTCAGCTGTTGTACCAGATGGACTATGTTGTCCCGTCAAAAGTGCATTCATCGAGACTGTGGCCTCTTTGATTTCTCGAAGCTCTCTTGCTATATTACCAATTTCACGGTGCCGGTTCGCATCTATAGTTTTTATTCCAAAGATAGGATGGATCCCATCACGTTTAGAACTACTGACAGTGGTAGATGCATCATCAACACCGTCAACGTTGCACATATGGGTGACTTTGCTACGTTCTGTCCCCGCGGTGTCATCGCGAAATAGCAAGTTCATCTCTTTCTGTACAGGTTCTGTTGCTTCTGTTACAGTAGAAACGGAGTCTCGGCCAGTTTCTACTTTGCTAACAGTTCTATTGTCTTGACGAAGTTTCCAACGCAGATCGTCGACGTCCAAGCCACAATCGGCATCCTGAAGAGCTCCGTAAGCCTCTTCGATACCATGTCGCTCTGCCCAAGTTTTGTAAGAGGCACGAATGTCGCTGGCACGCAGCTGATCCACATTTTCTTCTGTTCGACTGTCGTCACGAATATCATACGCTTTTTGATAAATTTCGCAGAGAGGTGATGCGTTGGGACCTTCAAGACTCTCAAGATATCGCAAATAGTCAGAATGAGACATCCCCTCTAACTCCTTGGGAAGGCGTCCGCTATTCTCAATGGACTTCTTCGCTTTGGCTATTAGATATTGATGTGATTGCCAGTCAGACGCTTGGACATCCTCATCCTCTTCGCCGAGTGGAGAAGTTTTGTGCATCGGCGTTTTATTTTTTGCGCCAAACGTAGTTGCGTTTGCTTCTTCGCTAGTAGAAGCAAGGACGGCCGCACTTGCTGGCTTTTCCGGTTCATTCAAGGCCCACCCATCTGATTTGACAGTATCTTTGACCCCCTTTCCAAGTGCTGTTTCTGCAGAGTCAGGCTGATTTGACTCAGATACTATCTGTTCCGTGTCAATGCTCTTGCCTACATTGGCAGAGTGTGCCTCAGTTGTATCATTATCGGTAACGCTCATGTTCGCTGCAGGCTGCTTAGTTTCAATGGTTCCAGGTCCCTCCGTATCGAGGGTTTGGGATGATTTCAAATCAGTCTGGTCGTTCGCATCATTAGGCGATATCATTTTACTCGAGACACGGTGCTCCGGTTCAAGGACAAGTGGCTCTTCTATATCGACGTTTGGTTTCTGATTGGAGTTTTCTTGCTCATCGCGAGTTTCCATTTCCGCTTCGCCATCTCGCGGATTTGAAATTATCATTGGAGAAGAGTCATCGGCCTGGTTGGAAGTGGTTGTATTCCTCGCAGGAACCATCCTACCACTGATGGGATCGAATTCAAATGCGGCGTCTGTCACAATGTTGGATGATGGCAAACGATTGTCATTGATATTGATCTCAGACGAAGTTTCTATTCTTGATCCCGCTCCTTCTTCTATCGGAGAATTTCGTATATCCGCTGGTGAGCCTGGACGGGGTCTACTGTCCGTGGGATATTCACCAGCAAACAATGAGTGATAGAACGATGACCAAGATCCGTGTTTCAAACCGAATGGAAACGGCTGCAGTCTCCCGAATATGAATCCATAAGGATCGCGATTGACAGCTTTTTTAAATTCCTCAAACCATTTCTCACACTCGAGTCGCATGGACTCGCCAAATTCGTGCTCTTTGCCACCCCAAGAGTCGAAGCTGTTTTTCCCTCCAGGGCTTTTGGAGTCCTCGAATCCATTGTCAGGCGGACTCTCCTTCGCCAACCAAGATTTCTCTCCCCTGTTCCCTTTCCCCATCCCTTGCGCGAGCTCGTCGGAAACATCACACCGTCTGTGTAAGCGGCTGGCCTCGTGGGGGAAATAAAACTTACTGCCAGCCCAGCTTTGATATATATACGGTCGTCGCCGCCGACCACGAGAGACATATTTCTTGTAGAACGATTGGATTTCTTTTTCTTTTTGCATCAGTTTCTGCAATCGGGATTTGCCCTCGGATAGCCATTTTGGGTCGTGACGACGAGGCCACCAGAATAGTGACCTCTGCTGTTGGGGGTATAGAGTAACCTGTGAGCAGAGGGTTTCAGATGTTGAGGGAATAGCTGGAACCAGTAGCTGTTGGTAGGGCAATATCAGATGTTGGAGTGAACGATGCCTCGAAGAAAGACTTGATGAAGCCATGTTAAGTTCAAGTGTGTACTGTATATCTGTTGTTAGGTCAAGCAACCACAACTCATTCAGTTAAGGGTGCCCGTGAATTCCCACCGGGGAACTGGAACAGATCCCACTCATTCTTGCCAAACAGTATAGTGTCCCCTCTGTCGTCAATGATATCACAACTACTAAAATAGGCACGTTGAGTATGACGGAACCGCATTCCCCGCGTGACGTCATCTGACCCACGCTTATCTAATACCCCATTCCCCGCCTGAATGGTTGCAACGACATTTCCATTTACTTGAACCAGCCTAACTATCATATCAATTCAGGTATTTCAACAATATATTGCAATATTGCTCTCATGCCAATGCGAGTTCTGCCCGGCGTAATGGAAGAGAGCAGGTTATCACTTCCATCATTATCTTCAACCCGAAATATTTGCGAGAGAAAGCTGCGTATATTTCGTTACTCAGCGGACCGATCCCCGAAATCCTACCTCAGAAAAACAAATGCGAATGATCTCTCCCAAATGTATGGAAACAAGTTTCGTCGCTGTATATGGAAAACAAAATGGAATCTTTAACTACATACATGGAACAATTAGAACCACATAACACAAAATATACAGGCGCAGGAACCAATCTTCTATACCAGGTTCGGCATATCGGATATCTCCAATCTACTAGAACAGCGGCTCATATTCACCTTCCTGATCTGCAGCGAGAGCCTGAGCAAGTGAAGGTCATGGGCAAGATCCAGTGGTTGTATTCCGGTCCCATCGTGGACCAGGCCAATCCGGAGAGGCCGATGACTTCTAGAGGACCAAGGTAGAGGAGAAGCAGGAGATGTCTCCGGCTGTGCCTGAGCTATATCGCCTTCGCTCTTGCGCAATTTCCTCTGCCTTTCAATATCGGGTAGGAATATTGGATATGAGACGAGGTAGCCCATTATGATTGGGATGAAGTTTAGACCAAGGGCGATGGTACCAAAGTCGCATTGGCTATATCCGAGGGCGAAAGCCTTGATCCATGTGAAGATAAGCGCATCGGAGAAGCCGGAGAGGAGCGAGAGAAAGACCACAATTGGTTCGCAGACAAGCATATGGAACAGTCGTATCCAAACGGTGAGAATCTCCTTGAAGTTTAGTCTTGTTTCTCTAGTTCGTTGGGCCAGTAAATACTTGGGTCTTCGCCTGCTTTGCGGCGACGCTTTGCTTCGCGATCCACAATGATTGTTGAGCGGGTTGCCCCCACGAGGAAGAAATGGGTGATCTGCACAACACCACCGAAAATTAGCTGGACCCAGAAGATCAACTGCCAGGAAAGGTAATATTCGATAAAAGCGCCGGAGATGGGGCCGATAGCGGAGCCTGCAACGGAGGACAGGATGACATGCGCGACCGCAAAGCCTTTGTCTTTGGCTCCCATATCAGTAGTCATAACCAGTGTCATAGAGCCCGCCAGCCGACTCGTGGCTATGAGAGTTGTCAACAAGGTAAGTTAATCAATGTAGTATCATGTACGCCGGAAAGGGGGCAGGAATATCTGTGAGAATAGGAAGAGAAGGCAAGATTGTGGTTTCAAGTGATTGCCCCATGTTGGTACGTTATCAGCGGAGGAGATCTGGCAATGGTATGGCAATTATCTATACCAAGGGAAGAACGGCGGTTTTTCTTTACCTCCGAGTCTTCTCAGTACAAAGTAGAGCGCAGCTATCGTCGATGTTAAGCATCCATTTTCATTGCTAGTACTATGCAAAATGTTGCTATAAATAATATAAATACTCACTTGGCCCAATTCACAAAATACTGAATAATCGAAATTCTCATTCTATTCATTTATCCATCCATTCATCCCCCAAATCTATTTCATGATCTTGAAAACGAAATATCAAACAAACATCTGAGAAAAGGATGGGCGAGAGCTACTAACAACGCCTATTCTCTCAAAGCTATCCACATCAACGATATGATTACTCCAAAATCGCAATCCTTCAATCCCTTCCTCTCGACAGAGCACTCCCTGATCTTCAGCCATCTCCAGTTCTTCCGCAGCGACACCGACGCTCCATCCGAACCGCTCCGCGGCCTCTTGAGCTGTGACGCCTCTGCCATACATGCGCCAATCCCAAGAAAGAACCTCATCAGATGCAGGTGTAGCACGTAATTCTTCAAACCATGCCTGCAGCTGCCCGATGGTCTTCTCATCCGTCCAATCAAAACGCTGGACGACAAGAAGGCCGCTCTTGAACCGACGTAGGCGCACGGGGAGCTTCAGCTTCTCCCACAACTCGGCAGCCTTTTGGAAATCGGACGGGCTCACGAGCTCGACGCCATTGCGACTGCGATTGAACACAGCCCACAGGTCGATTAGACTCATGATACCGCCTTCGCGGTGGAGGACGCCTTTGCGATCATCTGTCAGGAACTCTGCGAGGTTGCGAGAGAGCTCACTGAGATATAGAGTTTCCGAACTGCCTCCGGGTCCTAGCATGTCCTTCGTAATAGTCATACCAAGGGCAGCAGCGGATTGTGATAGGACGACGCTTGCTTCAGGTGAACTGCTGCCCTTTGATGCAAGGCCAGATTCCGCAGCAAAACTTTCAGCCAGCGCGACAATTTCCTTAGCTGATGCCATAAGCGCTTCCAGATCCTCGAAGGCACTGCCAAGGACAACTTGGTTGTTCTGTCGTGCCTCGAGGTCACGTCGCTCGAGCCCTGCAATCCCAACTGCAGGACGCAAGGAACGTTGGCCAAATACTTTGGAGTCACTTCCTGGTACAGAAGATGCCGGGGGAGGGGTTGCCTTCGGGACCGGTGGGGCATCATGGAGAATCCATTTTCGCTGCACCAAGGCATTTCTTAGCCTTTCATGAAATATCTTCTCACCACCTCCGCGGAAGGACAATTTGACGCTCTCATACACTTCGGTGTTATCTAGGTTGGTTGTTCCAAACAATGGAGCTGGGGAGCCCGAACGATCTAGGTTTTGGACGCCAGCAGGATGATCTAGTCTTTTGAGGGACGCGCCACATATTTCACACTCTAATAAGGAAGGGTGGTTTGCGAAGGTACATCTTGGGCAAGCAACCTCTGAATCGATTGACGAAGAAGGGAAATGGGAAGAGTTGACGGGGGATAACGAGGCCCCATTTCTTCCAGGTCTACTCGAACCACTTTGGTTTCCTTGTGGCGAAGTGAATGTCGAAGAAGTGCTCTGCGCTCCATTACTAGCTGCAGACGTAATTGCTGCTTTCAACAGGGTGGTAAACGGAGGTTTTATACCGCAAGCCAGGCACGGTGGCTGCGTCATCGAGGCATTCGCAGTTGCAGGATCAAAATTCAAAGGTAGGGGGTTTGAATATGTACATATTGGGCAAACCCATGTTGCATTAGAAATCCTCGTGGCAGAAGCACTTTGTGAGTGAAACGGACTGCCACTCCTGACGAATGGTGAAGATGGGTTTCCTGGTGAGCCAGACTTTGGTCCTTGAGGGGTGACCAACTCTCCGGTTGAGTTACGATTTTGACCACGGCCCCGTCTCGATGGCTTTGGGTATATCGTTATTTTGGGCGATGATTTCAAGAAACCAGCCTGTGAATTACTCACAAAGTCAGAGCTTGCGTACGATTTCGAACATCCAGCCGGATTTGGGAGATGCTCAGACCTGATATTCAACGCGATCTACATATTTCAACTCCATCGCAATTGAGTATTTTCGAGGCTGGTCATCGTCAACATAGCATATCCGATGCGATGTGAGATAGGCATGGCCGGACTGGTAATCCGGAATCTTGTACTTCCTGAATGCGGGGAATGGGGTTAGGTCGCTGCGCTAAGCTTTCTGATTTTCAGTAACATTTCCAAACTTACCCTTCATACAACCCCACCTGATCTTGCACAAAGAGAAGAGTCTCGTCTGGCAACAGTGACGGGCGGAGTGCAGTGGTCAGATCCAAGGCGTTGAAGAACATCTAGCCAGGCTGTATGAAGGACGGGGACATGTGCATCATTTTCAGAGCTCGCCAAATACAGTTACACCATTGTGTGACCGAATCGGAGACCGGTGAGAGTTCTCAATTGTAGTGAGGTTTGCTCCTGTCATTGTCTAATCATCATCGTTCTCGAAGCTCCGGTTTTCGAGACAAGGCGCAGATCCTGAATCGAAGCAGGATTACTAAGCGAGCCATAGGTGCAACCAGCCGCGTGCTGCTACCAGAAACAGCAAGCTAAGCGAATCCGCCTCACTTTTGACCGCCGCTTCTTTTCCGGCCACCCTCATCCTCAACAACAACTCATCATCGCCACCGTAAGCCCTTCTCTATCTTGCGCTCTCTTTCACTTTTGAGAAAGGATTAAATATACCCACGGCACCTTGTACCTTTGTTCTCCTTGACTTCCTTTCCCCCGTAGTTTTTTGATCGTCTGTACCCCCCTTTGCATGCTTTTGCTGCCAGACCTGGAGTTCTTTTATCATGAGTACAGCTCCACCACCATGGCGAGCAACTGCTGCGCCTGTTTATTCATCAAGTGGTAAGTCTACGGGTCTTGCTTATTGGATGCAATATATTGTGTTGTAGCTAATGAGGTACTACGTTCAAGTTTCTCCAGCGTACATTCCAGTGCAAGCGCGTCGTAGCCTCGCTCATCATACTTCTGAATCCACCACAGCCAAAACGGAGCCGAGAGAGTCGTCGTCGTCACCTAGAACAGCAGATTCTAAAACTGGGAAGTCAAAAATTGACTGGCCGCCAGCTGTTCGCCAGTATGTCCAACGCAGCTTCGTCCCCGAGTTCCAAATCGCGAGTGTGAGTCGGATGGAGATGGAGCAAAAACTCAAGCAAGTTATCACCGAAGCCGCAGAAAATGGTAACCTTTACAATGTTGATTGGGAGAACTTGCCGTTACCGCAACAAATGATTCAGAATGAGCGAAATAAGATTCTCACTTCCGCTCTTTCTGCTTCCTTACCATCTTTATCCCCTACCAAATCACAAGATGTTCGCCAGCAGAAAGTAGAGAAGGCGAAGGAAGAAACCCCCAAGAAGAGGAAATCGTCAGAATTTAGCGCGGAGGAGGATGAGCCGGAAAATATCCCACCTTGGAGAAAGACTAACACACGCAATGATTTTGAAAACCGCATTAGTTACCCATCTACAGCTGATAAACGACGACGGATAGATAGCAACAACCATAATTTCAACAGCAAGAATTCAAGTAAGTTACAAAATAACCTGGAGCTGCGGAAACGGCGCTTTGAGGATTCGCATTTGGGATATCAATCTCCACAGGCTGGTAGCTCTTCTCGCGATGAATCACCGGATGTGGGTTCAGGGCCAGTCATCGGACGTTGCCAAACGTTGGAAAAGAACTATTTCCGATTGACTTCAGCCCCCAATCCTGATACCGTTCGTCCTTTGCCTGTTCTGAAAAAGATGCTCGATCTATTGAAGAAAAAATGGCGTCTCGAGAATAACTACACCTATGTTTGCGATCAGTTCAAATCCATGCGCCAGGACTTGACCGTCCAGCACATAAAAAATGAGTTTACAGTGAATGTGTATGAGATACATGCCAGGATTGCTTTGGAAAAGGGGGACCTTGGTGAGTATAATCAATGCCAAACGCAACTGCGGGCATTGTATTCGCAAAATCTTGGAGGACATCCCATGGAGTTTATGGCATATCGCATCCTATATTTCATCCATACTCGCAACCGAACGGCGATCAACGACGCTTTGGCAGATCTAACCCCTGCAGATAAATTGGACCCCGCTGTGAAACATGCTCTTGATGTTCGATCAGCTTTAGCGTTGGGGAATTACCATAAATTCTTTCAACTTTATCTGGACACGCCGAATATGGGTGCTTATCTCATGGACATGTTTGTTGACCGGGAGCGCCTTGCAGCACTTGCATGTATTTGTAAAGTGTGAGTAATTCCGTTGTCCTCGCCACATAAAAATGTATACTAACCTAATTATTCCAATTAGGTATAAACCTGAGGTGAAGATAAGATTTATTACTGAAGAACTTGGTTTTGAGTCCGATGAACAGGCTGCCCGATTTATATTAGACCATGCCCCAGAGGATTTGCTCCAGGAAAAGCTTGATGGGGTTAAGCTCCTTACCGGAAAAGCCGGTCAGGTTTTCGAAGTAGCCAAAGCGGAAGCTCACAAGGTGGTCGACATAAAGGGGCAGATCTAGTCAACCCGTTCGATCCTTCCCAAAACAAGTTTTTTCCGTTGAACTGGATCCTACCACTCTCTTCAACTTTGATTCTTGTCTCGCATATTTCGTCCTAGTGGGCCGTATCCCGAGCGATACATCGGCCGAATCCTCATATTTCTTTTCTTCCTTAATCTTGCTGCTTATTCCCTCCATGAATTTTCTTTTTCTTTCACTCTTCTTTTTTCCCGTCAATCTTACTCTTATCTCTCGAACCACAAATCCATCCGTCGTACATACATGCTCAATCGAAGCCTACCTATGGATTATCGCCATATTATGATCTTTCTTTTCTCCCCATCCTTTTTCTTCCTTCGCAATCGACCGGTTACACATTCGGGATACGCGGCCTTGCGGAATCTTTTCCCCCGTTTTCGTTGTGTGTTTCCACCGGGCAATAGCCATTTTTGGTACCAAAAATAACCCTTGAATTAAATCCTAGCGGTTACTGCATTCGGATTTCTCGTCATGAGATTTTTTATTGGGGTTGGGTATATGAGATGCATGGGGTGGATGGTTTGTTATTAACTCTACTTCTCCGGTGGGCTCTCTGGCGCCTACTTTTCAGGTGGGGTGCCTTGGAGTCGCCGCCTTCATTTCTGCTTATGTTTCCCCGTCCATTTTTATGGAGATCTTCATTTATATAAATATAAATATTATTATATTATATATAATTATATATAATGTATGTATATGTATAAATATAGAAGAATCTATAAACATTTCAAGTATGCCGCTCGTGCCGTTTCAATTAAGCAAATTCGCCATAGCATCGATGTTGGCGCTATCATATTAGCCAGGCCAGCCAGCAGCAGTTGAACACCCGACGCGAGTCAAACTCAGCCTTATTACGAACAACTCTGATACCCAACAACTATGATGCCCTCGAACCCGTGCACACCATCATCTCGAATCTACAGCCCAAGCCTCGAACATTTCATCTATCTAAATACGTTATTGGTTACCGACATCCTCTACGCCACACCGGGAGGCACATCTCCCGTCTATACATGTCGTCCGCTTCACAGTGTCTTGACGCTACTCATTCGGGCTGGGATGGTATGAATTAGGCGGTGGGGACAACCCTACTCACGTTGGTTTCCTGCCTAGAACTAACTATGTTGGTAGTTGGCAGTTGGTATTTCGGAGTTGGATTTGGATTTGGATTTGGATAAATGGTGTTGGTATTTTTTTTATAACTAACGTCACGCGGCACAATTTGGGAACACGGTGATGCGGTGCAAGCGGGCAAGCGGGCAAGCGAGAACACCCAGAAGCGTTTACTGAACTAATACAAGAACGATTTCCCATCCCCCTGGAAATGGTACTGTGCCTGTGCTGTCATGTGAAAGTTTTTTTTTTTTTTTTTTTTTTTTTTTTTTTCCTTTTCCTTTTTCTACCACGCCTGAAGACGGTTTGTGCAGCGGCACTGCCGTATAATACTTACGAAAGCGCAGGTCGGAAACAGGGCAGGAAAAACAGCAGGTCATACCACGTTCGAGAGGCGCTGCCACTTTCGACCACTAGATGAATCGTTGTGGAGGTTTTGTGAGTTCTCCTCGAGACGGAACGTTCCAAGTCGCTGCGTTTGATGGTGGAACAAGAACCACGTTGCGGACCAGATCCTCATGGATAGCTGTCCAGCCAGCCAGCCAGCCAGCCCCACCACCTGCTCTGCCGCTCGCGAGGATAGAGATACTCAAATTTCCACGACCGTGAGCGTTTCAGGTCATTTTCGAATCGATAGGAGGAATCAATCATGATGTAGTAGGCTGCCTCGTGGCTTGTGCGGTCTGGTTGAATTTCTGGTGACATTATGGCGAGTTTGCGTCAGGCTACAACGAGGTGAGGGATTGCATGGCGCCATCTGTCGGATGAACAGCAATATTTACATGTACGGGACATGTGCAGGACATGTTTAGAGATGTGCTGATTGACCTACTGTACAGCACTAGAGTGACGACGGGTCACGGATAGCGCAAGCATGCATCAGCTAAGAGCATTTGATGTGAAACGAGTAGAGGAGCAATTTAAGATGGTAGCAGGCAGCTGGGATGAAGGATCTACTCCTGTCCTTATTATCCGGGGAGTACGGAGGGTGGGGGAAAAGTCCTCCCAAGCACTGGAACTCAAATATATCCCATTGTTTACGCGGGCGGGAAAGTAAGTCCTTGATGCGCACGGGTGATTTAACCGCCAGCTGTTTTTAATTTCTAGCTTGTTTATTATCAAAACGACCAAGGCACAGATTATGACATGTCCATGAACAATTGTCAATGATTACTTGGAGACTTCATTGTAGTGGGACCTGTTTCTGGGAATAGCATGAGTTTGCTTCTTCATTTTATTTCAGCGAGCTGAAATACTAGTGATGGAAGCAAGATTTTTTTTTTTTTTCCATCTTTTTCTCCCCATAAGATCTATAGATATCTTCACCTCAAACACACTCGCTGCCTTCTAAAAATAAAGCCGGAATAGAAACACCCAGTTGCTTCTTTCGGTAAGAACTAGCTTACCGAAGAAAATTCAAAATAAGTTAACTAACTAAAAAATTAGAAAGAATAACTTCTCTGAATCCTCTCCCGGTCTGCAGGTCTGCATATCAACAATGATTTATCATTATTATGATTATGACTGGTCGCTTTCCCTCAGTCGCAGGGGTTTCCAACGCATCCATGTTCCATGTTCAGCAGGAATTGATCATGATTTATTGAGATCGACATTATTTTCGTCAAATCCACGGAACTGCAGCCCCTGTCGGTGCAAGCCGTATACGCGGCGTTCGCGCATTTGAAGCCATTCTGATTAGTTAGTCAATAAATATCTCGTCGTTATTTTTATTTAAGCACCGGGCGATGGTTATTTACATGGATCCATCCATCTATTTTGTATTCCTGTGTAGAGTGTGTCGTGCGCAGTTTTAAAGTTATTCAGCTGTGTGAACTTGAAGCAAGGGATCGAGTCTTCATCCAGAAAAACTAAAAAGGTGCGGGTACGAGTGCACGGTACAGAGCACAGCAAGTCACAATCCGTGGCACTGTTCTTCAACACAGCTTCCTACAATCTTACGATGTAAAATATGCCCCACATTTCTGGACATGCACTTTGCGACTCGAATTCGCTCGCTTATTGCTGCATGCATGATCGGGGCAGGAAGTTCGCCGGCGATTTGGATGTGTATGATAGTTTTGTTTTTGTCCTTTCTTGAAGAATTGAGATGAAAAAGGATTTCTGTTCAAAGGGAACCGAAGAAGAAAGACTTACAAACGAAGATTAACCTGTCAACGCTGTAAGCCTCCTCCCCACCAGAAGAAGGCGTAGCGGTTGCGGACGTTGGGTTTAACCCTCTTGTTCGCACACGCAGTACATTATTCGTTAGCATGGGGGTTCTAGCTGCATTCGATGATGTCACACAGAAACAGGTATGCCTTGACCACGAAAGAGAGAGGGGGGAAATCATGCGAAAAAATGCGGATTTTACGTGAAATCATCCATGGATGCTCAAAGGCTGGCACGGGGGAGCAGTCTGTGACAATCGCCACCACGGAATGCAAGAGGGTGGCAATTGGGTGCACCCCAACGGCTCCAAGCTCAAGTCATCCCGAGCTAAGGAAACGGGAGTGCTGAGTGCGAACTCTCCGCTGACAGGGAGTAGAGGTTTCGCGTCCAGACGGTGCCTTGATGTATCTGGCTTGTAACTAATGCCTTGAGCAGCCGCTTAACAGTAAGTTAAGGGCCAGCCCAGAGCCTCCGAAAAGTACAGCGCAAATAGCGTATTTCGTCGCAATCTTCCGTCTATTCTTCTGAAGATCGAGTCTCTTGCCGCGCGCATATATAATAGCTCAGAAGCGAGCATGTTTGATGGCCAGGCATTCCCCCCCAATCTTGCTTTTCTCTTTCTTGCGTTGAGGCGTTTTTTAGAGCCCAAGGTTATGACGCTTAAGGACTTAATTAAAATTAAAAATTATCCAGAACTGGTTCTTCAGAAGCGATGTATACACTCACGACATGTAAGGACTGACCTGGGCATATAATTTATCAATTGATTGATGCAGAGATCAGCATGTTCAGAACTTCTTACTATGAAATCCAACAAGCTCCGATACACCAATGGGTTAGTACAGCCTGTTACCGTAGAGAGGTAGACATCGATATAAGAGATGAAAGCGACATACATAAAAAGTCTCTCTCCGATAGTTAGTAGCCGTTTCCGCTGCGTACGAGAGTGTGAGCGTACTGCTCCACACGCAGATGGTATGTAGCGAGCGGGCTGTTGCTCTTCCAAAGCCCAGAAGGGTGTGGCCGCTGAAGAAGGCTCTGCACGCTTCTTCGCACACAATCTCACCCGCAACTCCGCTCCGCTTGCGACAGCGACAACCGACTTCTCGCCAACCTCCACACAAGCAAGCTGCAACACTAAGCCACAGCTGCTTTGATCTCAGCCTGATTATTTAAATAGTTACCACGTTCACTCACTAGCCTCTTCTGTTGATCGACGATTTGGCTCTCTGTGATCCTCCACCTACCAAGCGAGGCATCTTATCAGCTTATAATACTACATCGACGACGGCGACGACCACAGACAACGAAAACGACAACGGCAACGGTAGTTAACGACTTCGACGACCAACACCAACCAACTCTCATTCCCCACGCCTAACGCATCCTCATCCTGCGCGCCACCTCTCCTCACCAGCGGCGTCGATTGCCTGGATCTTACCCCCCGAGCCGTATTACGATCTTTCCACCGTGTTTCATCGTCCCGCGCGTGGCCGTGCGGCCTTTGGGACCCAGCAACCCCACAAGGCTTGTGGGTGGCGTTATCTTTGGCGAACAAAATAGACGAAGAAGAGATAGATCTCGCGAACAGCTCGACAGAGTGGGAGGAGGACAGAGACAGACACGACAACAATATTTGACGGTTGTACGAGTTTTACGTCGAATAAGCCTCTGTTTTTCACGATAGAGTCTTACAGTGTCTGTCGACGATCCGCCCGTCGTATCTAAAATATTCCCCTTTCACTGTCTGGAAAGGGAGCTAAACACATCCCTCCTCTTTTGATCGCAGTCTTACCACAGCTGGAACTCGTCCTGGTGCTTTTCTTGTCCATTGGCATCATTACCGTCCAATTTTTTTTAAACCCGTTCTCCAGGTCCCCTCCTCCTAGAGTTACCACACTATTGTTGCAACGGGATCACCATCCTCTGTCGTCCTCTCCCTTTTTCCTCCCTCCCATTCTCCCTTTCTCGTCAAGAGATAGATAGGAGTTATCCCTATCAATCGAGATAATAGTAGAACTAGAAACCGCTTAACCCTCCCCTCCGCCCCTGAATAAAGGGAGCCAAGAGATACACAGAGACAGAGAAAGTGAGAGAGAAGCGAGAGAGATTTATTTCCATCCTGGCTTGTCCACCAAAATGAAGGTATGTCACTCGAAACCCCGCTATCCCGGCCTCCTTTGTGACGTTAAATAATAATGGAGGTCGATTTGCGCCGCGCCTCCTTGTCTTTGGCTATTTATCCTGCCATCGCTTGTGGTTGGACTAACGAATCCTGCTCTGGCTAACGTTAAAAATCTGTTCTCTCTCGACAAACAGGCCATCCGGCGCTCACTCAAGGGCGAAAAAGAACCAAAGCCACAACATATCTCCATTACCCCAAAGTCTGCAATTGCCATTCTCCCGCCAAAAAAGGTGAGTCACTCAAGGTTAATTTCTTTTGGTTAAAATATCACGAAAATTCCCTTATTTTATATCTATATGCATATGTATTTACTTTTAAATCCCTCTCCATGCGTCATTATTTTGTTTTCGACTGTGGTCCAACCAAACTCGACAAGGAATTTATGCATGATGTGGGCTCGAAATTAACAAACGCCACTAACATGAAACCAAACTTTGGTGGCTATTCCAACATCTAGGTTATCAAAGCCCTGTATGACCACAAGCCCGAACCCGGGAATACGCAGGAGCTGGCCTTCAGCAAGGGTGATTTTTTCCATGTCATAAGCAGAGAGGACGACACCGACTGGTACGAGGCGTGCAACCCTCTGATCCCAAGCGCGCGGGGTCTTGTTCCTGTCTCATTTTTCGAGGTTATTGGCAAAAACGAGCGTAACAGTGGTGGGTCTGCGGGGAGCCCCGAAGAATACCAACAAGAATTGCACGACTCTGGTTTTTCGGATCGCAGTCCACAACACGTCCGGTCGGATTCGACGAATACCACCAAACAAGCCGCTCTCGCCAGGATGTCCGCCATTGGGAAGGGCTCTGGCGCCATGGTGTACGGCATTGTGCAGTACGATTTCACTGCGGAACGCCCAGACGAACTCGATGCAAAGGCCGGTGAAGCCATTATCGTAATTGCTCAATCTAATCCGGAGTGGTTTGTTGCAAAGCCTATCGGTCGCCTGGGCGGCCCAGGGTTGATCCCCGTTTCGTTCATTGAGATAAGGGATATGACAACAGGCAAGGCTGTGATGGACCCACACGAGGCTGTTCAACGAGCTGGTGTCCCTCGAGTCGAGGAGTGGAAGAAGATGACGGCGGAATATAAGAATAGTTCCATCACCCTAGGGAAATTGGAGGGTGCAGCGCAAGGAGCCGCGGCAGCGCCATCGGGAGACATGAATAGAACGACTATGAATGGCAGTGACCCTGTAAGTGTGCAATTGAAGAGCTGTAGCGGTGGCGGATGTCAAGACTCTACCAAAGCCCTGTACCGTCCATTATGACTGACCATTTTATCCCTCCTATTGGGGGTAATGATGAATAATAGCACCTACAACAAAGCCACAATTCAGGGGCATATTCAACTAATCAACAACAATACCAGAACCAACCATACCGACAATCCGCCCAGCAGAGCCCGCAACAGTCGCAGACTTTTTATTCCGCAGCGCTGGCACCGGTTTCCGCATGCATCCCCCGATACCAATACGATCACGACAAATACTGGTATATTATTAGGGCTAAAATGGAGGATGGCCGGTATTGGGAGTTGTCGAGATACTATCACGATTTCTACGACTTCCAGATTGCACTCCTAAGAGAATTTGAAGAGGAGGCTGGCAACCGGGGGAAGCCGCGGACTTTGCCATTTATGCCAGGCCCCGTCACCCATGTCACGGATGTGATTTCTAGTGGCCGACGACAGAACCTGGATGAATATATCAAAAAGTTATTGTCGATGCCACCTCACATCTCGCGCTGCCAGCTTGTCCGCCAACTCTTCGCACCGCGACCCGGGGATATCGAAATATTCCCGAATTCCTCGGACGAGTACAGACTCTCCGGCGGCTCTCGGCGGTCATCAGGCCAAGATCCTTCCCAGCCAGAATCACCGCATTCTTCAAGAGGCCATATGAACACTGGCGGCTACCAGACCGGCTCGATGGGCCCACCAATCTCACAACGCCAACCGCAAGCGCAATCGCACCTCCAACAAGGACGTGTTCCGTCACAATCACAGTCGAACGGTAGCGGCAACGGCAGCGTTAGCTTCAGCCGCGCCGAACTGCAGAATCAAATTATGAACCGGCAACCCAGCGCGATGACACAGACTTCCTCCTCCGCAAATTCAAGCGCGGGCGCGATCAAGATCAAGGTCTTTTTCCAAGACGACCTGATCGCCATCCGCGTGCCCAATGACATCAACTACGTGCAGCTGCGGGAGAAGCTGAAGGGCCGGCTGAAGCTGGGCGACGACATAATATTGCAGTATAAAGATGAACCGAGCAATGGGTTTGTGGAGCTGTTAAGCGATAACGATCTGGATACGGCGCTGCAGCGCAATGCGAAGCTTACGCTGTATGTTGGGCTCGCATAAGAGATTGAGAGGGTTACGGGGAGGGGTTGGGGCGCGGATGAGGCTAATATGCTGGGATATTCGGGGAGAATAAGTAATTTATATATATGTATGTGGTTCTGTCTCTCCCCTCCCCTCCTGTCGGTCCTTCCATCCGGATCACCACGGTTATGGTTTCTATGATCACTTATTTCTTCGTTTCATCTCTCTTGTTTCGTCAACCTTTTTCCCTCAGTTTTTTCTGACGGGGCAACTGAGACATTGTTGCTTGGATCTATTTTAAACACCCCCCTTTCTTCGTCTTCTTCCCCTTATTTTCCTTTTTTTTCCTTTTTTTTCCTTTTCTTTTATATATGACCCTCCTTCCGATCTATCTCACCAGCCTTCTCTTTATTTATGTATCTCTTTTGTCTGTTTTACTTATTTAACGTGCCCCATTGCAATACCAGGATATGTATGAATCGGGGATGGATTTGATTGAATGTATGGCAAAATCCCCTATCCACCGACGTGCCCTTGCGGAAAAGTCTGTGATGATATATGTATGCCGTTCGAAGGGCGAAAATCAAATCTCCTATATATACATTCTACCTATATTTTACTTTGAATTTTGCTTTAGGTTTATTGTCTCTTGCGTTTCTCCTAACCCGTTCTTCTCCTCACTTCTCAATCATTTCTTCCGATAGTATGCTTCGTCGCTGTCCGTTATCTCTCGTTCCTTAAGCTCCCCCTCTTCTTCCCTTCTCCGACTGGCAATACGTATGTGCTCTACGCTTCTCTTTGGCCTTTTTAAGGTTTGTTCTATGCCCCCCTGATGTCCCTTTTTATCTACGTGGATGCTCGCTTATTCTTATTTTATCGTCTTACTTTTTATTTTTTTTAATTTTTTTTTTGTTGTTTGTTTTTTGATACCGCCCTCTATATATTGTAAAAATTGTGAAGCAGACACTTGTGGGTAAAACTCTTCTCATGAATCGTAATAAATAAAATATATATATATATATAACCTTTGGCACGATGATACGGACTGCCCTTTTTTGTTGACTGCTGGTGGTGGCGGATGACATCTAGCTAATCCATAAATTCATTCACCAACCCAGAACTGCGAACATCCACAAAACAATCAACCTCTCTTTTCATTGCCTGTTCCAGCAGAGAGATTATCGGAACGAGCACTTTATCAAGCAGTTCCTAGATACCCAATTCCCAGTTTCCCTTCTGTTACGAGATCCAGCTTTGAAACTTCCTTTCCATTATTTCTATCACTCATCCGCGATACTTTTTCTTCCTGTCTGGCATGGAAATGGATGGATGGATGGATGTATTTGTTTAACGTCCTAGGGCGGTGCACGCGTCTCCTGCACCCCTGAGGCCTCCCGAGTCGCATGGAGATGTGCGACGCTGAAGATATCTATATATACACGATACGAGAACAGGACAGAATTCAGATAGCAACTCATGATAAGACTCAGTCCAAGGGACTGTGCATCCACTTCTAGCCCGACGTATGGCCAATCATGGTGGGGCTAAAGTGTGAACTCTGAGAGGCCACTGAAGCCATGCCTGAGAGGCCCGGCATGGAAACGGAGGAGGATCGTGTTGCTGATCAGCCAGATGAGGCCTTCCAACATTCAATCTCAGGAGCGGGCCGATCTCTTGTCTGAACTCCTGAGACGCAATTGGACAGGATGCTGTCAAGGCGGCAATGTGGGCTTGTCTACAAGAATGCGATATCTCGAAGTTACGCGAACTTGTGGGGTACGCGCGAGACTGCCCTTCACTATTCGTCCTCCTTGAATACCCCTCTCTATCCATACTTTTACATTGGGTGTAATGACCTCTTCGTAATCGGGCAACATTATCGACAGCCTCAAACTCTCCGGCCACTCCATCTTTGGAAGCTCCTCCGTTACTTTTTTGAGCCGGACCGGTTGAACCGATGGCGCGCAGAAATATTCAAAGACCCTTCCAATCCAACCCAAACTGCCGATGGCTGTCAGAACATGATCTGCCTAGATCCCACGGCACACGAAATGTGGTCAAGAGGCCAATTTGCACTGCGACCAGTTTCCACGTCTGACGACTGCAAGGAACTTACTGTTTAATTCTACTGGCAGCCTAAGTCGCCCCATGACCGGTTTGATTCTGTAAATATCCAAAGAGCTCCCCGCTCATCCAGAGATCTCTCTCGAGTCGGTGGAGACTACCTAGCAATATTCAACAATACGGACTTTGCACGGGCCATCAAGTCTTCAATATGCAATGGTGTCTTCAGCGAATTGTATCGATGTCTGGTGCAGCGGACGTCTATGACGAGGAAGACGACGACGGCGACGACGATGATGACGGTGAATGGCATAGGGAGATCGTCCACAAGTCCATCTCGGAGTGGGACATTTATTCGTGGGTGCCTCCCCCACCGTCTGACTCAGCTTCTTCTGAGGGAGATGAGCTAGATATTAGGCCACTGGGGCAAAAGAGTTCAATCACCACCAGCGCCATGCTGGTATAGAGGGGACGAATCACCCAATCCAATCCCTCCAACACTAGATTCGTCGACTATATTTCATCTATTTTACCTACCTCTTCCCCTCTGAAGCCCCTAGCGGTCCAGGGGAAATTTTTATCTATTAAGACACGTGGAGCTGAGCCACCTGTTTCGTGTGATGCACTCCGCGAGCTCGCAACAGTGTGAATTTTTTTTTTTTTTTTTTCATTATTATTTATTCATTTAATTATCATTTATTCACTATTTTATTTTTATTTCAAAGTCAAACACTCAGGTATCAAGTGTGTTGTTAAACCCCTTTTAGTAACAGATAATCACCATGTGGTTGCTCAATGCTTTGCCCTGCGGCCCCGATCCCTTTGCCCCAGTCAGTCAATAATTGTTGTCTTACTTCTTCTTCAAAAACTTACAAACTTACATTGTTAATTATTGTATCATAGGCTATTCCCTGTTTATCCAGGGTTATTCTGCATTTTAAGATCAAAGTATTACTAGCAACCATGCAACCATACAACATTAAAAGTCTTCGCCTCAACTTCTCCCCTAGTTCGACAGCCATTCGAACGTTTATACTGTACATTTCTCATTCATTGCCAAAAGGTGGAATCAGGTAACCCTTCGTAGTTGTCATCAGAGGGCCGTTGGGATCTCTCTCATTGATCTCGTCGATCATTCCCTTCTCTTCCCAGCCTGCCACCGCTCTAGAAGTAGGTGTTCAGGTGGAATAAACTGAAATATGACTAGCATGTAGCCTACAAGTATTAGTCGAATGAAACTGAAAAATAAATAAATAAAATAAATAAATAAAATAAAATAAAATAAAATAAAATAAAATAAAATAATATAATATAATATAATATAATATAATATAATATAAAATAATGTGTGTAATTGCTGAATCCTGTTCAACTTCATATTCTACATGATTGAGGATTGGAATTCCATGAAATTTGAACTCCGCACACTTCACGGAACCCCTTGCAGAAACCGTTGGACGTCTGAGCAGGTGTAGTGGGCATGTTTAAGCACGGTGATAGAAATGTAACTTCTTGTTATTCAATCTCTCGCAATGAGCAAAATTCTGGGTGGGAATCTCTAAATACCTCGGCTCACTCAACGCAACCGATATTGCACATTCGGTTCGAGCAAAGTGGTATCCCGGCTACACGGTATATTCAAGTATGGGTTTGGGGTTGGGGAGGATTGGAAATATAGAAATTCCCGCCATCTCCCTTTCCTCTTCTCCTTTAATTCTTGGACTTGAATGCTGCGCAGATATATATATATGTGTATGTATATGTCGAAACATAGAGTTCCGTCGTCAGCGTTGTCGCGTCTGTTCGTATCAAAGTCCCGTCCCAATAGAAGTCGCAATCTAGTCAGGAACGCATATTAACTGATAGCTGCCAGGTTTCTTGGACTGGAGTAGCACATTCGGTCTGCCGAAGAACCAGAAATTGCTCTTTCGTACATTCATGATGGCGGTACAACTTCCACAGCTTCCTGATGTCGAGAGGTTGAGCGACAGGGTAATCCGGATCCTGGGTGGAAATCCGGGAAAGGTACTGTAGATATGACCATTATATTGATTCACCCCCTTTTGTTATCTGTCTTTTTCTCTCCTGGGAGAGTTATTCAAGATGCTAGGATAAGAATTAGCCCCTCGAACTGTTTCGCTAGGTATTCTTAGGCATCTCCCATACAAATCCAGAAAACACCCGAGAATGTGTTATCTTGATTTTTCTTCACGTCTTCATTTATGCCATGAAGCGAGCTGTTCTTAGAGTAGATTCCCTCACTAACCATCCAACGACAAAACATCCTTTATGACAGTTTACTCTTCAAGGTAACCATCCCACTGGCCCTTTCCCCAAGTATGATTGTTAATGACTGACCGGATGCAGGGACCAATACATACCTCATCGGTCAATGCCATGAGCGTATCCTCATCGACACAGGGGAAGGTCGTCCAAGCTGGACCGAAAACCTCAAGGCTGCCCTGAAAAATGAAAACGCCACCATAAGAACCGTCCTCTTAACACACTGGCACCATGATCACGTTGGGGGTGTGCCCGACCTGCTCAAGATCTGCCCTGACGCAATGATACACAAGAGCCAGCCTGATGCAGAGGGCCAGTTAGATATCGAGGACGGGCAGATATTTCAAGTCGAGGGCGCAACGTTGCGAGCGTATAGCACACCTGGCCATACGAAAGATCACATGGTATTCAGGCTCTGCGAGGAGGATGCGTTGTTTACGGGGGACAGTATGCTTTACTTTTATTTATTTATTTTGTTTTTTTTTTTTCACCTCTTTTTGTTTCATCCCAATATTTTAATCAAGGTTTCCGCATAACTACTCACATGTCACCCATCTGCTTACCCGCCTAGACATCCTCGGGCATGGCACCTCCGTTTTCGAAGATCTAGAGGTCTACCTCTCGACCCTCGAAAAGATGAAGTACTATTTCTCCGGCCGCGCCTACCCGGGCCATGGAGCTGTGATCGCGGATGGAAACTTGAAGATAACCGAGTACATCAAGCACCGACAACAGCGGGAGGATGAAGTGCTGCAAGTGTTGGCGTACGGTAGTTTAACGGCTGAGAGAGACGGGCCGTCATCCCCGGTTAACGGGGAGGAACTTCGACGCTGGACGCCGATGGAACTGGTGAAAGTCATCTATCGTGAGGTCCCGGTGACTTTACATGTCCCGGCTTCGCAGGGGGTGTTTCAGATTTTGAAGAAGTTGGAGAGGGAAGGAAAGGTTGTGACGGGAGAGAGTGACGGGGAAGACCGGTTTATGATCGTTCTGTGATGTATATGTATCCTTATAGTTTTTCCCCGGCGCTTCTTTGCTCATATGATTTACTTGCTTGCTTGATTTGTTTCGTTTTATTTGAAGAGTTGTATGAATCATTACGATGAAATCAGAAAAATACAAGTTTTCATACTATGAAGATTGCAGTGAGGCCATATTATTTAGTTACAACAGAAAAAATATTACCATTATTACTATTATGGCAAAAACAGGCAGAGTTCCCAAACTCCTACATTTCACTCAGTGGATGCAACTCCTGGACCCCAAGCATCCGGCCACCAGTATCTATTCTCACATGTAAGTACGGTTGATATTGCCAGTTTACGGGCCCATAGCTAACTCGAATCACTTGACGAAGAATTCCGCCTTCCTGAATGTCGTTTAATCTGTAAAGCTGGCGGAATATGTATTTCTTGTGGTGGCTGTGGTGGTGGTGTATGCATTGTCAGGGGTGCAACAACGACGTTAACAGGTTTCCGCCCGGGTGTGCTCGTCACGCTGGATGGCGGCGTATTTACGGGAGGCTGTTGATGGTCCCCGGGCCCACCAGCACCATAACCTGCGTGAATATCGGCGGTCATATTCAGTGCCATACTCGGCGTCATAGCATTAGGGACTACGTTCGGGTTCATATTCGGGGCCATGTGATGCGCCGTGTTTACGGCCATATTCGGATCTGCGACGGGGGTCATGTAATGAGTTGTATTCGGAACCATGTTTGAGGGGCCATTTTGAGGAACGACTTGCTGATAGGTGGGTGAGCTTATTCGAATGGGAGGCTGTTGTTGTGGCTGTTGCTGCCATGGGAGCTGCTGGTTTGCCTGAGGAGGCGGCGAGTGGGAGAAATTAGGTACTTGTCCCGGTTGCTGCTGTTGATATTCAGTATTTCCTTGGGGTGGGTGATGCTGATTCTGATGATGTTGCTGCTGCTGCTGCTGCTGCTGCTGCTGCTGAAGTTCCTCGTGGTACTGGAGTTGCTCGAGCCCTTGGGGATGATGGGGCTCGGGATATATTTGCTGCTCCGGTTGGGGAGGCTGCGGGAACTGGGGTAACAGCTGTTGGGGGGTTTCCGCAAACCCCTGGGTTTGCTGAGGTTGCAATTGCTGTGGGCCATATGAATAATTCAAGGAGTCAGGCGGCGGAAATTGCTGTCCATGCGATGGTTTCCGACGTGGATGCTGCTGGAGTCCACCTGGGAGGGGAGTCGATGGTGTCGTCGTAACCGTCGGGTTGGGTACTGGAACTGACATCTCCATTGGCGGGGGCTGAGCAGGCTGATGGCTAACATACGTCGCATGCGAAGGGCTACGTCGCGGGGGAGGTGCGATAGGTTGCTCCAAGCATAGCGAACACCAGCCATCCTTGCCGCGCAGGGCTTCAGAGATGCCCACAGTCAAAACACAAATAGTCACTCTAATCGCAACGGCGAACCGTTTTGTGGAGCAGCCGTAGCAGAGCTCGTCGCAGATGACGGCGCGGGGAGTGGTATATTCATCGTTGGTGTAAGGTTGCTGGTGCTGGTCTTGGTACGCCATGGCAGAGGACTCCTCTATGAAACCGAAAGGAAACAGAAAAGAAAAATAATATAGAGAAGTAAAAGGCAGACAGCAGGCCCTGAAGATGTTTGACAGGAAACGTCGCGACGTACTCCGTATCAAGGAGCAGCAAATTCCCAACTAAATATTTTCCAGGTCAACGAAAGGTGGAAAGGCCCTCATTGAGGTATTGGGAATCATGGTCAATGCGCCGCACAAGAGCAACGAAATAACTGCCGAGCATCCTGGGCTTTATCAATCAACACTCAAGCCCAAGCCCGAGGCTGTCTGCGGACGAACAGGTCTCAAAAACCACACCTCTCTTGAGCCTCACCGCAGAGTGGGTGAGACTTACACAGCTTACGTGAAGAGGAAGGCATGTGGCCAGCTGCCAAAAACGCCATATCGTCGCTCATTCGTTTGGCTTTCAGCCAGAGTTGAAACTGGGTCGAATCATGCAATAGTGCATTCCGCAACAGAGGAGGATTCCCTGCATTTTGTCGACAATGGATCCAGCATTTGAAAAGCCATTGCATTTTTCTGTCGTTGAGCCACTCGGTAGATGAAGTCGCCTGACTGGCTTGGGGCCGTTGAGACTGAACCTTTCCGGGAGCTGGCGCTTGCTTGGCGGTGGTTCTGTGGCAATCTGGGCCTGCGCCTTCAGCAAATAATAGGGAGATATAGTCCAACGATCAACCCACAAAGTTTGATATGAGAGGGACAGAGTCAGCCCAGAGTGGATGGCTATAAATAAATGGGAAGCTCAAGATATTGACAAAGTTGAACGTGGTCCATGCTCCCAATTTTCGACCAGAAAGCGATTCTCCGAAACCACCATCCATAGATTTACTCAGCACTTAACACATCACCTGTTAAGTGTAGTTAGCGGGTGGGGGATATGTATGCTTTTCCTGCATGAACAGGAGTGCCTCGTTATGCTTCTTAGAGGTGGCGAATATTCACAACCCATAGAGCTGACTCGACAACAGGTGTCCTTAGAAATCATAAACATCTCGCTGGATGAGATTATGAGCAAAAAGAGTGTATCCTTAGGAGCCTGTTCACGCGAACTTACTAATTCGCGGCATCAGCAGAACTGTTGGAGGTATTCATTCATGATCTTGTATGGATTGGGGTTTGGAGGTTGATGGAGCAGCTGGCCATAAACAGACTAGCGTTGCTTATATAAAAGCTGATCTCGACGCGCTCAGCCTCCCCCTCGATGCAAGCCACTCAGGAGCCTCTTTTTGTGACCAGAAATCTGGATTGGGTTAGTTCACATCGGGCCGGTGTGGCTGAGATTGCTGAGATAATACACTCTAACACGTGACATTATGGCCTATCAATCACAATGGCAAAACATCTTCTACTATCTATCTACGCTGCTGTCAAGCCCTTTCTCACCTATCTCATTAGACGTGCCTATCGTTCTGACATCTCCAATATTTCCCCCCACGGTTCCCTTCGTTCTGTTGTATTACATAGACTTACGTGGTTCCATTTTTCTCCGAAGTTACCGGTCCCTCTTTCGATGCATGCGCGCGGGTTGCCCGTTTGCATGCCATTTACATACCGTAAAGTTGCGTATCCAAATACCCCTCGACAACTTTTGCGAAAACACGGAATCTGTTCTGCATATAGAAATTATTTCTATTCGGTTGAATCTCGCGAAGAAGGGAGTTGGGCTATATCCTCGTGACCCTGTCAATATTTTTCGTTCTTGATTCTAAATGTCTATTTTCGGAACAGTAACCGATGTACTGTAAGAGCAGGGGAGAAAGGAAAACATATATATACATACTCTGGAAGAAGGGATAAATACGCGGCGTGATCTGAAGACAGAGAAAATGCGCACCCCACTTCGCGCTTTCCATCACGCTCTTCTCGCAGAAGCCATCTTGTTCTCGCGCATTCGATTGCCCGCGGTTATTCCCCTGGTTGTGCGTCGGCAGTACGGTGGTGCTGTCTGTGCAGATTGTCGGAGGAGCATGAGGGATGGGCGGAGAGCTGGTGAAGCTCTCGTCCTTGCGTCTCTGCAACAAGCACAGGGATCTACAACGGCGCTATCAAAAGTTATTTGTCGGAGTGGCCGAAGACACCGACAGCAACAGCAGGTTAGAGTGATTTCTAGCGGTCAGGCTGATTCTGCTGGGGTTTTAGATGGAGCATCAGGCATGTCTGCGGCGAATACTAGTGGACAGAGGCTGTACGGACCGATTCAAGAGTATGAGACGCGCGTGCAGTCGGGGAAATTGAGGGACGATGCGCATCAGCAAGGTAATATATATATATATATATATATATACATATATATGCGTATTTTCATTTCTGCATTTTCCACATCCGTTCTTGTGTTTTATCTCTACATCTGTGCAAAGTACCTTCATTAACGACTATCATATTTTGTTTACTCATTTTCTCATTCCGTAGAGATCGTCCAGCATCTCCAAGACCTCCACGAGATGCTCCGCTCCTACATTCCACCAACTGTAGTCCATCCAACCCTCGAGTCCCTCCAAGACCCAGAACCGAAAACCTCTTTTCTCAACACCCTATTCAGCCGAAAGCCGTCCCCGCCAACTACGACACAGATCCCAGCTAACTTACCTAAGGGCTTGTATATGCACGGCGACGTAGGTTGCGGCAAGACAATGCTGATGGACCTATTCTTCGATACGCTGCCAGCAAATATCACATCACGTCAGCGCATCCACTTTCATAATTTCATGCAAGACGTGCATAAGCGCCTGCATGTAATGAAGATGAAGCATGGAGTCGAGTTTGATGCGGTACCGTTTGTTGCGGCCGACATTGCGGAAGGGGCGAGTGTGCTATGTTTTGATGAGTTTCAGTGCACGGATGTGGCAGATGCGATGATTCTGAGGAGGTGGGACACGCCTTTTTTTTTTTTTTTTTTTTTTTTATGGCATTTTTGCTCTCCATCCGTTGTCACTTCCTGTTCATCGATGCATAAAATAAAGGTATTGACGGTTTAATCAGGCTCCTTGAATCCCTCATGTCCCACGGCGTCATCCTCGTCACAACCTCCAACCGCCACCCAGACGACCTGTACAAAAACGGCATCCAGCGCGAATCCTTCATCCCCTGCATCACCCTCCTAAAGACCTCCTTAACAGTCCTTAACCTCGACTCCGCCACGGACTACCGAAAAATCCCTCGTCCGCCTTCAGGGGTGTACTGCCACCCGCTCGGCATGCCGGCTGATCGTCACGCGGACAAATGGTTCGAGTACCTGGGCGACTTCGTCAATGACCCACCACACCACGCCGTGCACCAGGTGTGGGGACGTGATATCGAGGTGCCGTTGGCGAGTGGCAAGGCTGCGCGGTTTACGTTTGACCAGCTGATTAACCGGGCAACAGGGGCAGCGGATTATCTTGAGCTGATGCGGAGTTACGAATCGTTTATTGTAACAGATGTACCTGGGATGACGATCGAGCAACGGGATTTGGCGAGGCGATTTATCACGTTTATTGATGCGGTTTATGAGAGCCGGGTGTGTTGATTATATCTGCCTTGTGTCATAAAGTATCTATGACACTTCTCGCTTTTCACTAACACGAGAAATTTTCCATGTAGGCAAAACTCGTCCTCACCACGGCTGTCCCGCTAACGAATCTCTTCCTCTCCGAAGAAGAACTTCAAGAATCAATCGCTGAAAGTGATAAATCATCAGCGTCATCAACGGCATCATTATCATCCATAACAGTTAACAACAGCCAGGATGAAGTACCTGAAAACCTCCCAGACTCCATGCGACATCTCATGGATGATCTGGGCCTGTCCATGTCCGCGCTGAAATCCAGCTCCATTTTCAGTGGCGACGAGGAACGCTTTGCCTTTGCGCGAGCCTTGTCGCGGCTTGCTGAGATGGAGGGAAAGGATTGGGTGGAACGCGGGTTGGGGATTGGAATGGATACGAGAATGGGAGAGGTGGAAAAGACTGCATGGAATAAGGCTCGGAGTCGGTGGACGGAGGATAGTATGTGAGTTCATTTTCCGTTTTAGAGGCTGGGGCAAAGTATATAGATTATGCATGTTTGGGCTTTATTTTTTTTATTTTTTTTTACGTTTTACGTTTCCTTTCTTCTTTTCCTTTTGAGGGGAAGGTACCCAGATATATTATAATATTCATTGTGTTTTGTCCACGCATTGTACTCATAGATCCATCCATTCTCGTGAGAGGTGAGTTGGTTTGAGGCTGGTGATACTGATGAATGAAATAACATCCGAGTTCTATGTTATCATTGTTGATTCTATGATAATACAAGATTGCTTTTGTTGGATCCACCTTATACCCCGCGAACCCTTTTATCATTCTCTTCCTTCTTCCGCTGTTCCCATTTACCTTTGTCAAGGGAGCGAAAGGTCTGAGTAACATATTGTCCTGCCCGACAATGGGTACAAATACACTAGGGCTATTCTTGCTTTATCCATTTCTTCTTCTTATCGCCACTTGATCCTTCAAGCTCAGTCACATTCTCTTCACCAACCAAGCTCAAGTTCAAGTTCAAGTACAAGGAAGGGTCTTACCGTGCCACTATCCATCACAACGTGGACAATATGAGGATATAAACCCCCCGTCTCTTATGTTCATATATACTCCCTTTGCACCGGGTACCTCCCGCTGGCATCGACTACTCCTCCACCCATCCAGCTTTTCTCTTCCTAACCGCCTGTGCCCGAAATTTTTCCTCCAGGAATTTCCCTGATGCCTTCGATATATCAAAGCCCGTTCACTCCCTTTCAAGGAAGCCAAATGCGATATGGCATTGAAAGGGGCCTCTTTCCAATCCGCTGGACATCCGGCCCACGGGAAGCGGAGCGGCAAATTTGCTCTTTCTACGACACCTTGTTGTGAAAGTCAAGGGGTTAATTTTTCCTTGGGCTTATTGCGAAGGGCAGTGGAACTTACCAGACCTACCTGCATACGGGGATGCAAAGGGACTGTCACTTGATATTGGGCTTCGGGGGGTTTGACACGGCTGAGAGCGTGTAGCAGTATTCTCCCTTCTCCTAAAAGGTCATTCGCGAAGGGCAAAGGGAAGTACCTGCGCATCTACTTCTTGAATTGTGAAGGGAAATGGATAACTTCCATGGCTGTGAATCAGTGACCTCACAAGCTTTAACCAGCTAGGTGTCAGCTATAAAAGCTGCGTTCTTTCCTGAGTCCTTGATTTTCTTTTCTTTCCCATCAAACTTTTCGCCGTCCATACTCATTTGCCTTCCTCTACACTACCACTACCACACCACGACTCTCGAAGCAAGCCTGCAGATATCTTCATGAAAACTTCTCAAGCAACCAAAATCTACCTCGCCCACTACACTTAATAGCTGTCGACCCGACCCGTCTCCAAATACGCGCTATCAACCCATCCGACTCAAACCACCCGTGGTATCCATAAAATACCCCGAACCGTTAAAGCCCATTTAAGTCTCCCCCCGACCCTATCCAAGATCCCCCGCTCCATCCAAAATCCACCTCGACTACCCCCCGAAGTTGCATTCGTACCACAGACACACGACCGCCATGTGCCTCGTTGAAACAGTCTACGGCGGCTGCGGCCATAAAATCGGCGGAGAAATTGAGCCCTGCTCAAAGGCAGTGTACCCAAACCCATGCGATAACGCGACCACGGGAGAAAAGAGATTGGAAATCATGTGTTCCGGATGCCGCAGGTATTATGGCTGCGATGTAAAACCGAAACCGAAGAGCGCGGAGGCTCATAGTGAACCTAAGGAAGGCGAGAGTAAGGAGAGCAAGTGAGTAGCTAGGCTCTAACTTTTGGAGAAGATCTTCATGCAATACAGATTGTGTTATTATGCGTGAAGTCTACTAGGAGAAGGGCCGGTGGGGTAAATTGATAACAAACAATTGGTTTGATGTGATATAGTTTTGCATTGATGGTATGCTCTGCTTTGCGTTGTTGAACCTTATTTAGCCCAGGGTTCCCTTGATATGCTGTGAAGTCTGGCTTTACCATGGTACTGTTATGTGGTCTACATCTATCTATCCTTGAAACCTAATTATTTTATTTTATTTTATTTTTTTGGTTTAAGCAAGGACTGAGAGAATAAAATTGGCATGAAAACCTTGCTTAACTCGTTCAATTTGCCCAATTAGCATAAACTGCCCCGCTGCCATCTTGCGAACGATGAAGTAACAGTATTTCCACGCCAGCCACATGTGTGTGCAGCCCCTTTTAAATAGACAAGTACCTCCTGTAGAATGCCCATGTATGTACGCAGAAGTTGATGATAAGAAGCTTGGAAAGGCTGATGATCAGGTTTCTCCGGATAATTTTGATGTGGATTGAACTAGTTAACTAAACCTTAACTACCCCCTTTTTCTTTCCCTTGTATTTTTGATCCTCAACCACCAAGAGATCCATGAATGCCCTTTCCGCGCGATAAACCGGCGATACCGTTCGAGTGATTTCTACCACAGTTCCATGATTGATTGATTGATTGGTTGGTTGGTTGGTTGGTTGGTTACAATTAAAAGTCCTATTGGCGTTCTTCAACCAATTTTTAAAACAATAACCCAGACACGTATGTAGCAGCTGCAGTTTTGCCCCTTCCCGGAGATTATGTATTATATCATGCCGAATGAAAAGAAAAGAAAAGAAAAGAAAGAAAAAGTGGGGGAAAAAGGAGAAAAATTGAAGAAGAAGGGGAGGGGGTCATACACACATGAGAGACAACAAATCCAAACTGACAAAATCAAAATCTATTAAATTAATCAAAAAGTAAAACAATAACAATAAACAAGAAGGGGGGGGGGGGGGGATTTCAAATAAATAACCCTATGGAGATCAATGAACATTTCATCTTCAATCAATACACATAAAGATGGTTATGTGCTGCATAGCCATAAGAAACATAAAAACATCATCACATATAAAAACAAAAAAGGGCTTAGAGGAATTTGGTGGGAAGATGAAGGAAATGATTTCAAAAATGTCGAAACACAACCACACAAACAAGCATACATACATGCATACATACATACATACATACATCAAAAGATAAAAAGGCCATCATTAATTTAAATATTCCAACAAGGAAATCCCAGGTCATTAGAGACACATCATCAGGGATAAAAACATAAAAAAAAAGCCTAGATATAAAACAGGAGGTCCAACCGTTTCAAAAGCAAAAAGGGAAATCTTAAAATACTCATCTCCAGAACCTCAACTTCCCAGCTGTCCTCTTCACCGTCCAGCCAGCCTCACTCGCCCAATCACTGACCGCCTCTCCAACACTCCTCCCGGGAGATGTCCTCCCAACAGAGCTTCCAGTTCCACTGGACCCAGTCCCCATAGTCCCACCACTACCCACACCCCCTAAAAACCCACCATACCCATAACCCGTACCCCCCGCCGCATCAAACTTCATCTTCCCCTCCATGACCTGATGAACAAGATTCAGCATTGCAAACGCCCCGGACCCCAACGCTCGAAATAGCGCTAGCCCAGCCACGCTCCACAGCACAAAGGCCAGGTACCCGTTACTGCCCGCAGATTTCTCAGTGAAGGACTCTGATACAGCCATGGCGAGAATCGCGTTTGCGATAACCCAGACTGACACCATGTACGTGCGCACCGCGCGGTAGTAGTCTTCCTGCATCTGAGCCTCCGATGGCTCTGGCAATGGTACCTCGAGCCTATCGCGCAGATTGCGTAGCGCCTCGTCGTAGCCGCTATCGATATCTAACTGTTCTGACGGCATTTCAAGCTCTACAGTGGAGGAGCCGGTGATACGCGCTGCGCCGAGGTCGGTGTGGATGCTGTTGTCGCCCTTGGTACCCCATGTGACGTCATGGGTGTTGCAGAAGGCGTAGACCTGTAAGGTGCAGATGTAACTTGGCAGCAAGGCGAAGTACTGCGCGGACGAGGTGAACATGTGCCAGGGATCTAGGTAGAGGAAAGACATGAAAAAATATAAGCCGACGGTTGAGAGGGTGGAGACGATGATGTTGGTGAAGGTGTTGTTGCCCAATTTCAGGCGCTCTTCCATCGGTTTCTTGCTGAGCTTTAACTGTGTGACCACCATGTATAAGGCGGAAAAGACTGTGTATATCATTATTATACAGTAGACGACCATGCCGGACATGAACATCTTCTTGGCTCTAAATGTAAGGTTGTTTGTTAGCTACGCGACTAATAATGCAGTGCATCGAACGGGGTGGAATAAGCCACATACCCTTGAGGCCGATTGCCCATTGACAAAATGAATTGCAGGCAAATAAGTAGTACGCAGGCATATCGTAATATTACAAATATATATTTCCCGATATTATGCCCGAATGGGTCATTGGTAGGGTCCGACAAGGCACCGCCAATGAAGTAGAAAGTGAGATAGAAATTCGCCTACATGTATGTCGAAGGACGTCAATGTCTGTTTGGTTCACTCGGAAGTAAGTATCCGGGACATGTGATGATCACTTACCAAAGAAAAGAAAGTAAAGACCAAAGAAACAAACTGATACAGAAATTCGATGTGCAATAGAACCTTCCTCGCAATGGTATGGTCCGTCCGCCAAATCTGGCGGAAATGTATGAGCGAATACACGGCCGCAAAAAAAGCGCCATTGAGCCATCGTCGCCGTTGAGAGATGAACTCAGGCACGGAATCTACATGAGAAAATATGAGTAAAAAATGTGCCCAAAATAGAAGGAAATGGTGTCAACTGTCAATAAAGTAAAAAGAAGAAGAAGAAGAAAACAAAACATACCCGGAACGTCGGTCTCCCCAACCGCACTCTTCACGAACTTCAAAACCCATCTTTCCTCTCGCTTAGCCACCAACTCCCAACACAAAATCCGATCTTCGGCAAGGTACATGTTGGCAGTAAACACATCTGCGTTCTTGCCATGAAGCATCTCTCCCTTGAAATACTGGCTCAATGGCCCGTGCCCCGTACTGTCGTTTTGCAAAGCATGGTATCGATACGCGCTCAAAGCGCCTGGGAGCACAGTAATATATCCAAAAACAGACTCGAGCGGTTTATCCAGGATATTCGACATTTTATACTCGAAATTCTGAGAAGCGACGAGCGGGTTAAACAAACCCAGCCACCCTTTGCCCTTGCCAGCTTTAATCTCCCCGGCAGCTCCCGCGACATTTGAGTCTTGATCGAACGCTTTCCAGAGATGGTAAAGAGCGGTGGGCGCCGGCTTAGTCCCGACATCAAGAAGGATGCAGACATTGGGAGTCAAGGCGCGCCCGAAAGCGTTGAAGAACCATCGATGCGAATTGAGTTTCTTCTCATTGCGCTCCTTCAGACAGAAAATGATCTGACACGGCATTATCCCCTTCTCTGCACCTTTAAATTTAAGATCCGGGTCCAGAGATACTTGAGTGGTGTATTCATACACATGGGCATTGACCGGTTTCTGATTCACGATATTTTTGGCTATCCCATCCTGGTAGACGCCCATGGCCGCAAGAGCATTCAATGTGCGCGGATGTACCTTTTGTCTGCCATCAGCAATGATGCAGACCACAATTTTCTGCCAACCGTCTTTCCCCCAGGTTCGAGATTTAGTCCGAGAACAAAAGTGGGTGATGTTTCGCATGATACCATGCATGGTACGCGTGAAATGAATCTCATTTTCATTGTACATCGTCACGCATACGAACAACTCCGTTTCACGCATTGTGCTCCCAATGTTTTGTCGTAACTTATACCCCCGAACAGTGAAATCATCCGGATCGCAGGTGACGGCCGTATATCTCATATGGGTGAATTCGCGGTCGTCTCGGCGGGGAAGAAAGCTGTGTAATATTGTGGGGATTTTGCATTCCAAAATAAGTTCTCCGTTGATAAGCCTAACTTCCTTCTTCGTCATCTGCGCCTTGCGAACCCCTCTACGCTCCTGACGCCCAGCTGGCGCTGGGCCATAATGCACATTCAACTTTGCCTCCTCGTCCTCGTCACCGTCCAAGTCAGCTTTACTCATCATGTCTTTTTCATCGGTAACAACTGTAGAGTCTGTGAGATACGTTTCAAACGACTGAACACTTGAACGGGCGTCATTTATTCGCGTTCTCCGTCCCCCAACAAAAGGGTCATCCCCATCATCGTCATCCCCTCCATCGGCAATATCAATACTCGTTTCGCCAGCAGAGGACGCCGGTGGACCAGTGAACAACGGGGCTGGGGGTAGTGGCCGCCTCGGGCTCCCACCATACCTGGAACTGGGAGTGCCAGGTCTAGGACTGCCGTTAATTTCTGCAGGTTCGTAATTCACGCTGGATACAGACGGGGGAGCACGTGCCCGTGAGCGTTCCGGGCCCTTCGAAGGAGTCCAGGGACGTGTTGGTGAACTTGATCGAGCGGGGAGATGGGGGCCGTCTACGACAGAATCAGATGGTAGCATACTGGGCGCTTGGCCAAGACTAGATGACGGGTGGGAGAGAGGGATAGAGGAAGCTGAGGCGGACTGTTGATGAAGTGGATGATATCGATGTGGCGAGGGCGGAGCCATGGAAATAGGGCTTCTAATGTGCACATTGTCAGTTAAAGCATCCGATTTAGATTGTTCACGGCTAGAAAAGTCCTGGGTCTCTAGTTGATTCTCCAGAGGTGAGAGTGTAATTGACTTGGTAAAGCCATCCTGGCGTTTCGGTAACATATGGGCTGCGGGCTTAGGAGAGCTAAGACGGAGAGGCTTAGGAACTATATCCCAAGACCGTGGTTTTCCGCAACGTGGAGAGCTTATCCATCCTGGAGTGCTTTGAGTGGGAGAACTTTCCTCCTCGATAGTCATGTCCTTCCAGGTGACGCGCAATTGTTTCTTGCTTTTTGGGGGAATTGTTGGAAGATCTAAGGCTTCACCAGCAGAAGCCATTGGGGCATCACGGAACGTAGGGGTTGGGCCTGGTGGAACGGCGCAATCATCCTGGTCTGGTTGAACAGTATCTTCCGGCTTTTTTGCCATTGCGGAGTGTCCCTTCACCGGGGTAGAAATTGGGGGACGAGTATTGAAAAAAGGAGAATTATTTCCCTGATCTACGTACTGTTGACGTGAAGGTGTGTTCTGGGACCTTCTGAATCTGCCCTCACTTCCTAAATCGGATGCATCATCCCCGCTCGCCAAAATTCCCCCGCCAGGCGGTAAAAGTCTCACGGACGAGGGATTGCTGCGCACAAGCGTAGGTGCCGAAGCTGGCACATCCTCATCGCTAGCATCGAGGATGGATGACTCGTCGGGTAACGCATACGATGGGGGGTTTTCATCGTATGTTGGTGGTGCGGCGCGGCTGTGGTGGTAGACGAACGAATCCATTGCTCCCCCTCAATATTTGCGCGCAGTGCTGGCCGGAATTTTCTGGCTGGGTTTTCGGGTTAAATTGGGGAGTAAAACCTTCGTCGCAAGACACGGGAGCATTCGTATTTAGTCAGGTAAAACGCTATGTTATGACGCTCATATATATTCTATACAGTCAGGTGCGATCTGTCGAGATAGGGTTATGTTAGCTATCGAGCTTAACTTTGAAATCGGTGCAACTATAGACTCGTCGCAAACGGATTCAACTGGGCTAATTTGAGCATCAAAAAGTCAGAAACAAGGAGGCAAAGAGATACCAGAAAGTAATCGCGATTAATCTGAATATCGCATTAGACAATGGCGGGGTGTAAACAGATCCGTGCTTGTGAAGTTTACCGTTAGAGAGTCAGAAACGTCACTCGAAAGCATCAATGAGGCAGTGATTCGCAATCTCAACAGAATGTCCCGGGCCTTTAACTAACGATACGAAAGCCCTATTGAAGAGTGACCGCGTGTATATGGAAGAGATAGGCGGGCGGAGAGTGGTACAGGGAGGACAGTGGAACCGAGAGGAGGCCCGTACATGATGCATATCACGTGATTTTGTTTATAAACTCGCCATTGCTGTGGCAACCGTGGGTTACATACAACGGATAATCTTGGCGCGGGGGTTGTCTTCTCGGAAATCCAACAACAAAAAATGCTACTCACTTAAAAAAGGCAAGATATTATCACACAATTGATCCTCATGATGAAGAATATTAAAATATATTATTTCATAACTACATAATTATATTGGAAGCTGACCCATGAATATAGAAGGCCTGGTAATTCCTCTGATTGTCGAGCGCGATCAGAGCTCTATCTAGCAAGCGACTATTCTATCTACAAGTGTGAGGGGTGATAATAGTGTGAAGAGTGAATAGTAGAGGATAGTAGAAAGGAGTAGATAGTAGTAGATAGTAGCGTAGTGGTTAGTAGCTAATCGCTAGCGAGGGAAAGAGAAGGGAAAGAAGATGTGCGAAATACATGCGTATAGATATATATATACATAGAAATAGTGGTAGCGAGAACATAGTAAGAAAAGGAAAGAATAAACAAAGATAAAATGATGATATATAACGATATAATAAACGACCATAAGCAAGTGCATTACAACAAGATAATTCTATTGCAAATGAATATTACTATCAAGAGCAAGTCAATTATATATCACACTTCCCGAAGAAGTTTATTCCATCATGAACACAATGGTGACAATTTGGATCTTGAGCGCTACAGTCAACATGTCTATAGCAACCCAGTCGACTGCAATCATCTAGACGAGGTGCGAGTACATTTGGTGATACCGCCGAAGCACCGAGTGACAGAAAATTTTTCAAGGGCTCAGGAGACCAGATCTCTGCCTCGTCAATCATGGAGCTATCAGCATTTTCCCACAGTGCAATTAGATTCTCCTCATCCTTGGAGTAACGTTTAGCAAGTGATTTTAGCTCAGCAGAATCAAGTCTCGCATAATCAATAACTTTATTGTCTTTATCATAAGATCTCAAAATCCCGTCATTGCCGATGTGGAATAGTCCATTGGGATCAGTTCGAAGATTATTCACAAGCTGCTGCAAATCGCGTGCCGCAGGTTGACGTTCTTAAAAGATTTAAAAGTCAGGAATTAGTACCATTAATCAGTAGAAGCGAAGAAATATTACCCAGCGACGGTTCTAGAGCTGTCACAGAAAGAATGACATTTATGCAAGCACTAGCGATCAGGAAGGCAAAGCACTGCATGATTGTATAGCAGTAAGTTCTGATTAAAGTTGAATTAATTTCGTGTGGGGTTAATATATAGTTATATAAAAAGAACTGCAGGGCGTAAACTGCAGGGCGTATTTTGAGTCCAGCCTGGCTATTTCAAAGTTAGAACTTGATAGAGATAAACCCCCTTGATTGTAAATATATCTTTCTAACCTGTACTTAATCATATGTTAATCATGATCAGTTATTAGAAGAATATCTAGTTATAGGTATTACGTTATATGATCAGCAAACCACTGTAGTGGGTCTGGAAGTCTGGAACCAATACCTTGGAAGCGCTTTCTAATATCTGTTCTAATCACTAAGGAGAAGTGGACGTTTTGCCCGTTCCTGAGGCGGTTGGAATAGTTAAAAATTAAACGTGGTTGAGTAAACTAATGTCCATCAGTTAATAAATTGTTAGTACTCCAAGAGCATGCACATTGAAAAGCTAGACTTTACATAGATAGAGAGAGCATCTGGCTGGAGGATCCAACTTGATAATACTCCGTTATTATTGTTGGTAACTACGGAGTAACGTAATCAACCACCTAACGCTCGTTTCCACCCAACGCTCGCCTTTGTAAATCAATTACAGTCAACTTCAAATGTTAATATCTCAATGAATATTCATTATTTTTAATTTTTAATTTGTAATTTATAAATATCAAGATTTATATTATAATATAGTTAAAATTAATTAAAATATAGATTCAATTATAAAATAAAATACAGTGAAATAAAATATATAATATTTGATTATAAATTAAGAAATATATGTTATATATTATTAAAAATTATAATTCTTATATAAATATATTACAACTTAATAAATATTAAATTATTTTATATAAAAATTCTATATTTTAATTTTTAAGAATTTTTTTATTTTTTTATTATAATTTTTTTTTATAAATTACAAGTAAACTATTGAAAATTCTTGAAATTTTAAATTTTAAAAAATAATTTATTAAATATAATATATTTAAATAATTTAATATAATAATTTATTTAAATTACATTTTTAAAGTATAAATAATACACAGTTATGACAAAAATAATATTTTAAAATATACATTATTATATAAAATTCTAAATGAATAAATATTAAATAAGAATTTTTAAATAAAAAGTTATATTCTATTAAAAATATTTAAAATCTATAAAATATTTAATTTTAATATAGAAATAATCAATATTTATAAAATATATTTATAAATATAGATTGTGTATTTTATTTTAAAATAGTATTTTAAAAAGTTTAATAAATTAATAATTCTATATTTTTTTCTTATAAAAATAAATATAATATAATATATATCTATAAATTATTGTTCTCTTTTTTAGAATAGTTTTGAATGAATATTCATTGAGATATTAGCATTTGAAGTTGATTGGGAGTAATTAATTTACAAAGGCGAGCGTTGGGTGGAAACGAGCGTTACGTGTGAGCTAACTAGCCACGTCGAGTGAGTTTGTCAGGTGGCAGTGGCTGAATATTTCTGAGTAATAATATTAACCCGGAATTGAATCCAGGCCCAATAGGGAACTTTGCTAGTAGATTTACGGATACATGGGAATAGGAATCGGAATAGGGATAGAAATATCTTAAACACTGAAGAAAATTCTGACACTTTGTATTGGCAATTGTACATGTATCTTCGTTATCATATCAGCGTGACACCATGTTAGTCATATGTGAGACTGGGCATATAATTAATGCCGATTTTAGGTAGCGAGTTAGTTATAACTAGCACACCACTGGCCACATGACTCATTTGTTGGCCCAATTTCAATATCAAGCATATGGTCTCTAAGGAATGCTTAGTAGTAATGAAATATCTTAAAAAAAGAAAAATGATTTCAACGAAAACCATCAACCCAATCCAGACAATATGTCTACTCAAGAGGTTGAAATCTTTCCTGTAATAATTCATTTTTTCCCTTATTATCCCAGTTCGATTGACGAATCAAACTGCGCATGAGATCTCTTCTAGTAGGGGGGGGGGGTTTGGAAGATGAATCCGGGTTACATGGTTTGCTTCGTTCAAGCATCAATCGGGGTCCTTGGATCTTAGGAATACTATTCCTTCTCTCTTCGCGTCTAACAGCTCCAGGCTTTGATTCGAATACAATTAATTACCTACCGGCGGATAATCACCTTAATTCCGCGCCAGTTGTTGTTCCAGCCTTCACAGGAAAGAGATGGCTGTTTTATTTATATGTATTTTGTGTAAGTTTGGTGCATACACAGTACACAGCTTTACATACAAAATGCCTGGTTATTCAATGTAGATCTCAAAGTCTGTCAGTGGTCATTCCCACCATCTATTCAGATCTTCAAGATATCAACTAAATCATACAAGATGCCACTCTTCTGTCGAGATTATATTCTGTACAGGAATCCACTGAAACTACTCCGTACTGTACCACCTCCATGTCTAGTTCTATAACAGTGGAAATATACAACCATAAGAAGAAGCAGATGAATGAAAGAACCACATTGTTAGATGATCCTCAAGTGAAGCAAGATTCTCTTCTTGGGTAAGTCAAAGGAGTCTCCAGCCATTTTTAACGCTTGTCTCCTCATAGGTTATGCACTAAGTTAAACTCACTAAAAATTAGACAATTCTTGGCCAGGGTAAGAGCCATTCTTCATTGAGCCAACAAGAACGCGGGATGATGGTCAACGGTGTGGCTCAGCGAAGATTGGGGAAGACTTGGGGTTGTGGGGTTGTGCAGTGCGTTGGTGGAACCATCCCGTTACGCCATCGACGGTGCATTCTGGCGGTGATTGGATGGCAGATGGGAGGGAGCTTGGTGGTTGGCACTGGTTGGACAGGGTGGAGAGGGCGAACGCGAGCTGACGGTTGGGTTGTGGAGGACCAAGGCGGGCTAGCTGGCATGGTGCAGATATGGGCTTACTCCTCGTCCTCCTCGTTGTCGCACGCGGTAGGTACAGGTACAGGTACAGGTACAGGTACAGGTACATCCATATACATGCATACACATCTCCGGTGCATGTGCTGTACATAGTACCCGTGGACTGTACATGGTTGAGAGGAGAACGAAAAGGTACCACTACCCACTGTGATACTCATGGGGTGGTGATGTACTCCTTCCTAGTATTTTTAGGGTGGGTTACCCTTTTTTGGGAGGGAAGCGTCTCCTGTATCGTCCATCTCCTCTCCTCGCCTTTTCCCCTCTCCGCTCCTCTTCTCAATCTCCTCCTCATATACTCCGTACTTGTCTTCTCTTCTGTCCGTCCCTCTCCCTCCATCCTGCCTCTGGCTGTGCCTCTGTATGGTTGTCTGAGCTGGTTAGCTATCGTCTGCTCGAGAGTGTACTTCTATACATATCTGTACACAACCATTTTATCCTCTTGCGTCATCCCGACCTCCAGTAGCTTGCCACCACCTCCAACAAAACGGCAGCCCTCGTATTCCCCTCTCTGCCTCGCAACAGCATTGCCATTTCGTTTTGCCTTTCTAAGAACTATAGTTTATTTGGATTTCAATTATTTATTTTCGACGTGAGAGCAACCCCTGAGAACTGAAAATCTCCCCAAAAATCCAACCATTCATTAAGAGAACGAAAGATGTCTGGGCCAGGACACCAATGTACGTTCATAGTCTCGAACATAAACTGAGGCCCCCTTGTCTACCCAATACACACAGCCATTCTAGTTCATGCTCATCACCAAAATATTAGATAATCCATTTTCGAAGCGGGAGACGTATAGCAAGAATGCCATTACTGCATATCGAGTCCTGACTCCCATCTCTTGGCTGTTGGTGGTTGTTTTTGGAATTTTCTACTCCATCCACAGGCCAGACGATGTACCCAACGGCTTCACTGTGTGGGAGCAGACACACCGAAACCCTACTCCGTTCTCACAGAGCAGTGTCGTGACAGGTGTTTTTTGGTGAGTTTTCGTCCATGTAAACAATCAAAATCTCACAGCGCAGTTCCTCCTGGCATAGACACATCGAATATTCAGTAGCTTATATCTTCGCAGGATCATCTTACTTATTTCCCAGCTTGGATACATCGCCAACTTGTTCTCTTCAAATCCCGCAAAAGTAACAAGCGCGGCAAATGTTGCCGGCTTTTATATCCTCAACAATCTCTTTGTTCTTGCCTTCGTCCTTCTCTGGGTCCGATCCAAGTTCTGGGGCGCAGAGATCATTGATATTGCAAATTTGATCAGTCAAGGCATTGTGTACTGGAAACATCATGATCTGCCTCTTGACATTCATCTTCCCGCAGTGGCTGGTCCGTATGCGTGGACTCTGTCAACGCTCTTCTGGAACGGAGCTGTTGCAGTCGGAGGAGACAATACCCCCAAGAGGATCGTTGCTAATGTGTTCATCTGGGTCATGTTTGTTTTTGGCCAGGGCCACATCGCGCGTAGGGGTGATTTTGCCTATGGATACTCCTTGAGCTTGTTGACGCTATGTAAGTTTTTTGTCTTCGCTGACTTTACATCTGCAATAATGCGCTGATCACAAATTACACCTACAGCCCTGGCTCTCAAGCAGTTCTCCCTCAAAATCATTTCACTTCAGTGGATCTTCGCGTTTGTGATCTTCGGTGTTTTCTTCATCACCTCACTCTCTGCCTCTGTGGCCAAATACCACAATAGAGACTTCTTCTTCCGCAGCTTTGCTGAGCCAGTTGACTCTACTGATCGCGAACGCCAGCCACTTCTCAGCGAGTGAGGATGTAGGCATGGCCACCCCGCTGAAGACCAGAGCGAACTGGGTTTTCGGTAGTTCGACGAACCTGGTGGCATCGACATGCTTTGACGTTTTCCTGTTGGCTTCCTTTTATGCCCGTTTAACCCCCAGAACTACAATGCGACTCGAATGGTCCTGATTTATAAATAACTTCTCAAAACCCATTTTTCAAAACGAAGGAGCATTTGCCTCCCTACAAATCCCCCTAACCCTTTTTATTCTTACCAGACGAACGGTTTTGGTGATGATGAAGGCGTGAAAGAGTCGGCTTGACATCAGCTGAATAAAATAAATACCCTGAACGATGGGGGAAAAGCTGAAAATCGACTTTCGTGGAAAAAGGAATGTTGGTAAACTCAACACACGGCTGAAATTTGCAACGTTGTTTCGAAAGGGACGATAAGGTCAAAAAATTTCTTTCCCTCAGATTGGAAATTTACCCGACTATGCCTCAATTTGAACGTATTAGTGGGACTGTGAAAAGGGACGTGTTTTTTAAGGGTGGGAAAGAGAGGGCTCACTAAATCGTTGCTGCTCTTCCCGCTCTCGGCTCCCTTTCTTTTATATTTTTATTTTGATCAATATTTCCTTATTTCAAATCATTCATTGCTGCTTCTGCCGCTATTATATTAGTTAGTTTTGCATCCTTTGTTAAATGTTAGTACATATCACCTACTCAAACAAGGCCATCTTCACACTTCTTCCTTCCTTTTGTTGCTAATTGGAAATGCATGCCTCAAGTCAATCTTATTCCCCCTTCTGTTTTTGGTTTTTTTTTTTTTTTTTTTTTTTTTTTTTTTTTTTTTTTTTTTTTTTGGAATTTCGCAACACCATCATCATCATCATCATCATTATCATTCCGTTTCCGAAGGATATCGAACAGTTATCTTAAAAATTGCGTTCAAATAACTAATTTGATAAACATAACTCCTAGTGAACTTTTATTTTATCCCCTTGAAAAAAATGAAAAACACCCTGCGCACAAAAAG
>NW_001813973.1:356925-377032 GCF_000149585.1 Histoplasma mississippiense | reverse complement strand
GCAGGGTTGTGAACCACTCAATCCTGACACATTGGCATAATAAGTATGTCAATTTTGTCGGTCTAAGTTCAATCCCAGACCGTTTCCCATAAGAATAACGGAAGAATAACGGAAGAATATTGAAAGAAAAGAAAAGAAAAGAAAAGAAAGCCGTGTAGATCGTCGAGCCGTAGGAATAATGATGATGACAAAATATGCACGAGACTCTGTATACCTCCAAAGGAATTCAGGCGCGTGATCCAATGTCCATTTCCAGTTTCCTAATTTTTACCCTTTATAGATCTGCAAATGCAAGCTCATAAACTAATCCAAGCGTCATCTTCGCATGTTGGAGCATGTGGTCGAAGTCGAGGGAGCTGACCTCGTCTCGTGTCGTGTGAATGAGTTTACTGGAGTATTCGAATTTAGACTCGATGACGAAGGCAGAGGGGTAGCCGTATCGGCTGGCGGAGGCGTGGTCGGAACAGGCGTACCCACACTTTGTGAGGACGTAGGATATTCCGCAGTACTGTTGTTTTTTCCCGGGTGGAAATCATGGGTTCGTTAACATACATTGTGCCTAAAGTTAATTTGTTTAAAGGGCGCATGGGTATATATATATATCGCATGTTGCGTATTGTTTGGAAGGAAACTCACCCCAGTGACCACCTTCGTAATAAAATTAGTCAGCCCTTCATCAACAAAGTCTGTGATGATGCCAACGGAATCCACATGTCCGGCATTCATAGTCCCCTTTGAATAACCGGTCATATCCTGCTGAAGCATCGACTTGACATCCCTATTATCCTGTTTGTACTGGGCGAATACAGCTTGAGATCCCAACAAACCGGCTTCCTCTGCAGAGTACCAATGGAATTCAACCGTGTTTGGCGCTTTACCCTGTGCAACGGCTTCTGACTTGAGCAGGATGCGCAGTGCCTCAAGAATAGTGGCTGTCCCACTGCCGTCATCATCTGCACCAGGAGCAGGTAGAATCGATGGCATTAACAAATTGATGCTGTCCTGATGTGCACCGACTACAACGGTCTTGTTGGTTTGGCCAGGGATAGTTGCGATGATACTGAACTGGCCCCAGGGATGCTCGAATTTCTCAACCCTCGCCCCCGTTGCCGAAGATTCCTGGATGATCTTCTCAATCTGCTCGAACAACCAGATTGCAGACTGCCGGCCACTCTCGGATTTATAGTATCTCGTATGGAAGGAGGTGAATTTAGTTAGAAATGTTTGCAATCTATTCTTGGATAGGCTGGAGGCTAATTTCTTGACGTGGGCTACATTCTGTAGCTCTGAGGGGAAAGTGACGGTAGTCTGGGCGAAGGTTTTAGGGAATACATTCTGCTCGGCCTCGGCGGTGATGTCGAAAAACCTTCGGCCATCCTATAGGAGTATTAGCAAAATACACAGGGTTGACAAGGGGACCGAAAAACATACCCGTCTCAGTCCCCATTTCTCCTCCTCAGTAACCCAGCGAGTATCACCGGGGCCAAGCTCGATCAGAAACTTCCCAAGATGCACATCCTCAATAGTGTCGCCAATGGGCTTTTGATCGGGAACCGCTGCCACAATCGTTGTTGAAGCCGCGACGCCCAAGCTCAGCAAGCTGGGAAGCTTCATCGTAGCGTGCAGAGCAGTCAATTCCAAGATAGAGGAAGCAAGCTTCAACGTGATACCGCAACTGATGTGATTGGACCTATGCGAGGGAATAAACTGGAGATAACGAATTGACCAGTATGAAACCGCAGGCAGCACAGATGCAATGATAAAACATAGAATATAGAACCGTTGGATAGGAAGGTGGACGAGGAATGCCACGATGAGCGGCGGATGATGGACGACTGACGACGACGACGGTCTGTGCCCGGCATTGGCTGATCAGCCGCTTGCCGATGGGGCTCATTTTAGGGTCTAGCCCGGGCGGGGCAAGCGCCGCCCGGGCCGGGATTTCTCCCGCTCTGCTGCTATTCTTGGCGGGGCAACACGTGAATGGAAAATATATAACGCCTTAAATCACCTCAACAAACCTCGTGATGTAGACCTGCTGTCCCTCTGCTTGCCGTGCATCTCTGATCCATCGGTGGGGTGATGAAAGCTAGACAATGAATTAATTACACTGACCTTGGGAAGGGCTTGTTCCTAGATAACCTTACTCAAGTGATGGGCGGCGGCATTTTGCTTCTTCCAGTCGTAGTAAACTATTTATAGTTTGTTTACCAGTTGACAAATATTTTTAGAAAGCTGGTTTGGCTCTGGGAGGCAATTCGCAAAAGAAAAGCCATACAGGATAAACTGTAGAAGAGCTCGTAGTAATGAACAAACAACCCCATGCTGGTACGGATATTCCGAGTTCTGTGAGCCTGGACACGTCGTGATCAAGTCATTGCGGTAAGATCACACATGTAAGAAAACACACACATTATTGGGATTCATCGGTGACGGCTTCGGCAAAATCATCTGAGGAAAAGGGAATGGGAGGAGAGCAAGAACAGGAAACGGAGGAAGACAAACGCCCTATTGCGAAATATCTAAACCCAGCATCAGAGAGCGGGAGAATACCTGTCCGCTAGGTGGGTATGTTTCGGTTTATCCTACGAATTATTGAGAAGTCCAGTTCAGAAATTTCTTATGCAATGGTATAGTTCTTTCATCAGTTCATGTACGAGGCTCATCGCGATGACTAGAATTGCGGCGTAAACGACAGAAGCCTCAACCCAGACGCCAGGGTTTTTTTTTTTTTTTTTTTTTTTCGTGTCGTTTTTTTGCGTAGGGATTGCATTAAGAGTTGGACAGGTCCTGTAATGTATGAACTGTGCATGTATCTCTTCGGATGCTCTAAAACCGCGTCCTAGTCAAGCCTCATCTGGTAGCGACTGTCTATTCCCAGAGCCCATTTCCAAAAAAAAAAAAAAAAAAAAAAAAAAAAAAAAAAAAACCGCCGCCATTCCTCGAGAATCCGACTGAAACCAGAGTGTTGGGGTTGGGGAGGGTCATTTCTTGGAGTGTGAGAGCAACTCATCTTGTAGCACGAAGGCGACTTGAATGAGAAGAGTGAAAGTCGTCCTCCCTGAGCAGATTCTGCGGGGACCAGCTTCGAGTCATACGAATGCAGGGATCGTCTTGGCGAGAGTCATCGTAATTGGAATAAATGGCATTCGATGCGTTCTCACTGCCGCTGTCCCTTCTCTCCAAATGCTGCAAATTTTGCAAGTTTTGCAAGTTTTGACATCCAAGAGGTAATTAACTAGAACTAGTTGAATGAATCAAGATGTAAATTGTTCAGGCAGGGGAACTTTCCGTTCGTGTTCGGAAGTTCCAGGGCTAGCTGGGCTGGCAATTATGACTCAGCTGCATGACTCAACCCTCAGTTATGATTGGCCAGCACATCCCAACCATCGCTGTGTGTTGAACTTGGGCTCCATCTCCTTCTCCCTTTAAAAGCCCGCTCCCGCAGCATTCCTTGTTCAGGCCAGCTGAATCCCGTTCGCTATATCAAGTGAAAGACTCAATTCCGTTCCAGAGGCTATTGCCCCCTCATATTTCGGTTTCGCCCCTCGTTTGCGGTCCAATTTGGGAGATTCGACGCGCTTAACATTCAATTGCTAACGCTCGTTATGGCTATTCATCCAACGCTCCATACTGAAGGTTCTCTGACGCCACAACATGTCCAGGTGATTTCTGGCTGGCTTCAACAATCCGCCCAGTCTATCCACAGCGACGGAGCTGGAGTTAACCCCACTGCAAGAGTGCCGGGAACCTCAGTGTCCCTAGCAATCCCCTTGGACGAGGAGCACACTCCACTCACCAGCTTGCCATTACCTGTAAGGACAACTGCCAATGGCGATACAAACTCCCATGTCGTCTCTTCTGCCACGTATAGCCGCAGGGAGCCACTCCGCCGCGATAGTCTGAAAAGACGCGATGCCCTCCTGAAAGGCAAGGAAGGAAGCCGCCGTAGACAGCGCTGGGAAAATGGTATGTAGAGAACTCACCCGACCTGTTTGCCCAGTCACATGCATGAGCCCGCCAAAAACACACCCGCATCGTTAGGGCCATGCGCCTATGTCGCATGTAACCGCCCCGAGCGGCTAATGGCCCGAGCCACCATAACCCCCATGAATAATTTATGACTATATCTTCCACCACCGCTGCTTTATGTCATCATTTATGCACGTCTTGCAGCTCAAAACATCGAACTATTAAGATTTAGCGGCGCTGACAAGACGCCTGTCCACTATTTTCTTGGACTCTTCTGCTCGTTTCCCAGACCGCCTTCTTCATAATCCTTGGGCTCAACCACCCTCTGCGATCGATTGGCAGGTCCAGCCCACCTACCAGCGCCGTACGGTTCCATATTACTTAGCTCCGCTCTGGGATTCCCACTTCGCGGCTAGGGAACAGGCTAAAAGTAGCAACAAGCCCCTCAAGGCCAATCATAAGGATGGTAGTCCGGTTGTCCAATCCCAGATCCCCAAGGATCTGCGGCTGAAATTAAAACATGCTCGAGCTGCCCGTGGGTTATTGCGGGATCTTGAGGAGAAAATTCGCCTGTTTGTTCAAAGGTATTATGAGAAGCAGGTTGTTTCGGCACAGGACGAGGACGAGGTAGAGCTGGATGGCGCCCCGTCTCTTCTTTCCGATGAGGAAAGATGGGAGAAGCTGCAAGACAAGGCGGAGACCGAGACCGAGACGGAAAAAGAGTGCGATTCTGATGATGACGAAATTGTATTCGTCGGTAGAAAGGGGCGGATGCTCGATGCGTCAGCAAACCATAATCGGACAACGAAGATCATTCATCCCGATGTCGACAGGCCGGCTAAGGAGGAAGTTGGTGAGAAGATGGTCTTCGAAAGCCTAGAGGGGGATCGCGCTGCTGGCTTCGGGTTCGTCCTAAATGAATCAATTTTTGTTTCCTCACCCTCACCTTATTCTCTCCGAAATGTTTCCCCCTTGCTCCTCAGCTTCCTTTGTTCACTTCTTCGAGACCAAACTAACCAATCTCCATCCAGCCGCTGGCTGGTCCACTCTCTCGCCTCCTACTACGGCCTGCGCACCTGGTCCGTTACAGTTGGCAATCCAGCCCGTCGCGAGGCGTACGTTGGCATCAATCATCCACAGCCCGCCAAGCAGCAGCGGCAGCAGCAGAATCATCGGGATTCTCTGCCCTCAACGATGCCGGGAAATAATAGCTCGCCCATACCTGCGGTCGGACGTCATGTTGCCAAAGCAGCAAGAGGTCAGCCGGACGACATACTCCCTCAGCCTCTGTGGGTGGCTGTTGGTGTCTCTTGACTTTATTTTAGTTGATAGATTGCCGCTTCCGCGGTTGGGAGAGCGATTTGTAAACTAGGGAGGTGGCGATTGCTGCCGTGTGCCATTCTGCTTTTTTTTGTGTCTTCATTCTAGAGAGAAGATTTTTTATTATTTCCGTGCCTATTCTATTTGAATTCCGTGTCTTTTTTTTTTTCGTCGTTGATCCTTTGTGGGCTTTTACCTCCTTTGGGAAGAAGGGAGGTTATGGCAACAGTTCACTCGTACATGTCTTATGAAGTGTGCGGTACACAAACTGCGTTAAGCCACCCTGATCCTTGTCCTCGATTTTAGATGTTTGGAGCAGAGATTTCATTCATGTTGGGATTGTTACAAGAAATGAGAGAAATAAATGAGAAGAAAAGAGAGACGAGAGAGAGAGAGAGAGAGAGAGAATGTGTTGACATCAACATATATATAATTTTCATATTCTCTACATAAATTTGTTTTTTCCCCGAATATTCGCATTTGCTAATTTTGCGTGTTTTCCGATGGTTGAAATTTACTGATCAAAGCACAATTGCTATGCGTGCCGGAATATCTTTGACCGGGCGAGAAGGGCCTGTTTACATATCAGACGTATCCACCGTCTCGTATGGGGCCCGGTAAAGAGGAAAATAGGAGCATATATCAGCCCGCATGTTCCGAGACGAATAGAGAAAGGAGCGAACGAGAAAACGACAACTGTATATACATACAGCACGGTGTAATAGGCAGTTCAGCATGAGGAACACATATCTGCTACATTCTAGCAGACGTGACGCCGTTTAATGAAACCAGGACGACCGGGAAGAATATGCTGAGCAAAGTCAGTGCCCTGACTGAGATTTTCCCAGTCGTATCTCCTTGTTTTCTGTGAAATACCAGCCGCCCTTTCTTTTCGTAATTGTCATCATGAAGCAAAAGCTCATTTTTCCATTTCATTGCAACCGTTGCTGCGGGAGAGTTTCTGCAACGGGCACAGGCTATGCTTCTGCTGGCTTTTCTAGATCTATTTTTTTCAGTTTTCTCATTTTTACGACATATTTTCTGTTATGCTGCCCACCTGTTTTGACACCCAGGGTTCGCAGCACTACGGCTAGCCAGCGCTTATGTCGTGGTATGTTGGTGGCCCTCCTCACGTTATTGAGCGATGCAATTTTGGATGCAGGGCGACCGTGACGCGTCAATTAATGACCGTTCGTAGGAGTTAGGTATCGTTGAAATTCATTCGACGATGGGGATTTGTTTTCTTCTCCTTCAACACCTCTCTTCCCTTGCCCATTCTTGTTCTCAACGAATGCTGAGAATCCTTATCGATCGTCAAACAAACCAAATTTTCAACCGGGAAACACTACCGAGCCTGGTCTCTTGGATTGTCTGGTTGATCATCAGCAATTGCACAGGAATTTAGGCTGCTTCCACATGAGAGGGAGATGAGTGGTGAACTTGAACGACTCTCCTCCCTTTGATGAGCGTGGGGAGCGGTTGATGGACATGTTGAACAAGCAATATCTATTTGCCTTCACTGACTCTTTAAAGGCGATTCAACACCGGAATAATCTCTCTTCTATTAAGTATTCATACCGCTGCAGCTCATCGTGTATATAACCATCAAGTAATACTACTTACTCACACCTTGGAATAAAACTCTTTTGATATTTCGACCCGCTCTTGAAAACAGGCCGATAACGCACGAATAATCCACTGTATCACATAGATCCTATGCCCCTCTCCTTTTCTTTCCCCTCACTACCTCGCCTTCTGAACAAAGTCCACAAGTCTTTCCCACTCCTACAAACGTACGATGCACTGAACTCATACCATCGGCACCCTGCGGTTCGCGATGACTGCAGCTACTTCCGATTCCTCTTTCCCAATATCATCCAAAAATACCCGCAGTTGAACAAGCTGGCCGACGAACGTGAGATCCCTTGAAACAACGCCTCGAAATGAGGCCGTTTCAGAACCCAAGCTGTGGCGGGTGGCAGAGGGGTCTAGCTTCGACAAACGGCTTTCGGAAGTTGAGCTTGTTGAACAGCCCCTCAATGAAGGAGCGGAAGATGCCTGCTTCTGGCTCCCGAGCTGCGAAGGACCTAGCGTGATGTTGAATGCATGACACGTCCTGTGAGGGTTTGTGCTTCGGGTGTTAGCAGGTTGAATGCCACGGAGTGAAAGCAGAATCGGCGCAGATGCAGGAGTTACTTTGCACACTTATTGGCTTGCTGGATGATGGGAAAGATAAAAGAACAGGTGCGAGTGGGGAATGTGTTTGCAACGTAGCATTTGGGATATGGATTGCTTACACTTTAGAGGAGATTCATGAATTCGGCAAAAGAGAATCGATAGGTTTATTGATGCTAGGTAAGGGGGGTGAGTATTGAAAATTGCCTTTGATGACGATCTAATATTTTCTTCTTTTCCCCTCTATTCTACTCGTGTCAGCTTCAATCTAGATATAATAAGACTTAAGTCTATAGAAAGGCTCAGTGAAAAGAAAATGCTGTATGCAATGACTCTACGTATCTAGATACTATTCAAGGACTTGCAATTGTTGATTTGTTTCTGCCAATGGGTTAATTGTCATTTAATTGATGACTGGAATATAGCTAGATGCGTCAATATAGTTCAAATATCTAGGGGTAAATTGGGAAGTGTGGTGCTGTTTCTTCTCTAGAAAAGGGCGGGCAATGCTGTTTGCCGTTCTCATTCACGTTACTTGTGGTAAAGGATGGAGAGGGAGCGGGTGAATTGCCTTCACGCCTGCGAGATGGCAACGTGCTTATACATGGTCTCATCTAGCATCCACTTAGGAATTTAAATGCGCTTACGGGAGACTGTCAGACATGAGCGTGTACATACATATGCATGTTGTATTCACATGCGTAACGTACAAATGTCGTGATCTTGAAGTAACCCCGGATAGCTACTTTCTAATACCTGGCTATATGTACAAGCATGTACAATACATGCTAAACATATATTGCCTTGGGAAGCGAGAAAGGGTAATTGAGGAAAGGGTAATGGTAGACATAGCAGGCAACGTAATTCCATAGCACAAATAAAAACAAATAACCGCGCCCATCGAGATTGCTATCCTCCTGTTGTGCTCCGAAAAGCTGAGAAGAAGCATCTATAATATACAGCGATATCGCACAACAGGTGCCTGTATCCCAATTCCTGAGTAACATGCGACTGGTGCAGAAAAAAAAGGGGGCCATCAGATAAGTTCCATAGCCCCTATATGTAGTTTATACCTTTGTATAAAGTTCTGTCATTCCCACTCTGTTTCACCATTATTTTTACATACGCAAATAGTCCTCCTACCCTCCTTGATAAGAACAATATCTAGCAAATTTAATTTCTCTCCTTCGTTTTCCTTTACCTTCCCCCTGGAAACTCCGTGCACTACTTGTCCACGGAGAGGATATCTAAACATGAAGCTCCTTTACACCCTTGCCACCGCCCTCCTCACCCTCACTGCAACCACCAAAGCCGCTCCACAGCTGCCGCTGCCACTTGACACCGTGACCGGCATCGTTGGCAGCCTTCCCGTTGTAGGGGGGATTGTCGGCGGCGGACCCCCGGTTAAAGTTCGACAAGCTCCGGATGAAGACGGCGGGGACACGGACAGGAAGTGAAGTACAACGCAAGTCTGTAGGTTTGGCTACTTTGATTCGTTTTACCGGGATGATTGTCATCAGCGAGCTAATAATGCGAAGAACGTCTATAGATTGTCTCCGCTCCTAGTTATATGTGGTCATCATGAACGATTGGAAATGGATGGAATGCGGGTGTCATTCTTAGGATAGTTGACCTTGGTTCAGGCATCTCTTTGCTGGCAGTGTTGTATTTCGAATGCGAGGGTTAGAGCTCTTCGGAGAAGTTGTTTGGATAAGGAGGTGGGACGTTTGGAGAACGGTCCTTTCAAGCTAGATTTGCGTATCAAAGTGGTAAAGTTATCTTTGTGTGAAAAACGGAAGTGGATGCCTTGCTTCGATTTCGGATTCCTGTCATAAATATTATCAGTCAAGATATTTTACCAGTAATGCACTTGTGATAATCAAAAACCAAATCTCGGAAAAAAGCGTGCAACTATCTATACCTGGACTGTAGACAATGACCAGTGCAATATGTATTAGCACACATGATTGACTGGCCAGATATAGGTGCTAGATGGCAGCCATGTCTGGATGCCGAGTTGATAGGCTCTTTGTACTAATATCCGCGAAAACGAAGAAGTGGAAGAAAATAGAGTAATTGGGGAAATTCAGCCGGCCGGGGTTCACTGATTCCACTTCCATGCCCCTGAAGTAGCATATGGCTATGAGTCCAAACTCCCGTCTTTTGTCCAGTAGACCGACTAGCCCGGTTACTTTCGAGATTGTACTGGATATACCAGTGCACCTAGGGTTGTGAGTTGGCGTCCAATGTCCTCCCTCTTCAGGCAGGATTAGCTTCTTCACGCAATGCTTAGACTGGTTGCGCATGACCGTCGACCAGACTGTGGCAGGTATCGTTCCTGAGACCTGACTTTCCCAGAAAAGTGATAACAATCATTTTGCTGGGGAAACCCGTAGACATCCTATCATTGATCCGAATGCATTAGCTGAATCTAGATCCCTTTTCGCAGGTGAAAACACGAAAATCCCTGAAGTCACTCTTCCGTGCACTAATTTGTGGTCAGACCATTTCACCCCTGCTTGGAGTAGGAGTGGAAGAAAATGTGAAGTACGAGTGTCTTAGTTACCTAAAATCTTTGCAGACAAGGGTGTTCAGTGTTTGGTTAGACTTTTGAGATCAACTAAGTTGCTAACTCGCAGTCTAGCTTGACTACGGAGTGTGCCATGCTTGTTGATCCAACAAAACCTTAAAAGGACAACAACGTGCTTCAGGATTGAAAAATGTGATTCCCATTCTTGCAACTTGATATTGATCCGGCTGCCAGAGATCAAATGATAGATACAGGATCTACCACTCTTTCAATATCCTGCCGCCTCTGAAGCCCAAGTAAGGGCTCAGCAGAATAGGCCCATATCTTAAGAAAATAACTTTCTTTAGATTGTTTGTTCGCCGTGATTGAAAAAGGGTTCAACGCTGCGGAATTCGAGATCTTCGAAGGTTAGGTTAAGATTAGGTTCTATGTTGGCATCCATGCGCTAAGAATGTGGAATCCGTTTGTTGCTTTCCATATTCATTGTATTTTTACTTTTTCGACTCTGTCACTATACGATCTGTTCCTTAGCTTTCCATGGGCAGTTAATATGCCACTTAGATTGCTATAGCTGTATCTTGTTTTTCATTTCTTTGCTCCGTGTGTGTTCTTAAGCCTATATCATGGATATAGAATTCTGAAGGCCTATGTCTTCTTGTTGCCTGTTTATCCTGTGATGTGCTCTCCTCTTCTGCACTGTACAAAGAATGCAGTGTTGATACATACTAGAAGTAACCACAAAGTCACAACTGAAATATTGGTGATTTGTGCTTTCATTATTGTTCTCACTTTTCTTCTTCAAATAGTATAGTACTGAATGTATGGGAGCTATGAGCTACACCTCCAGCATTCAAGACTTTTAAATCCATCTCATGGTGTCATTACTTTGGCATTTTATCTTCAGATTCCACTGTTTCAACTTCATGTTCTTAAATAAACTTTTCTTTTTTTTTTTCATGTGGACTCGGATATCAAATACGGCAAACAGGGTTGCAATGGAAATCATAAGTCATTGGCTTCATGGTTATTTTATGGCGGCAATTATATTGATCTAGATAGCTGTGAATTTGAACTTGCTGCGCAATGTATTATGCTACCGAGACAAGGAATTCTCCGACACGGATTTGAATGGGAGCTTTTTACATCTCTCCGGCAAAACAATATAGTTCAAACACTTATACAAGTGCGAAATTTGGGGACGGTATCTGATGATATTCAAAAAAAAAAAAAATGTGTGCTGATTGCAGGTCCCATCGTGATCATTCTAACAGATGGTAAGCCTTTCAACCCGGAGCTAGGTGCTCAATCAAATGTAGACATAGTTCTACTCTAGTCGACCTACAAGTGTCCAATGTTGGATTCCCAGAATCATATAGCCAGGAGAATGCATACCCTGGTTGCTGACTGGGATGGATTTCAATAGTGTTCACCAAATAGATTTATATGTATAAAATGGTATCAGAAGAAGGCGAAACCAAATCCTTCAGGCACAGATTGATAATGTGCCCATCAGCCATTTCCCGCCGAAGCTAGTTTCTTAATTTTGATCCTCAATTGAAACAAATCTCAAATGTTTCGAGGACTCCACAATAATCTCGATGTTATGTAGTTAGATTAGCTAAGTAGTACCTACTAGGTAGCAGAAGCCACGAAAGAATCCCACAGAAGAAGCCTGCAGTCTCCGTTTACTGAATCTGCCTTGTGTGTACGTATTTCTGTATGAAGGAGGAAGGAAAGTCCTCTCGTAAGAACCTTCTAGCCGTATAGCCCACCTGCGATGGACCATGAGAGCAAATAAAATATAAAGACGGCTCTGCCCAGATTCCATCAATCACAGAACCTATTCTGGTTGCTCGGTCAACCCTCTAGTACTTTTTTGGCTATTATACAACGCCAGGCGCGACAACCGCCTTCCGTATTTTCTAGCGCGCGCTCGGCAACCTCAACGCCTCTGCGCGTCACTCCACACCCACATCTATGTATATCCGTCTTTCGGCTCAACGTGACGCTTGGGAACTGCTGCTAACAGGCTTGGCTGCCTAGACTGCTTCCCACTTTCTTCTCCAATGGACCAGTCCCGACGAGAACAGCCGGGCTCGGCTGGCAACTTTCAAGGCGGGAGGTCAAACAGAGCCCCTGACGAGTTGACACCCACGTTCAATCGCCTTTCTCTTGCGACAGGTTCTGTTACATCTGGGCCATCCTCGTCACCGTCTCCTTCGTCACACCAGTCCCCTTCACGTTCCCTTGACACCAATCACTCCCATTCTCGCCATGACTCCCCTTCTAGAGCCTTCGCCAACCATCCATCCGTTCCCCGGAGAACCCCCAGCTCCAGCTCTTTGAGGGACGAGAGAAGAGTGTCCCCTCCTTCACTACAAAAGAGATCATCGGTCAGCTCCCTACGGTCTGTACAAAACTATAGCGGTAGTGGTGTTGCCCCTCCGCGTCCTAGCCTTTCCAGACGCGCTTCTTCTAATTTCCTCGCTACTACTTCTCCGAGCATGCGTCCCAAATCCCCAGCCCCAGAGCCTGCTCAGCCTGTGGTGCCAACGGCTACCGCCATCGCCCGAGAACATTTTGAAAAGGAGCTGGCTTTACACCAGTCTACAGATCTACAATCCAAAACACTCGTTCTTGTTCAAGATGCTTGCTATGGGCATAGGTTCTCCCGCCCAAGGACCTCCAAAGCTGGCCTGGAGCAAATTGTCGAACGACCAGAACGCCTCCTTGCGAGCATACTTGGCGTATCGACTGCCTATATCCGCATGGGGAGACGATATGGGGGCGGTCGATTTGCCCCACACCCAGACCTTGACGTTCAATCGTTACCGACTCCCCCCTTTCAAATAAGGAAAACGACGCGCACGATATCGCTTAATTCCCCTGCGGTTACCCATGTTCATGGCGCAAAATGGATGGAAGAACTACAGATTATGTGCAAAGCTGCAGAGTCTCGACTCGCGTTGAATGGAAAGGAGCTTGTCCGCCCCAGCAGCTCGGGAAGGGAGAGTGGCGCAGCAAGCACACCAAAACTACACGAGGGCGATCTGTATTTGTGTCGGGAATCCTTAAATGCGTTCGAGGGTGCATTGGGGGGGGTTTGTGAAGCAGTGGATGCTGTGTTTGGACCCACTTCTATTACTCGAGCGTTTGTGAATATTAGACCACCTGGCCATCATTGCTCAGTAGACTATCCGTCCGGGTTTTGCTGGCTCAATAATGTTCACGTTGGTATTACACACGCTGCAATGTCTCATGGCCTCACCCATGCTGCTATCATTGATTTCGATTTACACCACGGAGACGGGTCGCAGGATATTGCTTGGGAGCAAAATCGGAAGGCAAGTGCAGCTTCCAGGAATTCCCCATCTCATAAGAAAACGGCAATCGGTTACTTCAGTCTCCACGACATCAACTCGTATCCTTGTGAGGCTGGTGATGTAAACAAGGTTCGTAATGCTAGCGTTTGCATCGATAATGCTCATGGCCAATCTGTCTGGAACATCCATCTTGAACCGTGGAAAACTTCTGCGGGCTTTTGGGAACTTTACAATACGAAGTACTCTATCCTCCTTGAAAAAGCTCGAAACTTTCTACGATACCATACACAGCGTTTGATAAATTCTCAAAATCCGTCGCTTCCCAAAGCAGCTATTTTTATATCTGCTGGGTTTGATGCTAGTGAATGGGAAGGCGTTGGTATGCAAAGACACAAGGTCAATGTACCGACAGATTTCTATGCCAAATTCACAGCAGATATTGTGCAAATCGCAGAAGATGAAGCCCTGGGCGTTGATGGCAGAGTTATAAGCGTTTTAGAAGGAGGCTACTCTGACCGAGCTCTCATAAGTGGTGTGCTCAGCCACCTGTCAGGGCTTGCGGACAGCCAGAGAACTGGTTTTGAAAACGGTGATAACCGCCTCGCTACTGAAATGATAAGTCGCCTTGGTTTGAATGACTGCCCTGAGACTGTCTTAGAAGAGGATTCAACTTTTGATACTGAGTGGTGGACACTCCCCATGCTGGAAACCCTCGAACTGCTTGCAAACCCACCGCCTCCAACCCCGGCTCGCAAATCTCGTGAGAAGGGGCCTCCGACATATTGTTCTCCAACCCAGGCATCAGCTGCTAAGATCGTTCTGCCTTCCCGTGACCGGAGATCGATTTCATCGCAGCTTAGTGCAGGGGACAGTGGATATCCGCGTCTTCCACTCCCAGTCGTTGACTGGGCAACTGCAGCATATGAAATGTCGAAAGTTCTTATTCCTACCAATCGCCAGACTGTGAGTCTCCAGCACTCAGAATTAAAAGGTGAAAATACTCGGACAAAGCGTGACCGCCATTCAACCTCGAATGTTTCAGAGTTGAATGCGGCTGATGATCGGAAACCAATGCAATTGAGGGAGAGAAAGCCGAAACCACCATCGCCAGAACACCTAACTACTAAGCAACCTTCAAAAGCTTCGCGAAGGGCCACCATCGCCTCGGTGAGCGACATTCCCGATGCCTCTGCCACCGAACCTCCTGAAAGTTGTAACCAAAATCCCAAGCCTGTTGATTCGCACAGTTCACGACGCCTTAGTGTGGCGTCGACGGTGGCATCAACTGGTGGCGCCCGTAGCAGGGGCAGCGTAGAGGAAACTTCACCACCCTCCTCAAATGGGAGTAGCGCCCGTAGGATAGATTCACGCCGGGGGACCTCGAATGGGAAGTCTGGGGAACCACTAACGGTGAAAAAACTCGGAGGTGTCCGGACCAGTCCGAGAAAGCCATCGGCAGCTCGACAAGCACGACCTATAGGCGGTGGCCCCATTCCCCCTGTTCGCTCATCGTCTATAAACACAGATACTTCAGAGCGTGATCTCACCAATCTCTCCGCAGGTATGAGAACGCTTAACATCAAATTAAAAGTCCCAAGCCCGGAAGAGCATGCGGCGAGAGAAGAGGAACGCAGGAAGATTGCTACTAGCAGATCCGCTTCCAGGAAATCCCAGACCTCGAAAGCATCTAGATCTAGCAGCACAACGGCCACCGGGAAGGTCTCAAACCCTGACACTGCGCTAGCCCAGTCTCCACCTCCGCCGCCTGTTGCTGGCACTACCCTATCCACCCGCTTCGACCCTATCAAGCAGGAAATGGCACACCTCCCTCACAAAAACTCTGATATTGAGGGAATTCCTATCCCGGACCTATCGTCTTTCCCACATTCAGCCAACTCATACAGCGAGGTGGTACGGGGGTGGCCATCCGACCCAACAACCAAGCGTACCCACATCGAGCCATCAAAAAACCCCTCCCCTGCCAGTAAGCTGGAGCTTGACGTACCTCCCAGATCATATGCTCATATATCGCCTCCGCTATCCCCTCTATCCCTGGAGAACTCCGGCACCCATCCTCAGATTACTGTAAAGCCTCCGTCTGCCCCGCTGAGTTATCACATCGCTGCCGCTGCACAACCGTCAAATAAACAGCTCCCAATTTTCACATTTAAATCCCGCCACATCTACCTCCGCTATACCGTTCGCCACACCTACCGCTTCCAATGCGCCATCCGTTCTGTGCGAGGAGGAACGTCGGGAGTAATACAATGAGGATCAGTCAGCTAGGATCCATTCGCGCTATTTTCCCTGCTCATATCTCTATTTTGCTCTATTTGCCACTTTCACTATTTGCTTTTATATGTGCCCTTGCTATTATATGTTTAATCATCCTTCTCTTTCTTGTCATCTGCATACCCGGCCCGCCTTGGTGTTGATTAATTGCGCTTCGATCGACTTTAATCTTCAACTGCTGTTTCTTTTTCCAATTTTTCTTTCCTTTTTGCTTTTTCAATTAGTTCGTGAGCTACTATTCCATTCCCATTAATTTTTTCCTTGTTCGTCTTTCTTTTTCCTTGCTTTCTTTTCCGTCTTAAACTTTTGTACTATTTTATTTGTATTTTATTTTTATTTTTACTTTTTTAAGCTGCCATACCCACTAGCAGCCACATCTTGTCCGGTTGTAAAAGCTTCTCTGATTTTTTGTGACTACAATTATACCCCTTGTAAGCCAAAAAGCTATCTATTGTTCTAGCAAGTATGTATTTCCCCGCGCTTTACTGTAATACTACTATGTATTTTCTTCAAAAGGGAAATTGAGAAGGAACGAGATTCATTGAACGAGATTCATTGTTTCTCGGTGTCTGAGGGAGAAGCTTCGCGATTTGGAATCAAACTCCTTTGTCGTATGGGCATTGGCGAAGAAGTAAATTTGATCTTTCTCTCCTAGCACTCTGGAGCTTGTGTCAGAGGACACTGAGGCTTTTTACTTTTTGCATTTTTACTCTTTTATTTTTCGTGACGCTTAATCAATTTCCTTTCTATTTCAATCCAATAGTTGACTCTCAAAACTAATCCGGTCATATGAATGTCTATCTAAGAACAGGTCTCGACTAGGTATGTGTCAAGATTGAATTTATTCTCGCCTGGAAAGAGCTGGAAAAGGATGCAAGGAGGCCGCATGCGGCGGTGTAGCGCCTAACGCTCCGCCCACTTCTCTAGGACGGGTTCCCTCTGTAATCTCAAGTCCCACGCTATAATAAATACATCTAGTACTTCTGTGGACAGTCTCGAGAAAATACCCTTCGCAGAGTAATCGAGCAGTGGCAAAGCTCATATAGAGGAGGCCTCTCACGCAAGCTATACACACTTTGGTTATCTAGACGATGCAAATCCGCTCACGTGTGTACTAGAGAACGGCTTCCCTCGCTAAAGCGTTTATTTTTGCGGCTCGAGGTGGTCTTCCTCCGTTGCCTTTTTTACGAGCCTGAGACTTTATGATCCCCTGAGGTCGGCTCTGTGAGGAGGGCTTAGAGTTGCTTTTCCTAGGCTGAGTCCTTCGTTCCCTTCGGGTGTCAGCCTTGGGTGCTGTGGTGCTTTCCTTTGATGTTTTCTGCGTTGCTTGTTGCTCAACATCTCTTAATGCCGTGGCTATGGCGTCGTGTTTCACGAATCGACTCAGCTTCAGCTTCCCTTTCCTGGATGCCTGAGGCTTTGTAACTCCTTCGGGTCGACTGTGTGGACCTGGCTTAGACTTCTTTTTCTTAGACTAAGTACACTTGACTCCGTTTGGGTGGGTGCCATCATGCCCAACTTTGCTGTTTCCCGCGTTGCTTATTGCTGAGCCTTTTTTGATTCCATGTCAATAATTCGTTGACTCCTGCGCAATGAACCAGTCTCAGTCAAGGACCTAGAACGTATCTTTCGTGTTGAACTGGATCCAATTTTTTCTCTAGCTTGTCCTATACTCTTTCCGCTTTGATCTGGTGGTACCAAAGAGGTTGTTCTCAAATCTTCCTGGCTAGGATGTTTAGCAGCAACATCAGGATATACCACCCTGCGTGAAGAGACTAGTGGTGAACCGATAATTCCAATAGCAGCTGGGGATTTCTTCGGACCACCAACTGAGCGTTCACTCTTCCTCAAAGGCTTCTCTGCACTTGGAGGCGCTGTTTCGGCATGTGATGATCGCAATGACGTAGATTTCCCTCCTTTCATCTTCCTTTCCAGTAAGACGGGATGCATCGCCAATTCCTTTATCGGTAGGCTCTGTAAATTCTTGCTCAATTTGGCGAAGCTCGGCTTCTATCCATCGAATCCAACTCAAGTATTTATCCAGTCGAGATTCATCTCGTGTTCGCACATGGTGGATCCAGCCCATATCCCCAACAAATATTCGTAGCCCTTATATTCACGCGAGCGGAGTTTCGGCACCGCTAGACAGCGTACGGCAAGTTCCAGCGGCCATCATCGAGCCATGCACGCCAAAACGGCAACAATCGCGTACTAATTCCAGTGCCCGTCGTGTCAAGCGCCCACGAAATCTGACAAACTCTGACGCTCAGGGCCAGTTACAAAGGGAGCGCCAGGAGGAGTCCTTTGACAGTTCCGTCTTTGGTGGATAAGAAGCGACGGCATGATCCCAGCGCAGGCGCTGTTCAGCCGTTGTCAGGACAATCACGGAACACGGGCGTCTCTACCGTGGCCGCTTCGCGTACCAACTGACGAGTAAAGGTTGGTTATTTCCAGGTATCTCTACTCAGCCTTGATTTGTGCACGGGAATAACGAGCTTAGTAGCTAGTGAGATAGAGGATAAAGTCAGGCGATGAAACTTCCGGTCTTAAGAAGCCTCTGTCTGCGTGGTGTTGAGATGCTTGGATAGCTCCGTTAAATAAACTTCCCGCGTTTGAAACACGTGGAGCCTTATGTCATCATTGCAAAGTCCCGTTCCTTGGCCAGAACATTCCCGTGCCTTCTCCGTCGTCTCCATCTCCTCCTCCATCATCATCACCACCATCATCATCATCATTGCTTTGCCGCCTGCTCTATGCAGTGGCCTCAGCCAATCGACAGTCATAGGTAGTATACCTTGATTGGTAATAGACTCCTCCGGCTGACCAACATTTGTCCCATATCATATCACATCAGAGAGTGCCAATCCTGAGCTCCCCAGCACTCATCATGGCTCCTATAACATTCTCTACAGGCACCCCGGCCCAGCAGCTGGAGGAATCCTCATTTACGCAAATGGACCTCGATCGTGACCTTGAATCCATAGGCAAACATTGCCAGTTCTCATACTGCAACCAGCTCGATTTCCTCCCTTTCCGCTGCGAATCCTGCAAGGGCACTTTCTGCCTCGATCACCGGACGGAAACTGCGCACAAATGCACACACGCAGGAGAATGGGCAGCTTCCCGACGGAAAAACTCTATCGGAGCCACAGGTACCAGAAACAGCAGCATGATCTCCTCTCTTCCGCCGGTAAAACCTACCGTCTACAACTCTACGCAATGCTCACACCCATCCTGCAAAACCCTCATCCACACGTTGCAAAATACCGGCGTTCACTGCAACGAATGTAACCGCCAATACTGTCTCAAACATCGCTTGCGCGAGGACCATGACTGCGCCAAACTCACCCCGATAGGTGCGCGGCCTACCAGACAAGGGCCGTCCCAGACTGAAAAGGCACGGCTAGCATTCTCCCGCCTACGGATGTGGGGGAAAGATAAATCCTCCACGGTCGCCTCGAATCTGACTCCAAAGCCGAAACCCAACACCGCTGCCGCGCGCATGGCGATGCTTGCAGAGCTGAAGAAGAAAGCAAAAGGCGACCCTAACCTTGCGCTGCCGAAGCGGTTTTACTTGCATGTTGAAGCGTCTGCGGACACCACAACGGCGAAGTATCCCACTGGTGATTTTTATTTCGACTCCGCTTGGAGTGTGGGCAAGGTTTTGGACGATGCGGCACGCAGGTTGCAGGTGCAAAATGTCAATAATAGAGTTGCTGGCGAGGCGGAGAGGCTGCGTGTCTTCCATGTTGAAGGCGGGAAGTTGCTAGAGTTCTCCGAAAAGCTTGGCGCCTCTGGTGGTGTTGCGCAAGGAGACACCATTGTGCTACTTCGCGGTGTTGGTCCGCCGCCAGACCTTGCTATAGAGCGGTGATAGTAGATAGTCTTCTATTGGGCTTGATATCCCCTTTTTTATATCCGTGGGTGGTGATGGCTCTAACGATTTTATTTTTTATTTATTTATTCATTTATTTTGGATTTATGTAACTAATGACAGTTTTTGATCCCTGACTTCCCGGTGTTTATGGCCTTCCTCTGTTTGATGATCAACGCTTACCCCATTTCATGACAGCATTAGCGTGTTCCCAGCATCGCACTTTTGTCGCGCACTCTCGGAAAAGAAGTATATTCCCCATCCCTTTTTTTTTTTTTCTGATCTCGATGTATACATAGAAATATATGAAGATTTATATACCCGTTCACCTGAACCCAAAGCACCGGTTGCGAGGATGTTCAAGAGCGTCATAGAATAGCATCAATTGATATGATATACTGTCAAAATGATATAGCAGATACTAACTGTCTATTAACAACTCGACAATATCAGAATGCATTCGACATTTCTCCATGTTTTCGAAACGTGGGGTGCTAAGGAGAAGTGTCATAAAACTCCCAAACAAATCCCTAAACACTCATTTTCATCTTGATCCCCTTGTGCGGCTTATATCCCCCATAATTGGAAACTCCTCCTCCTTCCACCCATCCATAATCCCCG
>NW_001813973.1:302845-356816 GCF_000149585.1 Histoplasma mississippiense | reverse complement strand
CCACCCTGCAGTGCCTCAATATGATCCAAATACACATGTCGCGTCGCCCATGGTATGTATCAATGTGCCGGGATGCAAATCCGCCGCATGCGCCAACATATGCGTCAGCAGTGCATATGAGGCGATATTAAACGGCACCCCAAGCCCCATGTCGCATGAACGTTGGTAAAGTTGACAAGATAGTGTTCCTTTCCTCTTCTCCTTCTCGTTTTGATCCTCGTTTTCCTCCCCGCCATCATCGCGATCCCCAGCAGGGAAGGAGACATAAAACTGCGCAAACATGTGACACGGCGGCAACGCCATCTTCTTCAAATCCGCTGGATTCCATGCGCTCAGGATAATGCGCCTGTCATATGGGTTTTCCTTCAGTTTCCGTACCACCTCTGCAATTTGATCCACGCCCTGGCCTGTATAGTCTGTCTGGGCATCGATGTATTCCGCGCCAAAATGCCGCCATTGAAATCCGTACACGGGGCCTAGGTCACCAACAGCACGGTGGGAGAGGCCGACTGAGTCGAGATATTCGCGGCTCCCATTGCCATCCCAAATCTTGACGCCGGCTTCGCTGAGAGGGAGGGAGGATGTGCTTCCTGATATAAACCAGAGGAGTTCGGCGATGACGGCGCGAAGGAAGACGCGTTTAGTAGTTAGGAGAGGGAGAACGGGGGTGCGAGAAGAGGTGGAAGTGGGGTTGGAGGTGGTACGTTTTGAGAGGGAGAAGCGGAGTTGCGGCGGCGCGAAGAGAGAGCAAGTGCCTGTACCGGTGCGGTCAGGGCGGTGTTCGCCCGTTTCGAGGATTGAACGGATTAGGCGAAGATACTGATGTTCCTCGTGGGAAGGGTTGTGGTTGGGGGAGGGGCTGAGAGAGGCCGACTGCGCTGGTGTTGGCGGGGTTAAGCTGTCATTTGGCTTTGGTGTTTCTGAAGGGGTGATAGGAACGGTTTGCATGTCGGACTGAGGCATTATTGATTATGGTTTTCGCCGTAGTTTGTTCATCAACGGAGATTGAAATGATGTACTTGTGGGATGATTGCTGGCATCCCGTTGGGTTCGAGTTCTCTTGCTTAATTGACTTCCAACATCGACGCGACGCGAAGAACACGTGATGGGTCAGTCGGTTAGGGCAGAACTCACTTGCTTACGGGGGTTGACATTCATAACTTCTACCATGAGAATTGGAATTATCCGCCGTCCGGTATTAAGATTTCCACTTACATTTCTAGTTTTTGCGAGGCCTCCATAACTCATAGCTGTGGATCAAATCTCCGGTCTATATACTAGCTAAGAAGTCTTTCAAAGCGCCATCTCAAATGAGCCCATCATGATGTTGCAGTTAACTCCCGAATCCAGATGAAACCAAGATCAACCAGCTAGCAAATCAACTCCAACTCCACGTAGAGCTGTGACTGCCCATTGGGGTATACTCGTGTAGTCACCGTACCTTGTCTTGAAGAATTTGCGGAGAAAATCAGGAAATCTATCTTGCAGAATCGCCGCTCTGAGGGAACCCATCATTGCCAGCATATGGTGGACATTGTGCATTGTAAGTCTGGGACATTAGGGTTAGTGCGCGTGGCTCCACGATTTCTGTTCCAGCAGCTACAGAGCACTTACAAATGAGCTCCTGCCGTTTCTTTGGCGGCAAGATGGTGGATGTAAGCTCTTGTGATCTCAAGACCCCCCTTTTCTTTGGGTCGGCAACACATGCATTGACAGCCCTCTTCGATCGGCCGAAAGTCGTTCGCAAATGACGCATTGCGAAGGTTCAAGGTGCCAAACGAAGTAATTGCATTTCCGAAGCGCTGTTTCCGGGGTCAGCATTTTTTTTTTTTTTTGCTAGAAACTCGTTTAGGTGATGTCGAGCAGAAAATCAAAACTAACAGCTGTTCTTGTGGGCCACACGCAATCAAACATGTCTGCTCCGAGGGCGACAGCCACAACGATATCTTCTGGATATCCCTGCAAACTGTCAGTGTTCATTCCACTCATTCATCAGACCGAAAGCCACGTACCACACCCATCACATATCGCGGCTTTTTCTCTGGGAGTAGCGCAGTACAAGCATTTACCCTAGCGAGTGTAAAATTATTAGCCATTCCAATATCCTAAATTTTTTGACAACTTCCCTGGGCGCAAAACTCACACTTTGCAAAATTCTTCCTTCGCCTCACCACCAGAAAGTCCACCAATAGCAATCCCAGGGGTATCTCTCTCAACCATCTGCTTGCAACATTCCTTCCGAAGCTCCAGATCCAGCCCACCCTGGATAATGCAGAATAGATTTTGTCTCTCGGGATACTTATGCGCATCAATGCATCGATCGAGCCATCGCACGGATCGCTCCATTGCCTCTTTTATTCTTGCGTGGTCGGGGGAGGTGGTTGCTATCACATCGTCGAGCTGCATAATGATGTCAGAACCGATAGAATTTTGTAACGAAATCGAGTGTTCCGGCGTAAGAAGCCTATCCGTTTTCATTTAGCCCAACGAGTTAAATAACGAATAATTCTGGCGCCAAATAAAAGTAACGGGAAGATTTCGGTGGTGGAAACTCACATGGGGGTGCCATCGTGCGGACTCAAAAACCGTACCCCTTCCTCTGTAACCTGCGCAAGTTTCAAGAGGGAAACCATCTGGAACCTACCAGTTGCCAACGCACATAATATTAGCTACGATACCCCCGCATGGAATGACCCTCTTTTTGTTAACTCATCCATCATCCGCCTTCGGCGCCTTTTCCTCCCTCGCCTCTACTTGCTTCCCCGTTTCTTCATGCCAGGCTCCTCAAACGCAAATACCATTTTCAACTACTCCAACACCACCCATCACCACCGACCAACTGAAAAAGAAATATATGTAAACTCACCCACCACTATCCGTTAAGATATTCCCATTCCACCCTTGGAACGCATGGGCTCCCCCAACCTCATCTAACACTGCCTGCCCAGGTTTCAAACCCAAATGGTACGTATTATTCAGACACAGCTTACATCCGGTCTGGGAGAGTTGCTCCGGCGTCAACCCCTTAAGCGAAGCTTGCGTGGCCACGGGCATAAATATCGGGAGCTGAACGGGACCGTGTGGGAGGTAGAGGGTGCTGGCACGGGCTTTTGTAGTCTAACATAGATGGACAAAAAAACCGAAAGCGTTAGATACGTCCGCAGCTCTTGGGCTTTTGAAGTGGAATGAGACATACAGAGCATTTCGCTTCGAGGTTAAGCGTTAGAGGTGAGGGCATTGGATTGCTTGTTTTTGGTATGGTTGCGGCTGCTGGTATCGCGGCAGCACTACGTATAGATGCTGCGATGCGGGGAGTTGAGCGAGTTGCTCCAAGAGATTGAATGCGTAAGAAAAGAGCTGGTTGCAAAAGTCGTGTAAAAGAATGTAAATGGCTCCCAGGGCCATTTACTAGGAGCATGGGATATTGTGGAAGACAAGACAGGCGGCGTGGAAGGTTGCAAGAAGCTGTTATCAACTTGAACTTTTGTTGCATTTTCAAACTCTCGGTGATGTCAAAGAGCAATGACTAACTAAGCAAATCATGGTTTGGTGTAGGGTTAGGGTTAAGGTTAGGGTAAAGGGGTAAGGCGTATCATCATCAACGTTTCAATATATACCTATGCACTGCTTGCACAGTTCCACCCAGAAGGTGAGGAAAGTGGCTACATAGCCCTGATATTAGAGCCACTACTAGGCCGGCAGCAGAAGTAGGTCAAAGAGATAGGATAGTAAGGTGTCGCAATGCGGTAACTATGCTCACATCTCCCATAATCAGGCGCAGACCATAATGAAACCTTCTTCCCTTCACCTCAAGGGAAAGGGCAGCATGATGCCGCACTAGAGTGACAAGAATAGTTCAAATGCTAACCGCAAAGTTGACAGATTTAGCCATCCTGTTGAGAAAGTGAAGAAGCTCTCACACGAAGCCTGGAAGCACACAGGCAAATCATCTACTTGGAGTCAACTACATGAAACACCTGGCCATTGTGTGAAATACAGGTGGTATGGAGAGCTAAACGGGTCGATAGATATCAAGGGAATGTTACACTGAAGTGTTAACAATTTTTATATTATTGAGCAGTCTACGATGCAATTCCTTATTTATGTGACTGTACCTCTGGTTCTAATAGAAATTAATTTCATGAGTTTATTCAACAAAATATCCTCAAGAGAGGAATTTGGAAAGAAGAAAGCCCAAACCGAAAATTCAAATTCACAGTTTTGAAATCCTTTGAACCCACTCATGGGGTACGGTGATAGGATCAATACCTGGCTCCTTTCTCTGCCGCGCTTCCTCTATCTCCCACTGTGGTTTGAGTTCCTCGGCCAGCCACTTCGCAACAGCCCTGGCCGTTCCTCTGGGTTCAAGAAACGGCAGGGCATGACCCTCCGCTGCCACAAACACCTCTTTCACCTGCCCCGTCGCTTCCCCTCCGCCTCCACCGAGGCCTATTCCCGTCTTCCCAACAATCCGGTTCCGGTACGAATCCGTACTAAGCGGACTGTTATCCGCAGTCCACACATATAACGCCTTGCAATGCACACCTGGTAGATACTCTTTTATCTTCGCCGGCTCACCCCGATAAAAACCCCGTGCGACAAAACTCTCTTCAGCCCTCGTTGCATAGTCTTCCCCAGCGGGATAGCCTTTCATTGGCGGGTCGGCGCGCATAAACAGTTGTGCTTGTTGATATCTAGGTGTTGCAAGCGTAACACTTCCATCGGGCATACTGCGCAATTCATACCGTAGAGACTGAGATAGCACACGCGGGTCAAGCTGTGAGTAGTATTTCGACTTGCGCATGTGTCTCTCTGCTGCCTCGCGGCTCTCCCATTGATCTCGCATCAGCGCGACAGAGAAACCCATGTTCATGTTCCGCGCTAGCCCCTGCTCGGGGACACCATGCGCTTTCAGCTCTTCAATGTGGTGATATCCCACCTCCAGCACGGGTTCCATGAGCACGATCCCCTGAAAGATGCGCGGGTGCCATGCCGCGGGAAGCAGGAGGTGAACACAGCCCCAGCTCTGCCCGATGCCAATCAAGGGGAGCGTCAATGAGGACTGGAAGTGGTTGATGAGCTGCATGATATCGTGCGCCCCGTCGAACCAGTGATGCTCGTCGCCTATCTCGCGCTCATTCAGGTGATAGGATTGGCCATGGTTGACGACGTCGGCGGCCCAGATCGCATGGATCGCGGGTGTAAGCGGGTTTGTGAGGAGGTCGGCGAAGAAGGGCTCATAGCATTCTTTGACTGAGCCGACGCCATGGGCGAAGATTACTGTTGCGCCGGGGTTATCTGCGTTTCCTCCATCTTTGTGCGCGCGCCCGTGCGGGCGATACTCATTGACGTGAAGCTTCAGCCGGGAGTTATGCGGGTTGCGGGTACCCCGGCGGAACGAGCGAGGGTATGCCGCCGGGATTATATGAGTTCTCACGGTCCAAGGTGAGGACATTTTCTGTTCTGCTGGCAGTTTGCTGGGCTATCTTTGTAGGCTCACTGAGAATATGCGCCTTCATCCTGAGCTGTTTCTCAAACAGACATAAACTTGAAGACCGTGCGGCCAGATAGAGTACAGGGTATTTTGTCGGTTCTCAGCTGATAACGAGATCAGTACTCCAAAGGGGCCATGTGGGGCCAATGCCACTCCGTTAAAGTAGGGCTTCTTTGTAATTGGATTAGTTATGAAAATACATAGTTAAAGCCGGCCCACAAGGCAACGATCCGAAGCAATCGTACCCTGTAGATCCACAAACAGGCATTACAGTCTAGAACCGCTTGAAATTTGTACCAGTTCATTCTCTCGATCTCACCATCTTATCGGAAGGGATGCAACGTCTTGGGGGCTGAAAGGAACATCTCAGCTGAAAATTTATTTATCGAAGCTTCGGCATGGTGGCCGTCACCCCCACAAAAAGAAACTGGCTACTCATGCTATTGAGCGAATGATCTTGCTATACCAAAGAAGTTGACCTCATGTCCTTCGAGCATCCCTTGAGGACACCCACCAGAGCTTCCGATCAAGCCGTGATCATACCTGCTTACACTCTGGGAGCATCCGCGCTTCGATTCTGCTCACATTTTCACAGCACAGGATTAGACATGGCGACATTCGACGTTCCTGTGGGAACCGATCACAGGCCACTATTTCTGCTGGTGCAAGCGTAAATCAACTAGACATCAATGAACCACACAGGACAGGCCACAAACCGGTGGCATGAGTGGCATCGAAAAGGAGCTGAGGCTTTCAGAACAGCCATTGCGCAGACTGCCTCCAGTCAGGTATCTAATATATAAGCAACTTCGCAGCAAACCAACTGGTTAACTAAAGAATACCAAGAAGCCAGAAGCTTGATTGAAATGAAACGTGGAGAAATTGCTTTTTGAGCGGTGTGCTCACGGGTCCAGAGCTAATTAACATGGTTTCCCTTGGCTATCTACGGAGTACTCCGTAGGCGTAGTCAATTTATTCATTGAGAAGAGAGTGAATCTCAATCCTGCCATCGACTTGTCGTCGCCCCGTCGCTGCTCCTTGGGGGGCGAAGTTTTTAACAGACCACCCAACTTGTGATCAACGATGACACCGATGCCAATTTGTGTAATTGGCGATAAAACACGGCGCTATCAACGGCAGTTGCTCAGAGCCACACTGAGATAGCCCGGTTGCTCATTGGCAAAAAGAGCCAAAGCGAACGCCATGGGTTTAGAGCGTATTGAATCTGGCACAGCACTTCTCAGGGCTGCATTCTTTGAGCGCGAGAACGGTGTTCCCATTGTGATCCACGCGGGCCCAGATGTGGGCAAGATCGGGGATGAGGGGTTCTTCTATCTCCACACTGCGTCCCTAGTGTCCCTGACTGTTTTCTCTACCAACGCTTCATCCAAAAGGGAGTGCAAATGGTTCCAATTCTCAGGAAGCTCAGTGCAACCAACCGGTGCTGATATATATGTTCTATATCCAACCGTCTCAGCTCGTGCTGACGCCTAACTGCAAAAGTAGCCTACGTGGGCATTTATGTTGGATGTATATCCAGTACATACAAGGGATGGCATGAGGAGAATACTGGAAGGCTTGATGATGCCTCTTTATGTTAACAATTTCATTGTTTTTTGCTGGACTGTCTGCCTTCCCCCATTATTTTCTTGCTATGAAATCAAGATACCATCCATCAGAGTTAATAGTTGCAATCAACTGTTTGCTGTATCATTGTTCTATAATCTAACAAATCGGAGTCACCAGTGAGTTCCAACCACGAAACTATCTACGATTTAGGGCATCCCGGCTATACATCGTAGAGGGCAGGAGATTTCCTCGTCAGATAACGATTAGATAGCGTATGTTACGTTTTGAGGTCAGGTTCAAGTACGTCCTGGGGGAGAGAGCCCCCCGGTACTATCCCTGCATATGCATATGAGCGGGATTCTGAACCCTAAAGTAAATAGTAAATGGCGCTGGCGCAGGAATTCACCGTTATTCTCTGTTTTTAGCTCACTGGAAGATTCTAGGCCGAAATTCGGCAATTGATCCGCTAAAATCGGGTATAATTTTAATTCACTGGTGTCGTGGATCATTCCCTTTAGATAAGTAAAGAAAAGAAAAGAAAGTAAAAAAAAAAAGAAAAGGAACAAGGACATCATACTATTGGTTAGTAGTTATGCCACAAGCCTCCTGAAGCTCAATTACATGTCATATGACATGTCCCAATGGAGGCTTTTTGAGGTTGCCTTTTCCTATCTCAACTTTCAGCCAAACTTGTCCAGTTGTAACGCGTGGTTATGCATGATTGCCGTTGATTCATTCAGGACAAGCAACAGCCAACTCCGCGTGAATTCGAGACAGACCGCCACCAACGGGAGAAACCGGTCGAAAGGTGTGAATTTCTCCGGATCGGAATCCCAACCGCAACCCTGTGAATTGAGGACGAGAGGGTATGCCTGTTTATGTCCGCCCGCATACACGATATTGGTTATTGGTCATCAAAAGTCAACAATACTGATGCTTTCCCCAGGGAAGATGCTCCAGCATTCAGCCACTGCATTTGCATTCTATTGATGGGTTGATGGCGAAGCCGTAACAATCTACTCCGTACTCCTGCCAGCTCCATTCACATCATTCGATTGTGGCGTTATTGAAACTGGCGGGACTGACATGCCAAGCAAAGGGACGTTCAAGACAAGACCCGATTGGCATGCTTGGCGGAGGTTGATGTGGCTAATCTCCGCCTCAAGCCAGTCATGAAGCTTACCTGAACTATCCCCCCATCGTCTGAGATTCAGTCATGTAGGGGCGATGTCAGATGGGAGCCTTAGGGTGCGGCTTGTGGGAGGGTACCTACAATGCCACAGACCTAATAAGCTTCTATATCTAGAAAGATTAGGGGTAGATATATGGTCCTGAAACACATTATCTGCTTTGGCTTCGATGCCAAGGTTCTAGGAGACTGGTCATATTCCACGGGCCTGGGCATCGCATGCTGTGCAAGTCTCGCAAACGAGCTGGTGGGTTTCGAATGCCACGGGTTGTCATCCTTTCCCTCGTTGTAAGCGATCGGGGCCTGAGCGTGGTTCGGGCACATACTCTGCGCCAAGCGGAGCGGTGATACCCGGAGCGGAATCTTGCAATAGCCCACGTGCACTGGCGTTTCTATGTCCTCTTTCAAAGACTTGCACACTGAGACAGCTGTTTGTGGGAATCGCCTTTCCATATGTCGGATAGCGGGAGGCCTGGAATGGCATCAGATTTCGTCCGACCTTTTCGTCAGATGGATAAACTGGAGCGACCAAAGTAAAAACCGATTCCATGACTAGCGCATCAGCTAACCCTCTGGGAAGGGCGTTCTGAGGGATGAGTGGATTGGTGGCAGATATGCTGTCACACTTCGATGTCTGGGCATGTAGTATCTTACCGCTGCCCGTCCTTCAGTGGGCCTCCCAATGGATGAACCGCAAGTGATGTTCTTCTTGATGACATCCACACATTTTCAGTCCACCAAGATCCCATTGACAATCGCAGGGGAGGAACCTATACTAGCCATACTAGCCAGCTAGTTCATGGGATATGTCGTCTTACGTAATGGGGGGCGATCTAGACTCGGCCCGATTATGCTCCGCCGGGCCGCGATGAGTCAGCTGGGCCTCCCCAGAATAGAAAGAGTTCTAGATGTCCTCGCCTTCAACCACTTCCGCTTTACCATTTCACCATTTCACCGCTTCACCATTTCGCTATTTCACTACTTCACCACTTCACCACCTTACTGGCATCTCACAGACATCTGCTGCCTTGTATCTGGCCATCCTACCTACTCCATCTGGTGCCTCGCTCTGTTTGAGGCGGAGATTCGCCTAGGATCTCACCCGCCACTGTACCATTGTATTGTCCCATCGTACAGATCGACTGGTCTTGTCCACCTGGGAGGCAATATCTTCATCCAGCCTCCCTGAAACTCCTCTCCTCCAGGCTTCGCCTCTAGTATGTATTATTATTGTTGTAGGCTATAATCGTCGCTTGCCGCTACCCCTCCATTTCCCTTCCTCCAGCCATTTCCTTCGTATCCTAGTTATCCTCCAGCCCTATCCCAATACATTCTGCTAACATCTTAGATAAAAACATTATTCCTACACCAGTGCCTTTACTGAACGAGTTCACTGCCAAACACTCCCGTATCCTCCTTGCTCAGCCGCAAGATAGCTCTATTTCGCATCCCGCTTGTTTTAAAGTGACCTCCAGATGATCAGTTGAGCATTTCCATCCTGGAGATACGTCACCATCGAAACCATTTTCATCTCCCGCTTTTTTTTTTTCCTACGAAACCGTGGATCAACAACTGAGCATCGAAATTCCCACTACAGCGACGCGAGTGGCGCTGACAAGACCCTTTGTGGAGAGTAGTTTCTTGTTCTTCCTTTCCACGCTTTTCCGGCCGCCGTAACCTGTGGCCGATCGCACTCGTTGAATAGAACTTCCTGCCTGTCGTAACCAGAAGTTTGACCTTGAGGATAACCCACAGATACGGCGGCTGGCATACCTCCCTTCTTCCTGGACTTCTACCCACTAATTTCCCCTGTTCTGCCTGTGACACCTAAACGCGCGTTGCCCACGTACGATGGGTCAGCAACAATCGAAACGCAGTGATGGTGCACCTTTATCTGTAGAGAAGCCCGGCGAAAGTCTCCAATCTTACCCTTCTTTCTCTCGAACGGACACTCGCGATTCGGGTCGTTCCATCCGTGGCTCCATCCGCTCCAAAATCCCCGGTGGAAAAAGCGACAAGAACGATAGCCCCCGAGGCTCAATCTCCACCCTATCGCGTGGTGAGAACGGTTCACCGGACAAATCAGATGCAGGCTCCATCAAATCCGCAACAAGTGCAAAGTCCGCTAATTCCCGAGTTAATCGTACCTCCGCAGTCTCCTCTACAATCCCTCCCACGCCCACAACAGCGGATGACCAGCGTTCCTATGTGGATGCTCCAGATCCTCCTCCATCGCCTTCCCAGTCCGCTTCCCTAGGCCACGGCCATAAAAACATCAATGAAGTACGCAGATCTGGCGAGGTTGGCCATGTTTCCGACACTCCCCCTTCCCGTCCAACCCCATCCTCCATTCATGTGAAGCCTGGAGAATCTATTCTCATAAAGAGAGAAGGAGCTATAAATCCTGTTCTGCAAGACGTCGCGGTTACAAGCCAGTCAATCACAAATGGTTCGCCTGGAATGGGAATTGGTGCTCTGAAATCGATTGATGTCGATGACATGATTACTAGGCTTCTTGATGCAGGATATTCAACGAAAGTCACCAAGGCTGTCTGTTTGAAAAATGCTGAAATAATCGCCATTTGCATGGCAGCTCGTGAAGTGCTCCTTAGCCAGCCAGCTTTACTTGAACTTTCGGCGCCTGTGAAGATCGTGGGAGATGTCCATGGTCAATATACCGACTTAATTCGGTTGTTTGAAATGTGTGGCTTTCCCCCAGCCGCTAATTACCTCTTTCTCGGCGACTATGTCGACCGCGGCAAACAGAGTTTGGAGACAATCCTACTCCTGTTGTGTTACAAATTGAAATATCCCGAAAACTTCTTTCTACTCCGGGGAAACCACGAGTGTGCCAATGTGACTCGAGTCTACGGGTTTTACGACGAGTGCAAGCGCAGATGTAATATCAAAATCTGGAAAACGTTCGTCGATACTTTTAACTGCTTGCCAATTGCCTCCATTGTCGCCGGCAAGATCTTTTGCGTTCATGGTGGGCTCTCACCAAGCTTGGCCCATATGGATGACATCCGTGGAATTGCCCGCCCAACAGACGTTCCCGATTATGGATTACTTAACGATCTTCTTTGGAGTGATCCCGCTGATATGGAAAATGATTGGGAACCCAACGAGAGAGGCGTGAGTTATTGCTTCGGGAAGAAAGTCATCATGGACTTCCTACAACGCCATGACTTTGATCTTGTGTGCCGCGCGCATATGGTTGTCGAGGATGGCTATGAGTTCTTCAACGATCGGATCCTAGTAACCGTGTTCTCTGCTCCAAATGTAAAATTTTTAGTCCTATTTTTAGTTTCTATTTATTTCCCTACCACTAGTTGATATCTAACATTTCTTTTGCAGTATTGCGGCGAATTCGATAACTGGGGCGCAATTATGTCGGTTTCTGCTGAATTACTTTGCAGCTTCGAGCTGTTGAAGCCTCTCGATTCGAGCGCCTTGAAGAGCCACATTAAGAAAGGCAGAAACAAGCGGAACAGCATGTTGAATAGTCCTGTAAGCTTTGTTACCACTTCCCCTTTTCATATTCTTCTATGCAGTCCTTACGAGGAAAGCTATCGTATCTACTGATATCAATATATTGGCCATTTATTTTGGATCTAAACTTACTTACACCGATAACTACAGCCTGCGATCGTATCCGCTCAGAGTTACTAAGCCCGAGCAATTCTTGGACATTCCATGATCCTTGCTATATATTGACATCTATACCATCATTTATTTGTGGGTTTATTCTTTTATTACCCCCATCAGCTCATTGTGTCCTTTGGTCTAATGTTCACCTATGTGCGAAAACAAATTCTAACTCCTGTATGCCTATGTATAGAACGAAGACAGAGCCAACCTCAGCCCTTTGTCACCTATGACGTTCCAGTACTTCCGCATGCGGCTCCGCCGCTTTAATCCCGCCCTAACATCGACACCAATGATTCTTACCCCGAAAACTGTTGTCAACCCGTCCACTTCGCTTCCGAAATTCCCGACTCTGGTCGTCCATCCCACTGACATTGACGAGCAGCGTGGAGTCGTGTGTGATTCTGAAGTAAGGCGTGTGACCCCCTTCGACATTTTTCGTGTTGGAGATGGCCAGGAAGATGACTTCTGCCAGGCCGACGGTGACTGTTCGAGCGATAATTACAATGGCAATGACAGTGACGAGATTCAGATATCGGGATCTCACACCAGGTATACCCGAAGCACAGCGGCCGCTGCTAAGCGCCAATGGATACTGAGCGCGGAATCTATTTCTCTTGACGCTTAGTCAGTTGGACAAAAATATATATATATCAATATTTGTATCGTGACTACAACGTTCACACGAACCAGCCAGTTAGCATAGTGGGAGCCGAAGATCATGGTAGGAAGAGTGTCCGGACTCCCCTGCAAATTTTGGTGAGATGTTAAATCGCTGGATGGATATTGCCGGATCTGAGGATGACTTGCACATACATGGTCTCTTGTTTTCGTTTTCTCCATTCCATTATCCTTGCATTATCCTTCGTATTTCTCCTGCCTCAGCTGCTCTTCCTAACCCGTTCAATACGATACGCTATACTATTCCTTATTTTATTGCGATTAATTTGGTTTTGCTAGTTTACTGATTCTACACATTAATTCTGCAACCGCTTTTACCAAAACTCACACTTTCTTCCCACTGACCTGTTTGTTTACGTCAAAAGAAAAAGAAAAAAGGGAAGGAAAGTGTTATTAATGTCTTATCCTACGAAATTATTCCCTTCCTACACCTTGATTTTAGTTGTATTTTTTCTCATCCCATGTCCCTTCTCCATCTATAACAACTATGCATTAATCCGTCACCACTTCTCGAAGACACATGCGCATGAATCCAGGCCTTCAATTTCCCACCAGTTCTGCATACTAGTTATTTCATTTTGTTTTCCTGCTCTATTAAATTATCTGTTCACATTTTTGATTTTTGAATGTCAAACAAAAAAAAGAGAAGAAAAAAAAAAAGGTCCTGTCAGACTGCTCTTGATTTGCTTCCCCCGCATACTGTGACCGCCGTTGCTGTCCGATCAGGATTCGTATTTATATCTATAGACTGTAGTGACCTCACCCACTTTTGTACGACTACGCTAGTTTCAAACAAGCTGTAAATACCCTTTCACACTCTCTTCAAAAACAACACAATGAGCATGCTGTTATGTCGCACTCCTTTCTTCTCTACTCTGTATATGTATTTGCTTTGTTATGCTTTGTTAATTTTGTTTTTGACTTGTCTGGATTAAAAAAATAAACATGTCAATCGTACAGTGGGCGGTGCAGGACATACGCACTACTCTACACATTACATGCAGGCTGCCTATTATGTATTTTGTATAGGATATATATATCTATACACATATACATCTCGAGTGTATATCTGCGGGTGGGTGGGTGATGGTGCTGTTATAAAATAACAACCATAACTAAAAAATTGTGATCTCAGCCTGGCTTAATTTACCCTGAATGGATGATGTGGACGCGCGTGTGTGTTGCAATGTTCAATAACAATAATAGCTAAACTAATGTTAACTGATAATAATAGTAATAATAATAAGTTAATAATAATAATCATAATAATAATAATAATAATAATGCAGAAAACTAGCTAAGAATGAGGGAGTTTCTCTTTTGGTCATTTTTTGTTTGCAGGAACTAAACAAGGAGGAGGTTCGAGAAGCTTAACACAAAGCGATGATGGCGAACGTGGGGAGGGGAGCAAAAGTTGAAAGTGTGACAGTAGCTCATAGCTGAGAAGAGGAGTATGTGAATCAGGAAAGGGAAAAAAAAAAAAAAAAAAAAAAAAAGAGAGAGAGAGAGAGAGAGAGAATGGCCGGGTTGTAGAGATGGAAATTAGAAAATTTGAGACAAGAGTAGGAAGAATATACATAATCGTCATACCCCCCACCCAAACACCCTGGGGAAAGGATTTTGTTATATACTAATAACAGAAGCAGTAGGCATATCAGCATTTCATTTGGCGATAAGAGTAATAGCATGAATGATAGATAGAAGAAACAAAAAGGAGAAAGCTGGGTAACTACGATGGCAAACTGGGGAGAGAGCAAAGGGAAAAAAAGGAGAAAAATGGAGTAGTAAAACTGAAAGATAAAAAGCGTAATGTAGAAGTGGAAATCCGTATAACCAATACTTTGTTGTGTACTGCTGGGAGACCAAAATATGCGTCAGTTTCGAAAAAAGGGGGAAATGAGGAGAATAGACAATAAAGTTTCTGTACAAATAGGTAAGGCCGTAGGGAGCAAAGGGTTACAAAAGTAGTAACTGCTAAAAAGGTGAGAGCAAAAAACAACAAGGCCCGCCCAAATACCAACATCGATGGAAAACCGCAATAATAAAAACAATAATAGAAAAAGAAAACAAATATTCGGAAATAATACTTGTACCAGTCAAGCATTATTACCGAAACAAATCAAAACAAAAATAAATAGCCAACACGTCTGAGGCGTCATTCTCATGTCCCCGCTATCTGTCTTTTGGGGCTTGATTCAATTAAATTTATTTTTCCACACTGGTTGGCGGGGCAGGTGCGCCCTTTGGCGTGTCCTCCCCAGAAATCAACGTTGGCGCAATCCGCCTCTTCTTCGCCGCTGGCACAGCAGCGATTACTTCCCCATCCGCATCCGCTCCATTATCCCCACGCCCGCTGTCCCTGGCCTCGTCCCTCTCAGACTCGCTCACGCCGCATATGTCCCGTTTTCCCAGCACGCTGCCGCTGACGGAGCTCGTAGCGCTGTGGGAGACGCCGGACATGGGGGTTTGTGGTGGAGTGCTTAGCGGGAGGCCGGCTTGTGGGAACGGTGGTGGGGCGGAGTTTGTGGCTGTTACGGATGGAACGGAGCCGAGTGTGGGAGTTGGGTTATTTATGACTGTGCAGTTAGAATTAGAGCCCGGGCCGGAGGCTGAGGTTGAAATTGGAGGAATGCCTGTGGAGACCTGTGTTATGGATGAGGTTGCGGAACCGGTTGGGCTAGTGGGCCGGGCCGGGGTGATGGGGGTTGTGGTTGAAGTTGTTGTGCAAGGGGGTGTAGGGGCTGAGAATGTGGGGTTCAGTTTGGAGAGGGAAGGAGATGTTGCGAAGGTGGGTGTGGGCAGAGGGGTGGTGGTTGTGGAGGAGGTAGTGGAGACATGCTGGACATGCTGGCCCTTCTCGCTTGTGCTGGAGCGGTAGATTTGGCCGAGCTCTCCTGGAGAGAAGGCCAGGGTTGAGCAGAATCCGTCCGATGAGCTCATTATTAATGTAAGGCCGTCATTGGACCTGGTTGTCACAGGTTAGCATTCGATGTTTGCGTGTAGGATTCAAACACAGGGGAGGACTTACCAAGTTAAATCAGTAAATGTCGCGTAGTGTAGATTGCTCACTATGCATATTGGCGTTTGTTGCTGGGTATCATAGACTAGAACCGCATCCTGAGTTGCAACAGCATAAATTATCCGGTACGGCAGCGCAAAGGCTGGGCTAGGCCCTCCTTGTACAGCACCAATTTCTGGTTCAGTGGTCTTGGGAGAAGTGAGAGGACGAGAAAGGTCAGATGTCGAGGTGTTTAAGGGAGGCGGGGGTTCCATAAAGGAGCTCTTTGTTGGGGTAATGGCCGGAATTGCGGAATCAGGGAGTGATGGAAAAGCGTCTTCGCCGGACGATGTGTCGAGCGTAATATGTCGGGTAGGCTTGGTACCCTGGCGTAATGCATAGAAAACAGGAGAGCATTTCACAGCTACCGACGGCTTCTTCTGCCCCGGCAGATGGGCAATTGGAGGCTTATTAAAACCGGCTCGAGTGTAAATATATACGGTATTTATCACTTCTTCACTGGTCTTAGGAGGATCGCCGTGGGGCCCGTGTGAAGTTTTGTATTGTCCGGCCGGTGTGAAAAGCAAGCTCCCGTCTGGCGCAAATGTCAGCCTTCTAAAAAAGGACGTGAATGTTTCATTTGCATAGATGCTGGCATTTTTCACTCCTAGTCCTCCGATAAGACCTGGAGAGGATACCTCCAACGGTTTCACGGCCGGAAGCGGCATGGAAGGTGCTGGAGATGCTGAGCGCCGCATTGATGGGGAGGAGCCAAAGGAAGAACGACGACTATGAGATACTGGCGGGGGGTCCATAGGCAATGCTGTAGTCATTGGCGTTCCAGGGGCTGAAGGGACAGGTGAAGATATTGCTAGAGAATCATTGGTTGAGGATTGAGTTCTAAGACCAAGAACATCGGGGGGAACTGGACTACTTGAGGATATGCGGCGGGCGGGGAGGTCCATTTTGACAAATTTGCCGTGGGATGTGAGCGTGAACTGTCCGTCCTTCGTCTTCAGAGTGTAAATATGCACCGATCGGTCGGAAGATTGAGTTGCGACAAACTCATTGAGAGGGTCCCATGCAACCCCCTGGACGTAGTGTGAATGTTCTGCAATTTGGCGAACCATTTGGCCTACAAATGCCAGTCCAAGGTTAATCATCTTAGTTTCGGTACTTTTTTTTTAAAAAAAAAAAAAGATCAAGGAGTTAGTTAAAACTGCTCCGTACCCGTTTGCGCGTTATATATTCGCGCGATATTATCCATGCTGCCTGTTATGAAGAAGACACCATCTGGAGACCACGCCAGATCGTATATTTCCGCCCCAGAAGATCTGCACATATGTTTCACTCGCCATGTCTCCTTGTCGTCAGATCGGTCTTCACTCAGGCCTCCCCCATGTGGCTGTAGTTCTGAGGGGACCCAGAGCAGCACGTTACCATCGTCCCCAGCGGAGGCTAGCATTTCGCCTATATCGTATATTTTCAATATTAACATAAGATTCCGGGCTGAAGCGGATGGGGCGCCGTGAAAATACCTTTAGGGCTGAATCGGACAACATTTACCGCCTGTGTGTGCTTTATGAGGGTTGAAAGGTATGTAACTCTTCGCTCTTCGCCGCTTGTTTCGATTTTCCATAACTTTACTTTATGTCAGCTTGGGAGGGTGTCCTGAGCGAGGGTGCAGAAGGAGGAGTGTAGATTTTCGTACTCGAACATTGTTGTCACTGGTAGAATTTAGCATTAGCAACAATCTTATTTCATTAAAAAAAAAAAAAAAAAAAAGAGTAATAATATACGTACTTGCCCGCTGTAGCTAGTCGGCCTTTGCCATGAGGATCGAAGTGAGTGGAGTAGATGGGGGCGTTGTCGTCGTGCCAGGAGATAAGGAGAGGAGTAGCCTTCATGATGGACCAGGGGAATTGGGGATAAGCCTTGAAAGCACAAATCGGGAGAGGGGGAATCCCTCAAGTCCTCGAGCAATGCCGGTACTGTCAAAGCTACAGGTTATCTAGGAAGTGGATTTAAGCAGAGACACCTCATGGATGTACGCAGTCAGCAAGCTCTGTGATAAGAGGTCTGGAAGAATTGCGGAGGACAATGAGGTAGATGGCGGCGGAATCAAGGGTCTAGTGGAGAAAGATATGGGATGTGAGTAAGATAGAACACGAATTGGTAGCAGTGTAAGTCGATAATAGATGGTGATTATTGGGGACAGTCGATGCTTCGGTTGATATAAATATCTGGTGGGACGAAGGTTGAGGTGAAGCTGAAGCTGAAGCTGGACGGGGAAGTCAGGTGCCTTCAAAGGGTGGCATCTCAAACAAAACCCGGCCACGGCTTGAAACATATTAAAACAGGTGGACATGCATTTTTTCATTTTATTTCCTTCCACAGTACAAAAGACAAGCAGGAATCTGATACATTAGCTGATATGTAAAACAAGCCATATCGATCAATGGTAACCGTGACAACTCTGCTACGCAATCCGGATTACCCTCCTTCTCCTCCATTTCATTTGATCTTCATCCCATATCCAGATGAGTTACGAGTGACACAGCCGGCCAGTCACTTTCTACAGCTTGAAATGCGCTGTCATCCTGTTCATTACTGTGCATCATCCGAATCATCCATCACCATCAGAATCATCCTCATCGTCATCATAATCATAATCATCGCCATGATACCTCCACTAAAACACATCAAGTATGGCCTGTTAAGGCTTAAAACGATCTTTTGAGTTCGCTCGCGTCACGCTCCTGAATCCATTTACATAGTACGCTCAGAATTCCCATCAATATTCTGTAATAATTTTCCGGCTCCATGGGCCCATTATTCACACTATCTCAGGTATAAAACACAATCCTGCATTAGGCAACTTGAGCAAACCCCGTCCCTAAACTTAATACGCATATGGTTAAGCATCGTCCATGGATCACAAACAACCGCTACCATTGGCTTCTTGACGCCTGGTCGCGTCTCTACACACTTGAGAGCACCCCTAGGTAACTTTAAATCAATACTACAGATCTGTAGAAGGTGACATTTTAACTAACTGGATGCGCCCAGGAATTCGGGACACGTGCATCAAGGGTGACCAACCGTCGGACGCACATTATCAAGCACTGGACATGGTTTGACCAACAGACAACTCGAGTAAATTTGTTGGCAATCTAAAATCAAGAACTAGTCACACAGATGTTATACCACCACGGCGCTGGTGGTGATTGAGCTCTTTTGCCCTAGTGGCCTAATACAGATTAACCATCCCACAGAATTACGGCAGCCCCAACAAGGCATCTGAGAACTTACACTTGCAACAAGCTCATCTCTCACTTCGTGCCTTATCTGTGAATCTCAACTTCACAATCAGATCTATCTTAGCTTTACTCTTGTTACATTCAGAGAGCCCCCCAGCATGTCTCTACCTAGCAAAAAGCAGAAGCTCGACAGACAGAAGCCACGTCCACTACGACCTTACGGATGCAATAGCTCATTTTCCATCATCCATTTCAGCATTACAGATGCTGTTAGCAACAGGCCTCGCGCCTGAAGTGAGTGCATTGCAGCCGTTTCTCGAATCAATCCTACAATCAATCTCTCATACCTCGGTGGAACCAATATACCAATCTTCAAAACTGACATTCAGTCTTGTTATTGATAAGCTCGGCATCGATTTCATCGATGATCATCCTCAATATTAATGGGAGTTGACGGAGGATCAAATGAAATTCAGCACCCAAAAGCCACTCTCTTCGTGGGCGGGTAAGTTGTCCCCTGACTGGTGGGAGACTGAAGTTCAGTATTGACTAAATCCTAGCTCTCGCGATCGATAGGCTCAAGTACTCCCCAAGGTTATCAAAGTTTCGACGTGAACATTCTGCGCGCACTTTGTCTGACATTTTACTCGCAGACCGCTTTGATCAGCTCGATGATACTGAAGCAAATTGCCGACTGTCTGTCGGATATGAAGTTCCCATGACGGCGAATATCAGTGAAGATTGTGGCGGGGGAAAGATTTCCGGCCGAGCCGACTGGTCCCTTGGCTATATGACCGAACTTGATAAGTTGGAGCAGATGCTGGTAGTGATCGAGGCTAAGACTGATGTCTCATCCAACCGGAACATGGCTCAGCTGGTAGCGTATCTCCATGCTATCCAGGAGGCGCGCGTTCAAAGCAAGAAGAACTCTTCTGCTGTTTTTGGTGTTCTTACCGACTCAAAACTCTTCCGATTTGTCGTCTTGCGCGACTGAACCATTGCAATGGACACCTCGCAAGACTGATGTAATTGCATTTTTAGACAATATTCTACTTGATGCCATCAAATCCCCACCGCATACAACTCCTCAAAAGACAGGAAACACTACAATCAACCGTTTCAACCGCCATTTGCAGTTGACGTACAGTATGCCGGCTGTGGAAAGCGATGTTACCACGAATGAAGATGAGGATTATGATGAGGCATTCGATGTTGTCAAGATTGGCGGTGTGTCAGTTCTGAGGCCCCGTGAGCAGTAAGCTTTGTTACTATGGGACTTGTTCAGTGGTATGTTGGGAAACAGGTTTTTTGCGAGCAGCAGATAATCAGCATTGAATGGTCAATGTCAAGAAAGAGCTGTATTATCCTTCTGGGCCCAGCATCTATGCGGTAATTTTTTTTATTACTCTTTGTGTCGCGTCTAAAGTGGATTGCTTCCCCAAAAAGAACAGTTGACATCGACATATCATTTCTTCCTACATCACAACTTCAACATGAGCAATTGTCCTCATATTTCAAGTCTATATCTCACAAGTTATCTTAATCATGTAAGTATCTTTGGTTCTCATGTCTTCTGCATCGGTTCTGAAGCTTACCCATACTTAGCACACTCCCAACCGCCCGCTACAGTCGCCGTCGGAGAAAGCTCCCTCTCAAGGAATGTGTCTTGACCCTGCATCTCTGTTGACTGTGAATGTCACCTGCAACGCCTTTCCAAAGCGTAGCATGACCCCTCCACCGAAACTTTCACCGGTGGTGTATGGGCAGAAGCTAGAAAGGTTGAGCCTGCCCTAGATGTCTCTAATACTACTCGACCCATCCTTTAGGGCCGCCGTCTCCACAAGTAAGGTAATCCGAGGCTTCGTGAAAGCGTGGGACAAAATGTAGGATGAGTGGGTTTAGCCCTGGAGCAGCACATCGCTATGGTACGCGTGCATGGTTGTTTACAGATGGTATGATGTGCAACTCTTTGCTTCCTTAGGGGACTAAAGGTGGCATTTGGCGCTTTTTTATTTGTCTGTAATACTTCTATTCTGGAACTCTGACATCGATGTTCTGGAGCCTTCTACACTATTATATCATCAATGCTACAACTCTCAGGTGGATTTTCATGCAGTATTTTTACTGTATTGTAAAAAGACTCACTACCCTCTGTACAGTTTAACCATCACCGGAGTCAGCCCGCGTGGAACTGGTCTCCGCATTTGTCAGAACAAATAGCCCCTATATCTTTCAACTTTCAATGCTCTTAGCGGAATCAATCCGAGGTCACAAGCCTTGTAGGACTAGTCGTAAAATAAAGAATCCATGATTGGCTGAGTGGGCGTTGGGGCATTACTCCGTATAGATATATACATTACGCAGACACATCAATTCTATTTTCCAGCGCGCATCACGAAAGAAACTTGCCAATCGTCTCACCAAACCACCCACTTAGCTTCTCCCGTCGCTTGTCGCGAGCTTGATGCTCAGCTTGTAACATCGGGCCGACTTCCTCAAAATATATGCTCTGTTGCGCTCGCTTTTGATGAAAAACTTGCAATTCTAACTCCCGTTCATGCGGCGTCATGTCCTTGAGCGGCTTTTTGAATTTCACGCCCGCAGGGACGTTTTCACCCCCAGGAATTTCGAGGTCTGGGCTTGCAGATTGAGGATTTACTGTTGCCGTGGTGGTTGCGGTGGTTGGAAGGGAAGGTGAAGGTGCAGAGGGAGTTGGCAAATTTTGTTTGAAAAGAGCTTGTGGAGGTGGGGGTTCGTGGCCTGCGGCTTTGGCTTCCTCTACTCGCTGCTCGTAGTCTAGCATTTGGTGATATAACTTATCTGCATGCATCTGGATTCGTTCTTCTTTATCCGGATCGAATTCGAAAGACGAAGCATATCCCAGGGCTTGGAGGAATTTCTGGTAGAACCAGACCAAACTATTAGCATCCCTCTTAACCAGGGAAAATACCACTGAAAATAAATAAAAATCTAAGCAAAACAGGGAACAGAAAACATACAGTTTGCATTGTATAACATCTTGAGAATTTTGCGTTTTTCGTGCTGCACATCGTTGCTCGTTCCTTCACCGTTCCAGACTTGAAGCATAACGACAAGTCCAGCTGTTCCTCTGCGCAATTCTCTAGCGCCGCCTTGTTCAAAACATCCTTTCGCTTTTTGAATTGTTCAATCACCTTTTCTCCTGGTGACATGGGAGTCTCCGCTTGCGCAACGGGCCGATAGTCCTTCCAAAGGTGTGCATACCGGCCATCAGGAAAGAGAGAGGGGACCGAAGGTTTGTCGGCAGGGATGGATTCGTCGGCAGATGTCGATTGGGATGAGGATTGTTTGGTTTGTGGTTGTGCTGATGGAGATGGAGAGGGTGAATGATGCTGGACTGTTGTAGGGTCATATCTTACGGGCGTTTCTTGCTGTAGAAAGTCTTTTAGCGATGGGTCAAGCTGCTTGGTGGGATCGCTCCCGTCCGAGGTACCCCAAAACCAGCCCATTACCAATATATATGTTCGGGTTTGGTATATATCTTCCTCAATTAGGGTACGCCGCTAGAAAAACAGAGATAATTACCATAGAGAGATCATCTGTTGTCTCCTGGTTTCCTCTTTCCGGCGCGCAAATCGGCTTCTATTTACATGAAAATACATGAAGCCAAACCCTTTTTGGCCAGGGTAACTAACTACGGCTGCCCTATCATGTGCCCCCCAGGATCTCCGGGGCTTATACTCCGTATATTTACAGCGTAGTAGACATCGCTTGCCATACATCAACAGAAAGTGCGGAGGAATCTCCCTCTGTTCATAGACGCCATTCCTCCAAGCATGCTCGATCAACAAACTGTCCCTAGCTCTAGCAGTACAATTTGAGTTAGATACCGCAGCGTTCGATGTATGTCTCTGGTCAGATGTCAAAGGCAGCCTACGAGTCCGTGAAACGGTGCGGTCTATTCACGGTCACTGCTCGTCTGTCTGGAGGGCACCATTTAGCGTAGACGGGGGCTGAAGGCATAGGACCGGTTTTTTTTTTCCTTTTCAACTCCATCCGACACAAAAGAAAGAAAATGGCAAAAGAATCTTCATGTCTGAGTTGTTTGTTGTTTGTTAGTTAGAAAACTTCATGGCAATGAGAAAAATGCACATCTTCAGCATTCTGCTTCAAATATGAAAATCCAAACATTGTCTTTGTTAGGTTACTGGGGCAAAAGAGCTCGATCAACCCCTGATAGTAGAATAGAGGGCCCGTACCCTGGAACCCCAACAATCGTCTATTCTTGTATCTTACTCTCTTGAAAAGTTGACTGGCATTGAAAAAACAGGCACGGAAATTCCAACTGCACTATCTCACGGCTTATATTCAAAGATGACTGCAAGCTCAAAAATAGTCATCTTCCTCAAAACGGTGGTTTAAAACATGCACTGTATCTACTATCCCTTGAGCCTCTTCAGTCATCTATCATCAGATAACTATTTTCTTCCCATGTCATTCCATTTTGCATGGTATGCGTGGATAACGCAGCCCTGCGCAATTTCTTCACATTCATCAAAGGAAAGCTTTCAGAAAATACTTAGCAACCCAACAACAGCACCCGCCATCGCCATCATAGTTTTGGCATCGACAATAAGGCCATATATCGAATTTGAACTGCTAGATTGGCAGTTTATCGCCGCCTCATTGATATTGGTCTCCTCTGATATTGTGGCTTTAATGGAGCTGCAGTCAATTCTGAGATCAGAGGAAATTGACAAGTGATTCAAAAAACTTCAGGTTGGGAAATTAAACACTATACACCAAGAGTCAGACTTTAGAGAAGGAAAAGCTAAATGACTAGGGAATTTTGCAGCGGCATATTGAATACCTTGATATATTGCCGATTAGCGATATCGCGTCGGCCCTCTCGAAGGGGAGGTTTACATCCAGGGGAACGTGTGAGTGCAGAGTGAGTTGTCCGTTGATTGTTTTCATCTTGGGCATTGAAAGGCTGACACAAACGTAGAGGTAAACCATAATTCCTTAAACTGCTCAAGGTAACAGGAAGTACCTTGTAACATCACCGTTCAACACCATACTATCGTTGCCCACGAAGATCAGCTCTGGAAGGGAAACGTTAATTGTTTCTCCGGATGTGATAAGTTCGAATGCTCGAGAGGTTCATTCAATTCCAGTGATATTGGACAAGTTGGGGACGCTCAAGCTTTAGATCCCCGTTAGCGTATGATATTTCCACAATTGTTGAGGGCTTACTTTGATAACCTCCCGTGGATACTGATGCGACCTGCAGTATGTAGTGAAGGAAGTGAGAGATTCAATGAGGTGATTGGAATCTTCATGTCATCGCAATTATCGCTGTTACAGATAACGAATCTTTCAGAGATGCTCTTAAGGGAGTCGAGCTGTAGCCTTTGTTGCAACGGATATTAGAAGGTCGCTGTTGCATCCTGAAATAACGGAGTATGTACACACCTGCCAATATTCCCCTCGATTTGAAGGGACTCCGCTTCCTCCAGGGATGTTAAATTCACTGATTGAACAGAACTCAACCTTACCTCATGACCCACTCGCTTCAAATTTGGAGCGGAGAAGTTCGTCAAAGTTGAAAGGCCACCGAACCACGGGCCATCACCCAGGAACTCAAGGTCTGGAAGATCCACAGATATTGGGGCCGGGTGATAGGGGGGTTTCAGTAAGCGCCTCGTATCTAAATAGGGAGGTAATGTTCACGTTGAGCAGACTGAATGGGCCAGTGTAGTTGACTCCCATAATAAGGCTCCCATTTATAGTGGTGCACGACGCTGCGATCACGTCTAAGTCAGACTGATTGCGCACCATATAGGCATAGCCCCAAGATCCATCGTCCGGGGTACATATCTGGGCCATAGCTATTAATAAGGTGAATTAGTTGTGTCGTTCGCAAGATTTCTACTAAGAGAGTAGGTAATACCTGCTTGAACTACCCCCGCGGCCAGGGCCAGTAGCCATCTCCATGTGGTAGGGGAAGTCATAACGACTTATAGGGCGGTATCGTGTTGGGTTATCAGAGAGTTAGTTCTGAAGTCAAGAAGGTTCGGCCCATTCATTCTTTTGAACAAGATATGGAGACCTTAAGTTGAGGTTCATGATTCAGAAACGGCCTCTATGGCGTATTAGTGCTGACCTCCAGGAATTTCTGCTATATCATTGATACCTGGTCAACAAGGGTTTGCTTGATTTGGTTCACGTATCTGCCGACTCAGTACAATCGTGTGCGAGAGTCCCTCATCAGTACCTAATTCCCAGGTGAACTGGGAAGAGATCTGGGTCATCATGGGCATCGCCCGTCAAATTGAGAGCACTGAAAACATGGCTTCAAAAGTGCGCAGCTTGTTTTGAGGGTCCTCTTCTCGAGTCGATTTCCCTGAGCAGTACAGAATAATCCCCTAGAACTTACTTCTGATGGAGGGCCGTGGCACGGATAGTTACAGCTATATGATTGGTGCGAAGTTGAGTGCCACCTAACATATTGTGTTGCTCACGGTTAGATAGTTAACAATCACACAACCAACATTATCCTCTTACAAAAAGCGCAATCCTGTGACATGTGCGGTTTTGTGTGCGGTTCTGAGGCTCTGCTTTAAGCTTCTTCCTGCAACACCCCTGAACATGAAGACTTGTGTTCATTAAGATATATTATAGATATACTATATAAAAATCATGTTCTATAAAGTCTGATTGATTAAACAGCAGCTGATAATAGGTCAAATCTACTTAAATAATGCTGATTTTTTACTAATTCATACTGCTCTATCTCAGGCCCCGGTGGTGGAGCGGTTAATTACTCACTCGGGGTCCCAGAAGGGTGCAGGTTTGAATCTTGCAGGGGCTCATTTAACCAGTTTCCACAGTTGAATCACCGAACAGTGCTGGGTGTAACCAGTCCCTTAGGACGCCGGCTATAACCGGGCACTAAATTTTTACCGATCTTATGGGGCTAGAACCCCCTGAGTGCTTCAAGTTGGATCGATTAGTACTGGATAGGTAAGATGTGGTGGGGGATGGAGAAACCTGCAGATTCACCGTCACACCTACCTACTATCTGGGTACCTGTAACCTTGAAATTCCAATAAATCGCCTGATTAGGGCACCCCGGGCCTACCTAGTGAGCACCTAGGTGAGATGAGGCCTAGCAACCTAGGTAACTATGTACCTCCAAGGGTAATCACGTGTGGTGGAGTGGCCAGGAATGAGCTTAAAACAGCGACGAAAATGGGATGCTCTGAGTGGCCACACCCCTAGAGGCACTTACAGTACATATCAAATCGCGTCAGATGAGTCGCGCTCGTCAATTGAGCATGAATGCTCCACACCAGCGATGAATCCAAGTATGATTGTGTTCTGCTCTTTATAGACATGGTTAATGCCAATTTCTAACTTGTGGATTGTGAACAGATCGAGAGGAGCGGCGGTTGATGCGCCAGCGTGGGGCAGGGTATGTCATCCATATCATCCATATCATCCTGCACCAATGCCCATAAACACGAAAATAAATGAAACAAAACACTAGAAACTGATCTACCATTTGGTGTCAAGCAATCGCGCAGCAAAAGATATCGACTTTGGTTTTGGCACCGTCTTCGGTACTCCAAAAATACTTTCTCCGGGTGCGCCAGCACATGCATCTCAGCCGGAATCCACGATCCCGCGTACACGACGATCCTCCTCCCGCAGGACGCCGACTCCAGATCGAAGGCCAATAACTTCCTCGCCATTGCCCCGACAAACTCCTATCGGGACTCAAAATAAATCTTCCAGCAGAAGTACCCCTGAGAGCGGGAGAAACACCCGTCCACAGAGGACATCGATATTCGATATCCCACCGGATGATGGCGCAGATCAAGGACGAGAGCACAAAAGGAGAAGAATCGGTAAGCTCTTTGTAGGGTTAAAAGGATATTTTGTTACATTCGACGTATTACTTATTATTCAATCAAATACACAGTGCCGTTTGAGCCGATTCCAGAAGATACTATAGTAAACAGCGAAAGCGAACATGTACGCGAACCCGATACAAGAACGGCAGCAAGCGGCGCGAAACCTTTCCCCGATGAGCCGTCCAATTTGGGTGAAGTTGGGCATGAATATCGCGCCTCCTTAACTGGACGGCATACGGAAGAAAATGGTGCTCAACTGCCGGAGGGTCAGCCGGAACGACAAAATGAAGAGCCTGTGGACATAGCAGTCGACAGAATACAGGAGAAGGGCGAGTCGAGGCCTCACAAAAAGAGTGTGCATCGGAGAAAGAGGAAATCAGTTGTTCAGGGACCTAAGCGGCGGAAAAGAGCTTCTCTTGCTGGCCAGCTGAGGACGGAGCCCAACCAGGAGGCCGAACCTGAACCTGGGCCATCGCCAGCGCCAGTCTCAGGACCCGAACTTGAAACCGAGCAAGAATTCGGACCCGGACCGGGACCAGAGCCTGAACTACATAGTGTAGAAGCCGAGGAAACATATGGTAGAAGTCACACTGTCGAACCTGTCGGACTCCCGAGACGGGATCCTAAGAAGAGGAAATCTGTTCGGCAATTACTCACTAGACACAAACGACGTGGGACACTTGTTCACGCTCAAACCCAAGAGCATCAAAATGAGGAACAGATTACAAGGTCAGAGGAGCCGGACGAAAACTCTGTAGGTGATGACAATGAAGTAAATGCCAGCCACGAGGAGGACGGTCAAAAGAGGAGCACTTCGCCTAAGCAAATGACAAGGCCAAGACGAAAATCAAGGCGGACAGTCAAAGGACGAGGCCGTCAGAGACAACAGCCACAGCCAGAGCAAATAGAAGAAAACGTACAGGAACCCAGCCAGTCGAGACCACCACAAAGAAAGCGACGCAGTCGAAAGTCATCTGAAGAACCAAATGCTGAGGGCGAGCCAGAATCTCGCGGAGGCACCGTCCCTGTTGTCGTACACCGTTTTGCCAACCTTTCAGCCCTCCGTAATGTTACTGGCGATGACGAAGGTACCCCCAGTGAGACAGCTCAGCCGGATGACCCATTTGGCCATCACAAATACCCCAGTCGTAGCGGGGTAAATCCGGCCGACGTCCTGGGTCAGATCTGCCGCGAGACGCTTGAGAAAACAATTTCCAAGCTCGCAGAGGGTATCGAACAGGAATCAAATTCGGCGCGACGAGTGGAGTGGACGCGGAAGCGCAAAACGGTAGAATTGTTTGGCGTAGAACTTGAACAGCGGCTCTTCGATATGAGCGAGCTTCTGGATAGCAACTTCGTCTTGTCCGCGCGTCTGAAGAGAGAGAAACGGGATATAGCTTTTCTACGGAATCGGTTGGTTGAATTGCGGAAAGAGCGGGAGGACGTTGCTCTGCGGATAGACGAAGTACGGAGGAAGTATACTGAGGATGAACATGTAAAAACGGTATGTCCTCAATTTCGATTTCCCCCCTATACAGCACATTTTTTGGCTAATCATCAATTAATAAGGAACATGATAATCTCAATAATTCCCTCCACAATCTTCAGCTTGCGATTGACCGTGGCCGCAAAGTCGACGATGAGCCAGTCGCGCACCCTGTGATCGGCCTTGAGTTTCTCCTCCGCACAGTCGCTCACGATGTCAGCTCCACCGCCCCTGGGTCGCATGGAGGTATCTTGCATCATGTCAAAAGCTTCAATAATGAGCTTGAGCGCACGGCAACTTTGCTGGAGCAATTATAAATGGGCACCCTCGCATGCGCAGTACCAGGGACTGTTGCTCAATCTATGGTTCTATGCTACCCGTGATTTATTTATTCGATTTTGTTTGATTTTAGTTTACTTTGCCTTCTTCTTTATTTTTTATTTCTAGGAGCAAGATATACCCTGAGACAGTTCACGGTCGGTTCATGACACAATGGAGATGTCTTGCCAAGATCTTCTCTTACTTTCCTTGTCATTTCTCGCTTAAGTAGGCGGCTTCTTCATCCTTCAGTTCTGCTTCCGCGGTTAACAGGTTGAGAACCTTGTCTAGGGGTATTTGCGGAGTAGCTTACTGGCAGTATTGGACGAGTTCGGCGTTTGCACGTTTGAGGAGTTAGTTAATGCACATACATACCTTCATTGGTGAACCCTGGCAACCTGGAAGCCTAGGTGAAACATCTTTGAATCCAGGCATTACAGTTGAATGTAGCCGTAATAAGAAATTGGACGTCGTGATACATCACGGCGAGCAGAACTCTCAAAGCACTTAACCATGAAATTAGAGAAACACAATAAAAATACAAACAACGCATATATTACTATTAATACCTCTCTAGATGCTCTTGATGTGATTGTATTGGAATCAAGTGTGGAGAATGGGGTTGAGAAGGGGATCTTGTACCGCAGTCAAACGTCGTTAGAACCGTAGACAAAAACCCTTGTAACCTGAAAAAGAATGCGCAGCTACGGGGCTATGAACACCGGGTTGAGATGGTGTCTACAACCATCTTCTCAGGTTGTTCTCCGAGGTTCAGAGAAAGTACTTGAGTTGTCATGGAATATTGGACAAACATTTTATTATATATTAGTTGAACCGGAGGTTAGAGAGCTGTTTTGTGAAGTAAAATAACAGACATCAGAAAAGAGGGATAGAAATAAGCTAATCGACGTGATTGTTGTGGTGTAGAAATACGAATGGGATTTGGGAACTTTCGTAGAGAAAAAGGTTGCCAGCTTCAATCTTTTTGCAGGAGACTTGAAGGAACTGACAGTGTAGTTCATCACATGATTGATGCTCCATGTAACTACTCATATGTATCATACCTCAGGTCATCGTGCTAGTTTTGTTGAAGTTAGGTGCAAGACTCCAAGTTTGAGCAGCCGCCTGTTGCCTCCAACCGACGACATTCGATCTGGGGCCACTTTGTGCCGGCATTGAGGGGCGAAATCACGCTGCCTTAACAACGCAGCAGGGCTCCCCGCTGGTGGTGCGATCATTCCCAGCGGCAAACGCACAAACGTTGTCTCCGGGACCATCAATCCAGATGCACCCAGATAGAAAGCGCCCAGGCCACACAGGAATGTGCATGCGCCTCCGACCTTATTCAACCGCACAGCATTGACCATACTGCTAGTCTCGATGAACCTGGAAAGCGAGAGGAAGAAGAAACCGAGCGCAAGGAAGACAAAGACGCCGATGGTCACGTAGTTGGTCCTCAGCGAAGCGACAAGGAACATTATGCTCAGGACACACCAGAAGAGTAGATAAATCCCCATCGCAAAGGAATAAGCCCGCTGATTGCCTACATAAGCATTCTTGATACCCAGGGAAGGGACCATGAACATCGCAAAACTAAGCCAAAAACAACCGTACGAGATGTGGGACGTAGTGCCAAAAGTATTGCCGGTAGTGAATGCCATAATACCGGCAATGACCTGTGCCATTCAACCAAAAAAGACTGCTAACCCAAAGGCAGCTTCAGAGCCCCCAACGTCTCCTAATGGGTTGAAGTCTGGGAGGCTGGACAGGGAATCAGCAAGTTACAGAAGCAATAGTATAATATATTGATATCAAGAGTACGTACCCAACCCCGCACTGATATAATGCCGTAACCAATGCTGTTGTCGCAAAGCCGTGAAAACTGCGCTTCCTGTCGAGTGTTCCTTGAAGGGGATCCCTTCTGCGGAACTGCGGCGTTGTTTGTCCGACATCTTGACGAATTTTTGGATTGTAAATGAAGACGAGAGTCCCGGAGTGATTCCAAGATATACCAACTAGAGCATCTAATCCCTCTTCATCTCTCTCTACCTGATGCGTCAATCTGTGGGGTCAGCAATAGCAGGAGATTTGTCCGTCTATCTGCCACATTTCTTGACAAGAGCACAAGTATAATTAGTTTATATCAAGTTAATTGTCGACTTGTCATCTCGCGGCTTTGGCACTTGTCAGCAAATCAGGTTCAAATTCAAGTTCTTTATTATCAGCAGACAGTAAAAAGAAGGCAAAGTTAACACCAAATATTGTTTTAGTTCCATAATTGGAATACTGATAGTTGACGTAGTCTATAAGCGAATCGGCTTAAACAAACATAACAAACATATAGAGGTATCTCTACATACAAATTTGATGGGACAAGTACAAGGTGGCGGATTCGTTTATGTGGCTATAGATTTGGAATCCCAGCATGGCGCTGGTAGTTACTCCGTAGTAATCAAGCTCTTTTGCCCCAGTGGCCAAACATATTAATACAAGATTATCAGCCCATATGGACATCAATATTTAGCGAATACTACCATGTTAAAAAGTCTCATCTGTAGTTAGTTAACTGTGACACTTCAACCTTGGATAATGAAAGCATAGAGCCAACCTATCACTAATTTAGTTCGGCTCGACTCTCTATTACAATATAGATCTGCCCTCCCAGATCTATGTGATTAATATGCTATGTGATTATAGTGATAATTCATAGCCACAAGATGATTGTAGTTCAAGTATATAGTTGCCCAAAGTCATGTTTTTCAGCACAGTTATGATACAAGTTAAAAAACAAACTATTTTGTATATAACTAAGGAACAAATCATACCAATCCAGCTTTCAGTTTTGGTTCTTTCGACGGACCATTCGGCCAGTCAATACAGGAGATACGAAATCTCATCGAAAATTCGAACCCATTGCCACTCCAATATCTGCTCTTTAGCCGCCATTTCCCAAGGGCAATCCTGCAGGGTAAACAGTCCTAGCCGCGTAGGGGTCAAGAACAGTGTATTCGTCAAGAAAAGCACTGAAACAGAAACTCTTCCATCACATTTCCCTTCTATCAACGAATCAGGCCACGTTTGGCAGATGGAAGAACGTTTTGTTCATGCATTCCCGGGGGGGACCTGGTGTGGAGAGGAATACCAAAACCATGCACCCAACATAAATACGATACGAATCCCGCCGTCCCCCAATACATGGGAAGAATTCATCTACCCAAAAATAGTAGAAATAGTATGATATGGCAATATATGCGTGCTCCGTAATAACGTACGACGAACTCATTGAAAAATAAAAAAAAAATAAAAATAAAGCGGTGAATGGCCGAAACGACAAACGAGCCTTTCTTTAGTGCAAGCGCTGGCCCCAATCCTGTCATGGATATCATACATGGACGTCGAGCACATGACGAACAATAACTGGCTCGACTTACAATAGTTCGAAGAACGTATGTTTAACGGCTTACTTTTTGTGCCGTTTACCTTATCCTCAAGGGACCCCGCTAACCTTCAAGCTGAGAGCTAAAAGCCTTTAACGACATTTAGGTCAAATGGGTCTTTTCGTGTATTTTTTATATCATCAACGACGGAGGATCTCAAAAGTTTTGATCAAGTACTAAGGATTTGAGTTGTAATGTTGTAACCGGCATTAAGTATTTCCTTTCCCATGTCTTAAACCACTACTCCGTAGTTACAGCTGGATTCTAGGGGGTTAATGCCTGTGGCGCCCGAACAAACCACTACAACTGAACTAAAGATAGCCTAAGGCTCGGGAATGAAGATCCTTGAGAATGGTAACAATATTACAACTTAAATTCTTAGTGCTTCATCAAAACTTCTGAGAGGATTCTCCATAGAACCTCTCAGATGTTTCAAGTTCAAATCAGTATTGAATCGATAGGTAAGATAGAGTGACATTTTCAAAATACAAGAGGCGATATGAAATCTCCGAAATACGAGATATTACAAGATATTATCGCCCACACTACCCGCTTGTGTAAAGGATATGACCAACACACCCAGATTTTTTCCCTACCTTGAATCCATATATAGAATGGTTGATCGCAATCTTGACTTCAATGCAACATATCCCCACATGCACCGGATGTGGTCATGTAGAGGGTATACGGGGAAAGACAAACTGTATTGCGTCGTATCATATCATAGTCGAAAGGGAGGAGAAAGGTCAAGAAAATATGACGATTCGGTGTGCTGACAGTCAAATTGAATTCCTGTGCCAGTCCGTATCAAAGAGCTGACCTCATTTGTAACCCTCAGTGCCTGGCTCCCGTTGAGAAGCAAATGCACATGGAACGACCAAGGTCACAAAACAAATGAACTCGTTGCCATACAGGAGCATTCCCGGCATTATAAAAGGCATACAAAAGCAAGTTTTGAAAGGGGCGTCATATACACAAGTCTATCGTCTGTGGGAAGTTGTTGAATGCTCTAGGGCGAGGGTCCTCTAAACTATAACCTCTTTGATCTCGTCGTTCTGAACCCATTTGGCTGGTCCGCTGCGACAATCCGCATCCCATTAGTATGGTCACTACATTCAGAAAGGCAGATGTGAAAATTACCCTTACTTGCCTTACCAGTCAATGCTTTTCACATGAAATAGAAAGTGCTCTGAAGATACTGTGATGTCACTTCCAGAGGCGCGTTGGAACTTCGGCAGCACCCTGCTTCAACCAAGGTCAGTGCAAACCCAGGTGAAAACCAGTTGAAGCAGATGAACCGTAGATTTGGTTCTATTCTCCACTCGGTGATAATATCACCAGCAGAACTCACTTTCGCAATGGAGGGAAGCAAACTCTCCTGAGGTTGTAAAGAGAATACCACATCCCCCCATCCAATCTCAAAATGTCCTCAATAGGAACAATGCCCCTCTTACGCTCACTACGCTGCAGATCAACTTAAGCAGGCAAGCTACCAGACTTGGACCAGACTTGCCAAAATTGCGCTTCAGCTCCATGCAATGAGCCATCAAACCATAGCTTTCTGAGGATTCGGAAATCCCGATTATAGTCTCCGTTCGCACAAAAATTGGAAAACCAAATACTAGTCAAAAATGTGAAAGAGAAAAAATATATCCAAGGAATGAGGATGTATTTGTGTGTGTGTGTGTTTGAAAAGGTTAATTGATAACCAAAAACGGACCAGGCTCCTCAGGATTCCAAGAAAAAGGATCAGGATACAGTGGATCATCATACTGATAAAGAAACTTCTTCTTCTCTGTTCGCCAATTCTATCTCTGAAAACGCCAGAATCCAATCCTCTCATTACTCTGCAGGACGGACTCTCAATCTGCCCTTTTTATCTTTCAACTTCCTGGATCTCATCAACCCATCCAACACTAAACCTGCAGTAGCATATGGAAAATTCGCTGAGTCCCGCGTCATGGCAGAAGCATCCCCAAGCGCAATCCGGCATGTGGGCAAAGGAAGCTAACACGGAGGATGTGATAGCTGCAAGGAGCATGGCGGCGCTTGTAACCAGGAGAAACTATCAGCCATGCGGCATTGGTGTTGTAAGATGATGTTCAAGAACGGCAACGGTTCCGATCGTGCTGCCCTTGAACGGATCTCCAGTGGACATCCGTATAGTGTACCCGGGGGGCTTTTTATTTAGGCCGCTGACCATTGCGCTGGGAAGAGGTTGGTCCTGTAATAGGTGCCCAAAACTTGTGTAAGGCATCGTGATATACGGCTTTCTCAGGATGCTATAATTGCATGTCGATTTCTTGTACGGGGAGCAGCGTTTCTGTGTTGTGTCGTTCAAGTATGTCCGAGCGAGGGGGCTTAATTTCTCCAGTACGGCTAGGAAAGTTATAAGCGGGGTATGGTTTGTCGCGGTCCCGCGACGCCGTTTCGGAGCACTACAGCTTATTGCTCGAGGATGAATCGCCGACACAGTACACAGCCGATTGACAAAAACTGCTCTATGTTGCAATAGGCCACTGACTCCGGGTCCTTGATTCTACGAAAGAAAGAAATTTTCATTTTTTTTTTTTTTTTTTTTTTTTTTTTTTTTTGAAAAAAAGAATAAAACCCCGTTTGTTGAAGATTTTTGTTGTCCGTGACATTTGGGATGGGAGATTGTCGAAATGCCATCGTCCCACAGTCTTAATTAAATATTCCAAGTTTCCCAGTCTACCACGCTGTCAACTCCTGAAGGATGATCGCGTATTGACCTGTCCATAGAACATGTGATTCGGCATCTGGAGGCCCCGTGAAATCCCTTGTTCTAGGAATATGAGGAGTGGCACTGAGCATAATGCAATCAATATCAAAATAGTGAGATTCCATGGTGCATGTCATATTGATATTCTGCGGTAAACCCTCTACTTGGATTCCTATCAACGATGCCTATGGGATGTTTTCTCAAACTTGCAACCCCCATTTCATTTGTGTTGTGACTGGAAACCAGATATGAGATGAGTGGCACCTTCGGGTTCCCCCAGGCATCTGCAGGGGCAATGTTTGGCATGAGGGGGGCACATCAGTGCTGTGAGATACAGTTTATTGGTTTGTGGACCAACAAACGAAGGGGTTGCCTCATGGCATTGAAGGATGGTGAAATCTTGACGTTAGATGTAGATATCTATTTCCTTTGGGGAAATGGTGACAAATGGGATTGTCTTGACTTTAATATGCAAGGAAGATCGGCCTCAAAGTGGGAACAACAACGAAAGACAAAGCAACCCGATGGCCAACATGTCAGGAGATTCCACGAGTAATTGTATGACAAAAGAAGGTGCCAAAGACACTTGAACCCTCTAGTAGTTGTTCCAAGTGTCCTAGAGAGAGATAACGCGTTCCGATCTCCACGTCGCAAAATTCCTGGTTAGGCGACCCATCGCGGCGGCGAAATTGATCGGAAGCATCGCTTAGCATAAGAGATTTTTTCCATTAGTGGTATATATGCATACCTGATGCCTCAGGTTGCAGGTTACCATTTTCATGCCCAGCCTGGATATACGGCCATTCCTGTTCATCGGCAGTGATAGGTTCCAACACTAAGAATGGGACAGCAGCTAGTAGAAGAAGAGTACGAGTATCAATCAAAGAACAGACAACAAATCTGCATTACACCGGGTGCCTCTCTTAGTGTCAGATGACCTTTCGGCCATTGTGGGCCTTGTCCGTTCTCATCCCCGATGTCTATATAGACGACCGAGAAGAGGAATCAGATGTGGTTGAGGAGTTTTTCTGACACAGCTGGCTGGTGTCCTGGCACATGATGTCCGGTACTATAGGTGTTCCTCGCGGATGTTCCATTCATGCATAGTTTGAATGAATGTGATTACGAATCGGTGCAGCACGAACAGTCAACAAAAGAATTGAGAAAAGCAAACAAGTAATAAAGTCCCGGCTGACTTGCGAGGATAGGCATCTCGACATCGGTGGAGGTTTATATCTTGAAAACTTCCCGAGCCTGGCGAGCTTTTTAAGTATATTCGAATCCACGTTACGGTTGCTTTTCAGCGTCCAATTACAACCTGCCTGAAGTGACGAAACACCACGCTGCTGGAAGGAGGTATAGAGATGTAGGGGACCCAGTGGACACGCTCTTAAACTGCTCAGGCTACCATCAAGTCCCGGGAGCCCCAGTCCGCCCTCGTACCCCCAAGGATAAGCCATCCACCACGTGGCAGCCATTCGATATAGCCCATAGAGAGTAGCCATGCTCCCGAAATATTGCCCCTTGCGGTCCGGTGCAGCAAAGGAGAGTACCTGGATGAAGGCCCAAGTTCGTAGCAAACGAGAATGGCGCCAAGTCACCCTCCGGACATGCATTTAGGTCATCCCTGTCGACAGATCAGAAATAAAATCCAAATATCTCTAGGCAAAAAGGATCTGCCATTTGAGAGACTCTTCAAATCAATTATTGAAAAGAAGCACAGTGCGGCGTTGCTAGCAGGCCTTAACATGATGGAGATTTCAGGGTATTTTGGAAATAAATTGGTATAGCAACCAGTTATTGGGAACAGAAATGACAGCGCGCTTACAGGTCTTGGGATAGACATCCTGTTGACATCTTTGGAGTGCATAGTAATAACCAAAATCCATTTCTAGATTCCGTTTGTAAAGGTTTTAGCAAAGACAGTGAATCTCATTCGCACAGATCTCGATACGGAATGATGTTGGTCCATGAACTTTAGAGGAGCCAAGTGGAAAGCAACCAAATTTTGTGCTTGCCAAGGTTCCAGGAACCCAAGCCCAGGATGGATCCCTGGGGCTTAACTGTAAATCCGGGGCTTGGGCGCCCATCTTGGCCCAAATGCTTAATGTTATTAGTGGTCCCGCCCACTGGCCTCGGCGCCCATAGCCTTAGCACCAATTTTAACTGTAAGCACATCAAGGAGTAATATACTGTGGATAATAGCCAAATGCACAACGGCACATCATGTAATATAGCACACCTGAGTCTACTATCCTGATAGAGTATGTACAGGTACAGGTACACGCACATGCACCGGACAAAGCCCCCCATCCAGGATGCGGCCAAAGCGTGTGTATCACAACACCCATCAGGATAGCAGAGGGTGCAGTGTTAGTCCCAGAGCGACCTTCCCCAAGTTTCCGTCAGGCTATGCGAGCCGCCGTCTCCATTCAATCATCCTCTTCCATCAGGACAAGCAAATAACCTTGCCGAAGGTGCCGTTTTCGTGCCCACTTCTCCCGTCGCTGGTCCGATCACAACCCATGTATATATCGGTCGTACAGGGGACAGAATATCACCCATACGAATCGGATGTTACTTTATCTTCTCTGTTTTGAAAAGCCTTGAGGCCTGAGCCTGAGCCGCATTCTCAGCACACGGTAATTGATGGCCAGGCCTTTATCAGGTTTCGCTGTCAATATTATCTTCATCAGTACTAGAGAAAAGGGGACTGGAATATGCCGTGAAGGGAATCGTGGAGGTTTTGTTTGGCCTTTGGCCACAAGCATCAAGAAAAGCTTCATTACTTTCCCCAACTCTGCGCAATGAGTTTTCCACGACTGGCAGCTGGTCGACGTTGTGCCAATTGGGCGGATCTATGTCAAGGGGGAATCAAAAAAGAAAAGAAAAGAAAAGAAAAGAAAAGAAAAGAAAGAAAGAAAGAAAGAAAGAAAGAAACAAAGAAAAACGAATGAGATGCATGGAGGTGAGGTATACGATTCTATTACACATTTTTGTGATGCCGTCTGGATGAAAGCTACGACAAATATATTGAGCAGAGGAAAATAAACCAGAGCTGTGGTCGATGATGTCTGGTTATCTGCGTAATCGAGCGGGCCAAACCATGCGACGTCACAATCTCACCCCCCAACGCATTTTGCGCTTAATCCGCGATATAGCAATTTGCATTCTCATGTTGGAAAAAAGTGAGCTCGGCATAATTTGGCCAAGGTCCGTGGCAAACAAACCGGAAGCCGTGGCCGCAATCACATCGTCAGAGGCGTCCAGGACTTTGCCGATTGACCTCGTACTCGGGGCTCCGGAGACTGATGAACGCGAGCCACGGACGAAGTGCATGAGAATTTATCTGAGGGAAGTGTGGAAGAACGCTGTTGATCTCGCGCATTGCAGTTGGTTGGCTGGGGAGAGAAGGATATTCAGAAACTCTGCATACGGGGAAGGGATATACGCAGCAGTAAAATGAGAATTAACTTGCGAAGGCAACTTCGTGAGTAGATCTCACGCATTTTATATCAAGGGAGCTCTGCATTCAGGGATCACCCTGTTATCCAGATTTGCGCAGTAAAATTATAAAATCGGGTTGAATAAGTGAGAAGGATGTGCTTCTCGCCAGAAAACATGATTCAAATCCTGGCCGCTCTCTCGTTGATATCATTTCATCAACCATGTCAGGACAACAAAAACAAAAAAACAGTGTCAGTGGACAGGATACCTTGGGGCTAAAACCCCCAGCGCTTCCAACCTATAAATCAAAATCCCGAGACTCCTCCTGGGTCTGACACTACGAGTGTCAGCCGGCGAAACCGACCAGCCTAGGAACAATTGGAATTTCCCAAAGCGGAGCAAATAACAAATTCAGGACAGCGTGCATCTTATTTCCACACTGCACGGACAGGGTTATGATGCAACACCCGCTCGTCCGCGCCTGAGTCAGCCCATTGTGCCCAGGACCTAAGGAGTGCGGGGGGGGAAGGGGTTAGAAAAGCGTGGAGCAAACAAGCCTTTGAAGCAGCATTGGCAGGGAAGGGTGGATGCCAGCGAATACTGGAATTAAGCAAGAATATGGGTTTCAAGCCACGGCGAGCCAAGGATTCGAAAAGCCCCTTTAGAATGTTGGAAAGGCTTGTTATTTTGTTTTCCTTCTCTTCTCTCCCTGGTGACGTGCAGCTCAGGGTTGGTTTCATCTACGCTCCGTAACCCAGAGCCGAGAGCCAAAAACTCAAAACAAGTGTGATAGCCTTTATTTGTATTTTTAGAGCTGTCAGTAAGATGGCGGCTGACAGAATGGAAGCCGAATCGAAGATTCTATGGTTTTCAGCCAAAAAAGAAAAAGAAAAAGAAAAAGAAAAAGAAAAAGAAAAAAAAAAAAGAGGAAGAAGGCTCCGATATTGGGTTCAGGTTTAGGCAATGTTCCCCCGGCCTGTCGCCTCGAGGATGACCCTGTCCATAATCAGATCTGGCGACAGTTGATTGGCGTCTCAATTAATCAATCCCTCCTAGCGGGGGTGAAGCCATCTCCAACCCCCCAACGACGCAAATCAAGAATGGAGGATGCTGATGGGTGAATCATCCCTTCACCGACCCACCGACTACATGTTCTCGCTCGAACACGGAGACTGGGAAAACCGACGATGAGCCGCAATAGAGCAGGGATGAATGGGCCTGTTCATTTTCAAAATTCCCTAACCAGCTTCGCAAGTTGAACCCCAAAATTTTTAGGCCGTTAGAAGCCTGGCCGAGGCTCCATGCGGGTTGCAAGAGCGAGATCTCTCCAACGCTATCAATGATTGCAGTTGGCTTGTCGTATCTCGGGTCAAGCTTACGGCAGATGGAGAAATTCCGGCTGGCATATCGGCCAGCTCCAGGCTGTCGGATTAGGATACAAGACAGAGAGGAGAGTGTGGGGAAGCTCTCTTGGACCAAGAGTAGCTCGAACGAGCCATGTTAGTTTAGAGCCAAAGAAGCTCCGCGCCCCTTTTACTTTTTTCGTCCTCGTTTAGCTGCTTCTCGCGGGAAAAAAAAAAAAAAAACAAACAAGATGAACAGCTATGGCCATCAGCCCGTCGGTGAGAGATGAATCCTCGAGGAGTGGTAATAATGATGAGCATGCATCAAGCAAGGAGTTTGAAAGAAACAACATTTTGCACATCGATTTCATTCGTCCCCCTTTACAACGCTCTCCCTGCACCACCACGCTGGTCACCATTATGTGTATTATGGTCCACAGATCCCAGCTCCAGTCAGCAGCTGAACGAATGAGCATGAAACGAGTCGATTTGTCCTTCTTGTGCATGCCATGTCAGCTTAGGAGACGTGGGGCCCTTGACAAACCTTATGTGTCCGAACTAGGGTCAAACAACCTTGGTCCTTGGATGAGCGGTGGGCTGAATTGTTCTCCTCCTCATGCTCGACTGGAAATCCCTGATTAATAATTCGTTTTTACGCTGCGTAGCTCATCCCTCATTTAAAACCTAACGTTAGCGCATGGACTCCACGCCCTGAGGCAAAATTTCGGTTTCGACGTTGGGGTCGGGGCATAAAGAACACAAAACGCCCGTGATTGCAGCCGACGCAAGTCCCGGGCCCCCTTGGGCTCTTGGGCTCCCCGGCATAAAAATCAATCATGAACGAGAAATATTTTTTTTTTTTTTTTTGGTGCGCCAGCTGCAAGTAGTTTATGACTCCCCACCAATCCAGAAGGCCACTCGGCAATGGCAGATATGTCCACGCACTGATTCGCCAAGTGCGCTGTCTGTCCCACCTGCATGGATGCATGTGGGGTCAATCATCTCCAGAGCTCAGAGGACACAGCTCTGCATAGGAGGAGCCAGAAAACGAAGGGACAGCCCCATGGTGTGCACTATTTGTGGAGCTCAACTGTTGCCAAGGATTATGCTGTGAGATTGGGAAGCTGGTCCTGGGGGAAAGAAATAGATGTACTGTGCATGATACAGGTTCCCCCCCCAGATTTTTGGGTTTCGTTCAGAGAACGCGAGGCCTAACGTTTGGCTCAAGTTCTATCTTCTGGCAGTATCGAGATTTCCTACCTTTATTCTTCATCTCCTGTAAACGGACAACCCCGATTTTCGATGGGGAACTTGATGTCGCTGACTTTACTTTCCCTTAACCGTGGGAATTGCCGGGCGCCTCTTTGCCCACCTCCGACTTTGTAACGAGTCGGCGACGGTGGATCTCTTATCTCAGTCCTCCACATGTCACAAACAAGTTGCCGTTCTTGTGAAAGGCTTATTCCCCTCCTAACCCGTCCCCATCGCAAGAATGAGGGGGGCGAAGGCTTGTCCTACCTAAAATGAGAACCAGGCACGACGATATCTACGTCTTGGGGTGGAGCATGGCGATTTCAAAGCACAAAACCCTTTTAATTACAGCATAAAATTTGAGGGCGTGATGCCTGATCCGATACAGCAACAGAGGCACCCATGGCAGCAATGGTTCGATGATTGCAAAAGTAAATGAATCAACCAATAAAGTAAAAATGTGGCTTAGGAGATCTATCCTTGGGGGCAAGCTTAAGAAGATCTCAAGCTCAGACAAGTGGTTACAGATCTGACGCAGCGTGACATACTGGCGCGCCTCATAAGACAAGCCTCCCAGCAGTTTCTTCTGTTTCTGAAATAATAGGGAGAGATTGAACTCTGGCTTTATTGTGCCCGTTTTTCCTCCACTCGCAGGACTGTGGCCAAGAGCAGACCAGCTGGAGCGATGAAAAGCCCAGGACGAGCTAATGGAGCCAAGAGTCTGGGTAGGGATCTTCTATATAGATCTACGTAGGAGGAATAACCTGAAAACAACAATAATCTTAATAATAATCGTATTGTGTTGATTCGAAAGCGGCGGGATTGCCAAACACAATCGGCTCCATGCATGCATTTGCACCACGTCTCCCTCCATTCAGAGACAGATCGCCGTCCATATCATATATGTATGTCATCTCCATCTGTTCAGGGAGAACGATAAAGAGGCAATAAAATATACCCGCGGATTTTCATATTCACGCGCGCCAATATCCCTGGACCCGGGGGATTGCCCTAGATGAGTTAGAATTGGGTTAAGCTAGGGGGATCAGGAAGATTTGTGCAATCATCCATCGATCGTAGGTCTAGCATTCGCAATTTGGCTGGCATTGGATCTCACCCTGAAAGTGATTCCAGGGTTCAATGTTCCCGCACTGTTTTGGATTCTTCCCATGGAAAATTTTACTTTGTTTTGCCTCTTCTTGCCATGGTTCTGTGTTTTCCTCCGTTTATGAAAATATATATAGATTATTGCTTTTTATTTCCAAAAAAAAAAAAAAAAAAAAAAAAAAAAAAAGAGAGAGAGAGAGAGAGAGAGAGAGAAGAGACATTCATCTACGCCCACGCACCCCGTTTGCAATCTCCACCCTTCTTCAATTTCCCCCGTTCCCCCGGATCTGCTCCGCTGCCCTCTTTGGAATAAATCCCACATCTCATATCAATAATTTGCTTAGTTCGAATGGAGCTGGTGGAATCCGCCATCATTCTTGCTGTTGCCGATTGCCCCATCACGGAACCCCGCAGAATGGCAAGACGTGGTGGGTAGTTAGCTTGAAAGTTCGAGCAAAGGCGAGTGAGAAGGGGAAGGGAAGGAAAAAAAAACCCCCCGAGCACAGATGGAGCATGTAACAAGACTAAAACAAGGCCGACCAAACGCTCCACTTCGGATCGCAGTCGTAATTGGCTTCCAGATCGTTTTCCGGGGCTCTCTCGGCTGGCTCGCACATCCACACCAACCTTATCCCACGTTTTTTGCTTTGCCTCCCGTATTATGCATAAGCCCTGGCCCGGCAATCCTGCCTCCATGTTTGATATCTGTAAATTTGTAAATTCTTGCAAAAAAAAAATAAAAAATAGAAAAAAAAAAAGAAGATCGCCTCCTCCGATTCAGTCTTGTTTTTTCAAATCAGTCCAAAGGGCTCCCGCCCAGTCAAGACCAGACCACTGTCTCTCCTCCCAAACAAGCGGCCTTGCCCCGTCCTAGATCGCTGACAGACACCGAGCATCCCGGCTGTCCGACCTCGCCAGGGTAGCATCGTCAGCTTCCTCTTTCAGTGATATCAATTGTTGCTCGGCCTCCCGTCTCCCTCGACTGTCCTGCGGCTGGGCCTTTAATATAATACCTTGTATCCCTCCCTCCCCGTTTTCTTTCCCCCTTCTATTTGTTCTGTTCTTCCTTGTTCCTTGTTCCTCTTTCTTTGTGGGTGGAGAGCTGGTTCTTTCGTTGCTTCTCCCTTGGTTTTCAACCTCCCTCTCTCCCAGGCCTCTTTGCTTTCTGCTCCATTCCTTTTTCTCTCCTTTGTCATTCTCGAGTTCAGCAAGATCTTAACCACTGTTGCCCTCCCTCCCGGCCTTATAGAGAGAGATATATATACGTATATACATATATCAATCACAAATAAAATACCTTTGTCGACCCGTGATACACATACAGAGACAACGACAAACAGAATGACCGAACCAGCCGACAAAGACTTCGCCAACGGCGCTTCCAACGGCGACCTGACGACCCGCACCATGACCAACGAGGAGCGCGAGGTCGCCGAAGCCGCCGCCCGCTTCGGGTACGGCCCCCTCGCCCAGATCTCCACGACCGGCGAGCGCCTCCCCGCCTTCGGGGGCGAGTTCCAGCCCGGTCTGTACCGCCCCGTCGAGCAGCGCAAGTTCGCCAACCCGGCGCCGCTGGGTCTGTCGGCTTTCGCCCTCACCACCTTCGTCCTCAGTCTGATCAACATGCAAACGCGCGGGGTAACCACGCCCAATTTGGTGGTTGCGTCGGCGTACGGGTATGGTGGCTTCGTGCAGTTGCTTACGGGCATGTGGTGAGTGCGAGAGTGAATATTCATCCCTTGCGAAATGAAAAGTGAAAATGAAATTGGCACATGTCCAATTCGAGAGATGCGCGATGGTGGTGGTGGCGGTGATAGTGATGTTCCTGCTGCCGCTGCTGCTGTTGGTGGTGATGACGATGATCAAGACGGCAACTGACATGCTGTGGCGTGGTAGGGAAATGGCCATCGGCAATACGTTCGGCGCCACGGCACTCTCGTCGTACGGTGGCTTCTGGATCTCCTACGCAATCATCTTCACGCCCGGCGGGTTTGAAATCGCGTCGACGATAGTCGAGAAGAACGGTTTAGCGGCGCTCCAGCACTCGGTGGGATTCTGGCTTTTCGTAAGTGTTTGATTCGCGTTCTTCTTCTTCTTCTTCTTCTTCTTCTTCTTCTTCTTCTTCTTCTTCTTCCTCTTCTTTTAAAGAACCGGCTTTGTTCCTCCCCCGCGCGTGTGTGTATACTGAATATGGATACGCATTTCAGGGTTGGTGGATCTTCACAACCATCCTGCTCGTGTGCACGCTCAAGTCCACCGTGGCCTTCTGCCTCGTGTTCGTCACTCTGGATCTGGCATTCTTGATGCTTGGCCTTGCCCACTTCTTCCTAACCCCCGAGCTGTCACCGAACCCTTCTCTGATCAAGGCGGGCGGTGTCTTCGGGATCATCTGTGCGTTCTTGGCGTGGTACAATGCTCTGGCGGGTATCGCGGACACCAGCAACAGCTTCTTCATCATCCCCGTCATGCACTTCCCGTGGTCGGCCAAGGCAATCGCGGCGCGCAACAAGACCGAGCGCGAGACTGTTTAATGTAGTAGCCCAGACGGCGCGCAGGCGAGAGAGTTTTCTTAATATATATTTCCATAAATATGATATCCCCCACCCCCAGGTCCCATATATTTTCTTGTTCTTCGCTGTACAGATTTGTTGTAGTAAGTTCGTTCGCGAGTGAGGGTGGTGGTGGGGTGTGAGAGAGAGAAACGCCACCGAAGCTAAAGTAACTAACGTGATCACCCACCTAACGATCGCGATTTCCCATACAAATTGACAAAATTATCCACCTCATATATCAATCATTTTTAAATATATTTGATATTTTATTGGTAATTTATAATCTACTATCAAATCTAACTATTATAAGAAAATGATGATATAAAAGATTATATTATTCATTGTGTATTACATATATAAAAGTTCTAAATATTTCTTCATATAAATTTATGAGATGTATTTGAATTACTAGCTGTATTTTTTATATTTCTATGAGAAAAATGCTAGGTTCTGTAATATTTAAATAACTTTCTTAATATATAGTCTTTTTATATATAAATTGAAATTTAAATTAATTATATAATTTTTTAATAGCTGTTAGAATTTAATTGAAAAATATTGAATAGTTCTATTAATAACAATACAGTAATCTGAATACATCTCATATAATTTATATATGTAATTTATTAAGAAAATCAACTGCTAATACACTTTATAACTCAATACATAATGCAGATTTTTAATATCTAAAAATTGTATAATCTACTATGTAGATATACATACATAAATTACATATTATATATAAATTTGATAGGGTTATTGTTGGGATTTATGTATCTAAGCATTCTTGATTTAGTATGCAAAATAGCGATCGTTAGGTGGGTGATCACGTTACTTTTTATAGTCTCGCTTTATTTTTTCCCTTATCTTCCTCTATATTATAACCATATATACATACATACATACATTCCCTGCTCGTGCATCGGGGCGAGTAGGTAGAATCTCTAGCAGAGGGCTTTCCTTGTCTTTTTTTTATATCGAATAATATATATATATATATATATACATCTATACTTGGCACGTCTCTTGTCGGTGGATGGGCCTCCTAGAATAATGATTCAGAATGCGCCTGGCGCCAACTTGGTAGTTAACTTCGTAACTGACAGCCTGACAGCAATAAGATTGTGAGATATATATATATATATATAAGCTGAGAAGGGAATGGTTTTGGATGACTCCCACAATATACGTGAATTCATCAGAAACTGGACCGAGCAACTCCCTGGTCAAGCAAGTATAGATGGTTAGTTAGCTGATGGAATGATTTTGCAGTTCCGAGCTCCTGTCCTAGTCTACTGCAAAAGCCCAAGAGTTGCCTTCTTCATTCATGTCACAGGTGCCTCCGGACGCCGGCATCAATCACCGCACGAATCAACGATTTATCCGCATCATATTAATATCTATATCTATCTCTCTATACATATATACACATTGATATAGGTTTCCGTTATGATTAACCCTTCTTCGTTGAATTCTAGCTACTTTAATAAGTATTTATTATCTGCCTTGCTTGGTCTTTGCTTTCTTGAAATTTCCAATAGAACAACACGATGTCGTAGAAAAGGCAAAACTTGCTGCCAAAAAATAAATAAAATAAAATAAAAAATGACAATATATAGATAATATTATGGCTGAAAGTCCGGCAATAATGAAAGGTAAAGGAGGGCAATAGAAAAACTGAACAATGAATGAAATGGAAATATAGGAACAGGGAATGCGGAGAGATTATTAGAAAAAAAAAATAGAGAGAGAGAGAGAGAGAGAGAGAGAGAGAGAGAGAAGAAAAAGAAGAAGGAAAACCCCAAATGCATAAAGGAGACGGAATATGACAAGACGATGGAAAAGTTAGGAAGGTGATAAATGAAAACTCGGGCTAGACATGGCCTCGCAACTGACAGCAAGAGAAGAAAGAAGGATATGGAGATGCCAAAATAACAGGGAGGTGAAGAGAAGGAGAAAAAAAATGGCAAGGGCGGCAGAAAGAGAGATAACGGTTAAACGGTGGGCCCGCGCACGGGAGTTATATTGAACTAGGGAAATGGATGGCGGACGGTAATGATGCTGAAGCTGAAAATGAAGGTAATACGAAGCTTTCATACACACACACACACACACACACACACACACAAACTAGCAATCTGCCCTTGGAGGTGCCGTTTTCGGCTCCCCATAGTTCACTAGGGAGAACTTTTGTTCACGCTCCTGCTCCTGCTCCTCATTTTACCCCTTCTCCCCGCCACACCGATTTAGAGAGGGGGGGGGGGAAGCAGAAGGGAGAAAAGAAAGGATAATTGAAGAAAAGGTGAGAAAAAAGAAGAAAAATAAAGCCAAAGCCAAAGCCTAAACCAAGACCAGGAAAAAAAAAAAAAAAAAAAAAAAACCTAGGCTATCTGTTGTCCCGGCCGCGGAAACACCGGCGTCGTCTGCAAATTCTCCAGTCCCCCCATCGTCCCCTGCTGATTCATCTGCCACCCCTGGCCCGTCTGCTGGTTGATAAACGTGCTTTGGCGGAACGGGTTCGTGCTGCCGGTCGGGTTGGGGCGGAGGGGGGGAAGTGTCGCGCCGGGCATTGGAGTTTGGGTTTGGGCTTGCGGTCGGAGGCCAGGAGCTGTTTGGGGGCGGGCGAAAGGGTTTGTGCCTGTTCGTTGTGGTTGGAGGGGAGGTGCGGTCGGTTGTTGTTGATGTTGTTGTTGTTGTTGTTGGGATGGGAGTTTTGGGAGGGGTTGCGTGGGTGGCTGTGAGGTAAAGGGGGATGGAGATGATGGGGATTGGGAGTCGTTTGTGAATTGCGGGGATTGCATTGTTAGACGTTTGGCGAAAGGGTTTGTGGATTGGCGGGATAGAGTAATTGTGGAGAGGCTCGAGGGGGAGGAGGTTGTAGGGCTTAGCGTGGATTGCAAGGAGAAGTTGGTGGTGTCTGATGAGGGTTGCGGGAGCATGGATTGGCGGAAGGGGTTGTTTGGCCGTCCGCCGCCGGTAAGCATGGGCTGCTGCTGGAAAGAGGCCATCCCGTTTTGCGGGATGCTGGGGAGAGTTGTTTGGAAGGTGTGCGATTGTACTTGCGAGGTGTAGCCGCCGAATTCGGCGCCTGTCTGCGCTGGTTGGAGAGCCTGTAGTTGTGGCTGATGTTGAGGCTGTGACTGTATCTGGCCAAAGGGGTTGGAAGTCAATTGTCCGAATTGGCCGCCAAAACCCGCTTGCTGGTGCTGCTGCTGACCAAGGCCTGTTGGAATCTGCGTGAATTGCTGTGACTGCGAGAAGTTATTTTGTTGCGGGCTAAACCCGGTTTGCTGTTGCTGGAAGCCCGCCTGTTGGAATTGCTGTGGCTGCATGTTTTGTGGCTGCTGCTGGAACTGCATTGCTAGAGGGTTGAATTGCTGTTGTTGAGGGGCTTGCTGCGGCATGGACGGCCGCTGCTGTCGAGGTTGGTCGGTGGAGTCAAAGAGATCAATTAGATTAGGCCCTGTGGTTTTCACTTCCAGTTTTGGTGCAGTTTGTGGTGCAGTTTGTGATGCAGTGGGCGCCGGCTTTGATTTCTGCGGCGCTGAAACTGCTCGACTTCTCCCGGCTCCCTTGTCCTTCTCCTCACCGGCTGTTCCAAACTTTTGCGCACGATACTCGCGCCGGCGCTGGTCGAAATCGGGATCATTGAGGTCATCTTCGAGGAGCTTGGCCAGGTCGGTGGACGCATGCTTCAGATTCGGTATCGCCAGGCGTGTGGCGTTTTCAAACTGCCGCGCAATACGCAAAAACTTCACCACTTCTTCGGTCTGCACGCTGAATCGTTTGTATATCTTTAAAGCTCGCTCGGTATCCGGTCGTGACATTTCAAAGTAATTTTCTACCAATTAACGCCCGACGTAAGCGGTTATACAACAGCGGAGAATCCTGCAAATCGGGTGTACATACCTAGGATATTAATTGTTCCCTCATTCATCACAGAGTAAAGTGACAAGAGATCTAACGTCAGCAACCGGAATGCCGTCAGACTGATCTCGTTCTCTGGCTCGTCCATTAGGAGCTTGAAAAGAGGACACCGTCAGCATGTGCGTCCAGCGATGTTGTGTCAAACCCGATATATATATATATATATGTATATGTTTGCGCAACTCACATTACATTTCACCAGCGTATGGATCTGCTTCTGTACAATCTCCGTCTCCCTCAACAAGCCCTTGCTCACAGTAAGCCGCTTTAATCGTCCCTGGCCCCCGCGGACGAAATCCGTCTTTGTCTCTCCAAAGGCAGTGGCACGCGAAACGAGATACTCGGAGTATTTCCATATATTAAATCCCTGCGCCTGGACTAGATTTGAGCGTCAGAATCTTCGTATTCCAACTACATGGAGGAGAATCAAAAACAGCATCGGTATATTCCATCGCCATCACGTACCTTCAGATATACTCGTGACAGTCAGTACCCTCGGATTCTGCGCCAGAAATTTCAACGCAGCGCCGGCGGACCCTTCGCGGATCATCATGTGCACTACGATAAGGGCCTTGTATACGATGGTCCATGTTGACTCACGGATGCGATACTGAAGCGTGCGGAAGATCTCGGCGACGCCGGCCTCGCTGTATGTTGCGGTCAGGATATGCTCGATGTACTTAGATTTCGGGGCGGCATTCTGTTTTGGGTTCCCAGTATGTGTTAGCTTTTAGGCTGGGCTTGAACTCCGCTTGGCTCTTCGGAGTCGGTTTGTATATTGGATACGTGGGAGGGGAGGGGAGGAAGGGGAAAGGGGAAAATGCATTGAGTTTGTTGGCGATGAATTTGGGCAGCTCTATATATGTACACTGACTTTACTCTTTGTTGCTCCCTTGACGGATTTCTCGAAACTTGCGCCAGGCATAGCTGGCTGCGTCCGGGGACGAGTGGTAGGTTAGGTGATATACGGATATCGGATTGGTGGCCTCTTGGTGCCTTTTGGTACCCTTTGGTCAGAAGGTAGGCGAGACTGCAGGCGGGAATGAAGGAGAAGAGGAATGCGGGAGCTGCCGTCTCCCGGGGGTTGCAAGAGGACACTGCTATCCGGAAGCCGATAAATCAGGGGTTTCAGTTTTCGGGATAGAGATTCGAGTGGTCGCTTTTGCTATGGTTTAGCTTGCTAGGAGATAGAGCAGCGCACAGGGAAGTTCATGATGGCGGCGGCTTGGTTCTTTGGTATACACAAAATGATAAGTGGCTCAAAAACTCCGTTCCACACCGTGCACGGCTACAAGCCTTGCTCAATTGGTAGAAACAGCAACACCTGTCAAAAGGCGGGGGGGACAGCGCTGGCTTGGTGAACTCTGCGTCGACTAGAATTTCGACGGCAGAAATAGCGACCGTGGCGTCAGCGGATGATATGCAGGTGGCAGACGGAGCCGGATTCCAGGGGGAATAAGCTGGGTGTTGGGTGGGATCCGTGGGGATGAGGTGCAAGGCGGTCGGGATTTGGGTGAGGTTGAGGACGAGGTTGAAGGTTGAAAGTTGCAAGGTGAAAAGTTGACGGTCGAAGAGTCGAAGAGTCGCCGGCCAGGACAGGGGAGGGCGATCTCGACGCGGCTTGGAGCGAGGAATTTTTATTATTTGAACAAATCCATATAACTACTCAGAGTACGTTAAATACTGTGGATATTCCCGAGATTGAGGGCCATGCAAGTTCCGAATCAGTTTTTTTCTTATTGCCGTTGAAAACCCGTTAAGCCATGGAAATATATTTAATTATTTCCATGTCAAACGGACACATATTGTATGGAGACTATTTAGGCTCAGTTCATATCCAATACGCATCCAGGCTCTGCATCAATTCCACGCCATGAATATCTCATGAGGAATCCCCTTCAAAACAGAACCAGATGCGGATTTCCTATCCTTACAGGACACCCACACCTATGGTTGGAGTGATGTATCTGTTGGTTCTATATATATGACAACGGACAAACAGGAACACGTCTAAGAATTCACAACCGGCGAACCAGCTTTTCTTCAAAAGGGAGACAAAATATAGCATATCCGACCGCCGATCGTGGAGAATTGGGGAAAAGAAACGCCCATCCCCCATAAATATATATACACCAGTATCCAAACCAACCAAAATAGAAAATCCAATCAATCAACAAGGAATTCGTAGGAAAGCAACCACAACACAAAGAAAAGGAAAAAAAAAAAAAAAAAAAAATCTACATCCACCCAATCCCACCAACCCACCTCCGCTCCTGTTCGTGTTCGTGCTGCTGCCGCTGTACATGTACCTGCCCCGGCTCCCGGTCCATCGACATATGCACTGGCACGAAGCCCCGGACACCAGCACAGGCACCCAAATCCGTATCCATACCCATGTCCATGTCCATGTCCATACTCATATTCCCACCCGGACCCTCGGCCGGCGTGTGGCTGGGTATCGACAAGCCGTTATTTGGCATATGGGAGGTAGCGGGAGACATGCCGTTCTTGAATCCATGGCTATGGATATTGCTCTGGGTATCATTCCGCGACGTGCGGACTGGCTGGAAGAACCTCTGCAGCGTGTGTTGGTTCGGATCTAGTGGCGGTGGCTGTTGCTGTTGTTTGAGGGCTTCCGCTGTAGACGTTCCCAGGGTGGGTTCTGCGGTACTCTGCGGCTGCCGCTGGGCGGAAAAGAGCCATTGGAGGGTTTTATCTGTTTGCACAGACAGAGCAAAAGTTTTGAAATTAGCTGGAGAAGCCGCGCACCAACTCGTCACTGCTTTATGGCTGGCTTACCGTATATGGTCTGCTCGTCCGGACGGTCGTTCCGGAAACGTTTGCGGGTGCGGCTGTGGAGGTGTCGTGGGGGCTCGTCGACGGTGATTGTCGCGGTTCCTAGGAAGGGCATTGGGGTTGGGGAGGTCTGGTCGTGATTGAGGTAGATTGAGGAGCTGTGGGGCCTTGGGGACGTGATGGTGGTGAAGGACGCCTTGCGTTTGAGAGCCATGCTGGATGAGATATACAGAGGGATGCAGAGATGGACTGTGGATGGGTATGGTGTGTATACGCTGCGTCGGCGTGGAGATGGGTTCAGACCGGCGCGATTGGGAGTGGGAAATACCAGATCCCCGTGAACTGCGATGCGTATATCCGGGAGCTTCGGGATAGCTGGAAGCCGTTGCGGGAGTTGTAACTCCTGCGTATGTGATACTGTACCAAACCAGCTCTCTATGTAAGGACAGATGCGGGAGCGGAAAAACTAAGCTGTTGGAGGGCGCTGATTGGCTGTTGACGCGGAATATCTATCCTGCGGAAAACCAGAAACGGCCACGAGTACAATCGGTAATTTTGGCATCGTTTTTGCTTTGTATCGATTCGACACCCATTCGGCCCTCAATTCTACAAGTTCTCCCTCTCGATGAATCGGCCAATGCAACGAGATATCTCGCACTGTTTGCGGCAAACATCGACGTCCAAGAAACGCCGGACTGGTTTAGAGACGCGTGGTCACGTGGTAGATCAAGCTGGTTCCAGATCCAGTGGACATGACGCGACTTCTTCAGAGAAAATCCCCCGCATCGACCAGCGCTAGAACGCAAGTTGGCAGCCAATTCATAGCCAGATTCGGGCGCTCTACTCAAGTTGATCGGCTCGAAAGGCTGATATATGCTCTTCGTCCAACAAGAAACAATAGCCAAGGTTTTCCGCAGGTTTGCGCACTTTTCAGTGACCCTGACTCGTCGACAAGTTACATTGTTATGGAATTCATCGAAGGGGCAACACCCTAGATACTCAGACAGTACTTTCGGGAAATGCGTGATTCCTCCCTCATCAGGTTATTTTATGGCAGTATCGGGGGAATCCCCTTTCTGCATGGTATTTTCTGGACCCCATCACAGTCGCCGCTTTCGATCAATGGTAGTTTCGACTCTGGAGCTGCATTGAGTGAGGCAATGACTTTGAAGCCTATAGAAGCAGCCGATCTCCCTACCGCCCGCAAGGCTGACTTCTATCACCATGCGCCGAAATTTATGCTTGGGGGACTTCCAGCGTAAGAACATCGCAATCAAACAAAGCGTCTGACGATGCCCATATTATATTCCCCACCAATATGAGATAACCCTCATCGATTTGGGGGACATCTGGATAGTACCCCAGCTAGTGGGAATATTCCGTAATGATGTGTGCCAGCAGGTGTGGTGGTGACTGAGATAAATGGTTTACTAGAATTTTGCGACCGTTCAACGCGGAATTTCCTAGGCTCAACTTGACGTTGCTGGATTTATATGGTCCTGGCTTTGACAATGGATCATGGCATCGTTTCCTTAAGAGGAGAAAGTCTTATCTCATCCGCCTCCATACGTAGAGTTTACTCGACAAGCATTCTTCTTGATATAAGGACTGCCTGCAAAGACTCCTGAAGAGACTGAAAGAGACTTAATAGCCATCACATCACAGATGCAAAATTCGATGATCGGCCAGCGCCCGCGTAGTCCCACAGAAGTCCACCCTCAACACCGACGGGAGGTAAACCACGTATGACATGGTCCCGGGGTCGACAGATAGGTAACCTGTACGCGAAGCGCTTCAATTAGATTAGAAGAGTATCACATGGTTAGTGGTGGATACTTCTAGGAACGAACTTCTTCAGACATAATATAGAGGCTCAATAGCTGCAGCAATCTGAGATTCGTCTCAGAGCAAGCTCGAACATTGTTCTTTAGTTACCATATGACAGATAACTTGTTTCTTCACGTGTAGCTCCATCGCTGCCCTTAGTTACGATGGGGGCGTAGCAACTCAGTAGTCTTGCGCGACAGCGATGTCGATCCACGAACCAATGCCAAATTTCTCAGCAGAAGAGGCGCATCGGCAGCCTTTCAACTAGATAGATGGTGGTTCATCCAGCGTGTCTCGGATATAAATAATAATACATACGCTGCGTACACTGCGTACAGGAAAATGTTTTGCTCCATCAAAATGGCGGGGGAGCGTTGAGTCAGCAGCCCCTACGTCATGGCACAAACCCCACCAACCACAGTCCGTCTTCCGCGACTCTTCATCACCAACTCCGCCCACCAAGCTTGCTATCAACGAGCAATCCCGAACACAACATCGCCTACGATCCAGCCCAGAATGCCCTCCAGAGAAGCAACGCATGCCGGGTCCTGGTACTCAGACCACGAGCCAACCCTCTCGAGCCAGCTGGAGAAATGGCTTGCTCAGGTCCCAGACGAGCTGCCTGGCATCGGCCGACTCCCCATTGCGGGAGCTAGAGTCATCATTGCACCGTATGCTTCCGTGCTCTTCCTGCGCATCCTGCCCTTGATGGCCTTTTCCTCATCGACTTGCTAACATCACCACCGTCTATATGGATGCGCAGTCACGCTGGTTACGCATACTCTGGACCGTGTGCTGCATGGGCTTATAAGGCGCTGGACCTCTCCAAAGCGTATGTCCACCTCTATCTAAACCATATTATAAAAAGAAACTCTCAACATGTAACTAACCAACAACAAACAAACAAACAACAGGAAAAGCATCTTCCTCCTCGGCCCCTCTCACCACCACCACCTCTCACAGGCCTCGCCCTCCCGCAACTAACCAGCTACAAAACCCG
>NW_001813973.1:300285-302575 GCF_000149585.1 Histoplasma mississippiense | reverse complement strand
CTCGCGCACTGCTCGCCAACAAGCAAAAGCAAAGCAAAAGCGCGTTGCAATATCATATCATATCATATCCCACCAGTCCGTCCGCCCGATGGATAATGCGTCATAATTATCCCCCCCCCCGCGCGCGTGGGGCAGCCATCACGTAACGACGACCACGACGGTGATGTGCAAGGTATGAAAGTCCCCAGCGGCCACCGCGGCGGGTCGGTCTGACGTCCCATCCCATCCCATCCCATCCCATCCCACCGGCGCGGATAGATAGATAGATAGATAGATAGATTTATTGACAAAAGGGCGTAACAAGCAAGCCCAGGCCCAAGCCCAGGCCCAAGCCCAAGCCCTAGGGCCATGCGTCGCGTGCGTATGTATGTATGTTTCCGGTTGAAGGAACATGGATACATCCATAGGCCAATATATAATATATAATATTTTCTTCCTTCCTTCCTTCCTTCCTTCAGGTTCCAGGGAAAAAAACAACTTGGATTAAGTAATGATTCGAGCCAAAGGTTGGGGGGGGGGGGGGGGGAGGGGGCAAGGGAAGTGGGGATGTATTATGTACATGTATGTACATATATCCCTATATCCACCGCTGGCCGCGACTCGGGTGTTGCGTGAGGGACGCAAGGCACGCAATGGACGCAACGTCAACATGATCCATCCCCTGCCTTGCCACGGGGGGATCGGACGGGATTCCGTCTGTCTTAGTTGTCTGTGCCTTTTTCTCTTTGCTCTCTTGCTCTCTTGCTGTCTTTCCGCGCGGGGGTCCCAGAATGGATATGCGATGGAAGGTCTGCATAGCTGAGAGTATACACGCATGGCTCGTACTCTCAACGCCCGAAACGGGAAACGATGAGAGAGAGGGAGGGAGAGAGGAACGAATGAGACTTAGGAACGGAAAAACACCGCTGTTGTATGATGGGAATCATGGTATCCATGGTATTTTTCTCCGAGACGGCGACGCGTCGCTCGTTCCACGATGGAGAAGTTGTGGTATTCCTGTGTATGGTATCGTACGCTGCGTACACGCTCTGTACGGAGGTGTTGTATGGTATCGTAACCCGACCCAGCGGCGAGCCACGTAATCGTGGGAACTCTTGTCTCCGGGAACTCTTTTTGTCCTCCTCCTCTACTTCTTCTTCTTCTCCTTCTTCTCCTCTCTCTTCCTACATCTTCCTACATCTTCCCTGGTTGATCAAAAATCAGAAAACCGAGGGAAGAACCTTATGAATGGCAGGCACTCGTCGAAGGGAGCCCCCGCAGCCTGGAGGAGGACTGTTATCATCCCATCCCATCTACGAATGAGTGCCAGACTCCCCTGTCCTCCGTAGACAGATACAGATACAGATACAGATACGTATATACAGATCTGTGCCCCGCACACGCTCTAAAAATATCACGGGCAGCCTACAAGGACGAAATGGGAAGGAAAAAGCAAAAAAAAAAAAAAAAAAAAAAAAACCGAAAAAAAAAACCGAAGCTCACTTCCAGGGGATGGGGAGGGGCACTAAGCTGTATGCGGATGGATTTGCAGATCACTCAAAACCACAATACAATACGTGGAGACGATCTACTAAGCGTAAGTACGGAGTATATTCTATCCCCTTGATTGGGAGTCTGGATACATGTCGGAGGCGGCTGCTCTGTCGGTGATCTTGCTTGCTAGGAAGCGCAGAGAGAGAGAGAGAGAGAAAGAGAGGAGTGAAGAAAGGTTTCTGTGTTGGGTGTTGGGTTGGGTGCAAAGACAGAGCGCGATCGACGGGGGATTTGGGTTTGGGTTTAGCGTGAGGCTGGTTGTCGATAGAGCTGTGGCTGGTGATAAGGAAGGTTCAAGAGAAAGTGTAACTCCAGATGTGAGGAGGACAGAGTTGTGGCTACGGAGTACTCCGTACATCGTGATGCCATTTGTTTCCATCGGCTTCCTGTGTCCGACCTAAGGTTCGAGAGGGAGAGGCTACGTTGCCTCATACCGAGGTAGGCTCCCGGGCTACGTGACGTTCTTTAGTTTGCCTGATCACCGCAGCTCAAGGGCTTGCCTGTGGCAAGGAGTCGCGGAGTACTTATGTATACAGCGTATATGCGTATATGCATATGTGTATAATCTGTACATATATGGATGGATGGGTGGGATTGCCGTACAAGTAGCCAGGAGAACAGCAAATCCCGAGAGAAAAGCCCTGACTCAGCAGCTTCCGCGCGGAAACCCGCATACCTAAGCCCACCAGCACAAAAGCTGACGACTCCTGCCAAGACCGTCCGCTGGCTGGCTGCGCTAGGCCGGAAGCGGCTAGCC
>NW_001813973.1:271930-298218 GCF_000149585.1 Histoplasma mississippiense | reverse complement strand
CGGTGTACTCTGACATCAGAAGCGATGGGTAGAATTGGAGGGTGAGGAGGCTTGGGATAATCCCAGGCTCAACTTAGAAGGTACGTCTCTCTTTATATATATATATATATAATCTTACACCGTCGTCTATTGGTCGAGTTTCCTACAAATGGTGGCCGCGAGTTCTGATATATAGTAAAATAAAATAGGCTGGAACCGCAAGATGGCATACTGCATCGCCTTCTCGATTGACGGCGCTACAGACGTCACAAGAAGATACGTCCGCAACCCAGCAAAGCACGGCATGTCCCGCACCCGCGCACCCGAGGAGGTCCTGCTCTGGGTCATCCATGAAATCCGTCGTATGCGCCGGGAGAATCTTTCAAAAGAGGAACGCCGGCGTTTGATGAAGGAGGACGAGCGGGAAGAAAGAGAACTGCGTGGCTACATGGCCCAGGCTATTGCCATGGAGATTAATAATCTGTTTCCCAACGGACGCATTAGCAGCAATGGCACTGGCGGTGCCACCAATGGTAACGGTGCGTCGACCGATGAAACGAAGGTGCCCGTTACGACACAGAACGGAAATGTGGAATGGGTAAATCCCACGCAGGGACAGGCAGGGCAACCAAATCCAGATAGATCAAACCAGGGCCGATGAATATGCTCCGTTTTGTTGAAATTGGTTTTTTTTTTTTTTTCCACCCACGATTGGAACGATCATAATAAAAGTTATTACACCACGACGACAAAGACACCCCATTATCCCTCGCTTTCTTTTCCTCATGAACGAATCCTCCTCGAACTACGGCTACCTCCTAACCCACCTTTCTCCCTATCTCACGTAAGATGTCATCGATATCGATCGAACTCTCGTGAATGAAAATCCCCCAAAAAGATACCCACATTGCCCGTTCCTGTTTTTCTTAACTTCCATTTTATCTTACAACAAAGAGGCTACGAGAGTCCACCCGCGCCTGGTCTTAATCTTACTTTTTTTTTCCTCCGCGTCTTACTCTCTCAACCTCCTCCGTCGCCAAGTCCACACCTCTCTATTCCCTGTTCCTCGATCTAACTCCCTCCATTTGTTCTCTGTTCTGCTGGACGATGACATCATACTTTTCTACTCATTACACACTGCACGCCAGCTTGCCGCTATTTCCCAATGTTTTATCCATCCATCCGGCTTTGGGGTTGGGGGTTCCGGTTCGGGGTTCGGGTTCGGGTTTGAATTTTAGGTTTTTGGCCCCAGTTCCTTTTAATCTGTCAGTTTATCACATATTATATATAAATGCCTCAACCCTGGCTTTGGGAGGCGTTGGTTGTTCGCTGATATCTTTGCTTTGCTTTCTCTCTCTTTTTGTTTTCATGTTTGCTATGTTGGCTTTATATTACTCCATTCTATCCAGTTACTGAAAATGATATATAAGCCATATCCTCCTGTGGTTCTAATTTCTATTTGATTTCCTTTGTTGAACTTTTCTTTCTTTCGTCTTTCGTCCTTTAACCTTTACCCGATATATCCTTTCTATTATTTAAAGATTAATCGATATTCTTATGCGTGCTTTCTTTGCTCCCCCATGCCATATTAATGAAATGTTAATATACCATACCGTACCGTGTCAAATATTGTTATTGAACCATGTAATGTTAGCGCAATTACTTAGGACACAGAAAATGAAGTAGGGATTGAGATTATAATCCTCGAAGGGGACCCTAAATAGTGTTAATAAGTCATTCTACAATTCCAATGCGGTGGGAAGTTTTGGGATTTCATGTTGCGGTCCTGTAGAAGTTCTTCTGGGAATGAATGTGTGTATGTATATATTATTTCCCTCGTTGGCGAGAACGCGGGGCTGAGCACGGGATTATCCCGGCATCACGAACCCAGCATAGCATGAGCCAGTCTCGTTCGTGGTTTACAGGATGCAGTTCGCCCCGTCCGGGATGCTTTATTACTACAACTATTATTATTATAGATGATGGATGTACGGAGGGGTAAAAAAGAAAAAAGGGCTGGTTTCTTGCGTCCCCGGATGGCCGAAGTACTCAATCACTAGTACGTACGTTACGTGGGCACTGTACAGAATACATGTACTGTACATAGTTAACTAAACTAGTCAACGCAGTTTCGTTCCAATCTGGCCTACCCATTGTTGGAAAACCGCCTATGCCTGATGGGCAAATATGTATGTATGTATGTATGTATGACTCTAGAAGGTATCTAGATATCGATGACAGGACCCGACTCGATATCCAACACCACCCCCCTCCCCCTCCCCCTCTCTCGCTTCGTTATATTGAAAGTTATCAATTTTCAAATTCAATCCAACCGTCTCCACGACGGAAAAGAACCTCATAAATGAATAAATAACTACGCCCATCCATCCACCCATCCATCCACCCATCCATCCATCCATCCATCCATCCATCCATCCATACATACATACATACATACGTACATACATACATACATACGTAAAAGAAAGAAAATGTCCGTCCTAAGCGTCCACGCCTCCGCAACGCACTCCTTCTCCAAGCCCCGCGTGCCCAGCATCACCCTCCTGCCCAACCTGGGCGTGCGCGGCGACGCACACGCCGGCGCCACCGTCCAGCACCGCTCGCGTCTGCATATCTCGCCCCCGCCGCCGAATCTGCGCCAGGTGCATCTTATGCATGTCGAGATCCTGGATGCTGCTGCTGCTGGTGATGGTGGCGGTAGTGATAGTGGTGATGGTGGTGGTGGTGGTGGTGGTGGTGGTGGTGGTGGTGGTGGTGGTGGTGATGGCGGGAGTGGCGGTGGCAAGCTGCGGCCCGGTGACCTGGGGGAGAACATCACCACGCGCGGGATTGATATGTTGAGTCTTGGGAAGGGGACGAGGTTGCGGTTTGTCGTCGTACGCGGCGGCGGGGATGAGGCTGAGGAATGGCAGGCAAGGGGACGGCGCGGAGGTGGTGGTCACGGGGATTGCGGAACTCGTGTACGCAGATTAATCGCTATCTGAGCGAGTTGGTAGTAGACGTTCGTTGTGCGCGGGCCGGATGAGCGGATCGTCGCACGTAAGGCCGGTCCTCCTTGACTGAGGCATTGTGGAGAGGGGCGGGGTTGTGAGGCCTGGCATTGAAGGATTTTGGTGGAGAGGCCGCCCGTGCATGAGGCGTTGGAGTGTGTTTAGTATTAGTGGCTGGCTCTTTCGGGACAGATCGTGGTTTTTCTTTTCCTTTTTTTTTTTTTTTTTTTTTTTTTGTTTTCTTTTGCTTTTTCGATGTGAATTGTTTCGTTTCGTTTCGTTTCGTTTTCCCAGCTCCGGGCTTTCGTTGGAAGTCGATTCCACATTTGGTTTTGTTTTTTGAAGGATATCAGCATGCCGTGCTCCTTGCTAAAGCAGGGTGCGGAGATATTCGAGATTCTCCGGAGAGTGAATCACGCAGTTCCCCCCGCGTCACGGGAAGAGAATGCTCAGCGTGAAGGAATTAACCCGGCCGGCACAGCTGTATCATGAAAATGCACATAATACCAAACGCCTTCCCAAGTTATAGAGCAACAGAGAAAACTCTTGATATGCTCCCCACGTTTTCTTCATGATTTGTCTTTCGCGTGGCTGCCCTTGTCGCTATATTCTGGCAATCTTTTCGATATAGGGCCCAGCCCTATCATACCAGCGAAACTATCCTGTTTGATTGATAGAAATATACAAGAGGTCATTAGCAAGCTGGGTCAGTGAGAAGGGGAAACACTGCTTGGAAAGGAAATTTTGACAGGATGAAAAACGTACGTGCATGATATATATCCCTATTATAGTCGTTCCGGGGGTGATTTCTATCTTTCCCATCTTTTTGCGAACCAGTGGCCCGGGAGGAAACCTCAGTTGGGGAATCGCATTTGGCTGAAAGGTGAATTGTCGGTTGCGGTTTGTTGCGACCTATTCGCACATTGTTGTAAGCTTGATGTCCTAGTGTAAAGGAGAACGGAGGAAGGGATTTTGAGGAACAATGGGACAAAAGAAGAAGAAACCCCCCCCCCCCCCCTGGGATATATATAACTTACTTTTATCGACGTTATATTCTTCCAGCAGTCTCCGTTCACTTGGATGCCCGTAAGGATTTCTCCACCCGGCCCGTCAACAGTGAAAGGTATCCTCAACGAGTCATCTCCACCCAGGGCATTACGACCTGCTTGTAGCCGTTCGACTGGCGCGCTCTCACCCCCATACTCAAAATCTATCCCAACAATAGTTTGTCCCGAAACTGTGACCGATATCCGGGTGAGATATTTTAGATATGAACCCTGGGGCCCACCGAACATTACGTGAATGAGTGGGTGGTACTCGGACTGGGGCACTTCTTTGCCGGCGAAAGTGGATTCGTGCAGGTAAACATCTTCGGGTGGGACGGTGGGGTACCAGATCGCGGTTGTCCGCAAGGGCAGATGTGGTGGCCGTTCGTGCGAGCCGACTTCTGGGTCTGGGACCGAAATCGCGACGAGTTTAAACCCCTAGGATGATCAGTTAGATGAAGGAAAGGGAAATGAAACGAGGGGTCAGTACATACATCGAAAGCGCACTTCAGATGGGATATACGCTCGTTGTTGCAAAGTCGGAGCGTTACAGGCTTGGAATCCGGACAACCTCCCCAAATCGATAACACTCCTTCAAGCGTGGTAGCTCGCAGCGCATGGATCCCGCTGGGTCCAACCGCAGTAATGAATCCGGAGAGCGTCACAGGAGTGCCGTTCTCATTTTCCAGATCCAAGACAATTTCGCTGCTCGGAATGATATAGCCCATGTCCACACCCCGTTCTTTGCGCGAACTAATACGGATTCCCGATACATATTGTTTGCCATTGAGGGTGATCAAGGACACCGCAATCCGAGATATTTCACGCGGTAGACGAGCTGCCTGGACATAAAGCCTACTGTACTGGTTAGATGGGTAACGTGCCCCAACAGCTTTCCACACGATATTATTGTATCGGTCCGCTCTCGCCAGTCGCTCTTTGTCCAACGGCTCAATGCTCAATAATCTTGCAAGAGATCTATTGCAATTCCAAATTCTTCGCCGATTTGCTAAGGCGCCGCCTTCGAGTAGGCTTTGGCCTGTTTTCTCATATAACACTCGCCAGTCACGTCGCCCAGCGGAAACAGCGGATTCACGATCTGCTATGGTCGCCTCAAAAATGAAATCCCGGTCCATCTCAGGTCGGAATCGAGAGGACCAAAAATATTGCGTGAGTGGTAGGCTGGCGAACGACCTTGACGCCCGCCTTAGGCTAGCAACATCTTTTACTAGCAGCTGCGTCATAATCTCTTCAAGGAGCTCCACTGGCAACATTGAGAAGCAATCCGCATGCTGCTGCGGTCTGCAGGATATCCTCAGCTCATCGTTGCATGATTCCCGGCCAGGGCTCTCTTTCGTCTCTGCCAATATTTGTTGTAATTCCGGGATATTCCAGGGATCCTGTTTATAGTAATAATATGGAGATAGTTTCGGTTTGGTGACAGAGCCTGTGATCATGCCAGCAAGGCGGGCCTCCTCCCAAGGGTAATAGACCCGGTCTGCTTTCAATAAGCCTCCATAGGTATGACCCCAGGGCAACCAATTTTGGCTCCGCGGATGGAATGAGCTGCATATATCGTAGAAGCGGTCTATCGGGACAGGATCCGGATAGCTAAGAGCATTGAGCAGGCGCCAACATAAGTCATGGAAGGCGTATCCAATGTCGATACGATGGGATACAGAGAGGAAGGGCACAAACTCATCCAGTGGAGAGACCCTGTATTCTTTATCGTCGTAGCGTTGGTCGGGATTCGACGGGGCTGAGAATGGAAAGTCGCGGTGTATAAATCCGCCCACGCCAGTCAAAAAGCGCTTCTTTTCATCGCCATCGCCATCGCCATCGCCGTGGGTAACACGAACTAGTATGAAACATCAGAATTGGTAGTCCATTGTGGAATCGCCGTCCAGAAGATCGGTGATAATGATGTAAATACTATGTTGGACGGATACAGATGTCTACTTACCGGCACGAAACTCCGTCTGCCATGACTCTCTTGGGGATTGATAATGGATGAACCCCGCGCATAGAATGCAGTACAGACCGCTTTCTTCGGGCATATCTAGATTGCTCCCAATGTACACTCCGTCGGGATTCAAGATCAAAGACGACAAGATGCCCGGTGGGGAGTTAAGCCGGAGAGCAAAATATACAAGGACACGGAATTGACAAGCGTGGGGCATCGGCGACCTTAAGTACTAGCAACGAAGGATCCCTTCATTTGTTTACTTGCTTCCTCCAAGGTCAAGGGAATGGGCGCGATCTTATGTATTCCCCCTTGGGCATGGAAAGCCAGAGCGAAAGGCAGAAGAATTTCAGGGCTTGAAACGCGCATCGCAAACCCTGGTGCCTGGCTGCGATCAAAATAAAGGACGTGGCAGGACGGACCAGTGTGCAGAGGGAAAAGAAAGTTCATGCAGCAGCATTCGCGCCCCGATTCCTCCGTTCAGAAGTGTCAGGGAAGCTAGAGTTAATAATGATTGTCTGCGTTTGGTTGCATCGGCGCTGAGAGTCAGCTTTGAATTCACGACGCGAGTTTTGAGGCCGTCGACGCCTCCAATGGCCGGCGTGGTGTCCTGCATACAGACTGTAGCTGATCGTGGGTTCAAACAGCGCGAACAACTCTCGTTTCGAGTGATTCCCTTAATGGCCACAATATCCCCTTATGTTCCAAGTCAAGCACTTGGTCTATCCCGTGGATCCGAGGGCTGGGGTTGTATAATATTAGTAAATGACCCTTCTCCTGCGCCTCTAGATCACGGCATGAAACCCCCCAGATATAACAGGTCACACAAGTATCCCTCCTGGTTAAAATTGGGAGAAAAGTAGCAGACTAGATGCCTGATCTGCAAGCAGAGATATACCTTAGACAGTGGCTGCTTGGGGATAATACTTGATGTGGTATATAATAAATAGATAGCATACATACAACGTCACATCTGGATAGGGTAGTTCAACCAAGCAAAAAAAGAATCAACACCCTGGCCATGCTGGTGGTGTATATAGCAAAATATAAAATAAGCAAACGCCCGTACAGCTTTTTCTTCTTCCCTCTATCCTCTCAATGAGGAGGTCCCTACTCGTAATCCCGCACATACCGCCCAGGCAAATCTACATCCCACATCGGCCGCTCCACCACAGCAACTTCCAGGTTAAACCCGTCCTCTCCCTGCTCCTGTTCTGCATCTGATCCACTGCCCAACTGGTCGAGGGGCACTATTCCGAGAACATCTCGATACTTGTGAGTATGCCACCAACGACGTTCCCGCAGTGAGTTTTTCGACGGCTCTCGCGTTTGAACCTGAAGGTCTGGTACAGAATCTGCGTCAGTTGCATTCTGGATTGGAACGGAGGCATGTTCTTCTCGTTTAAGCTTTTCGGGTACAGCTACAGCCATTTTTGATTTCTGGCTCTGCACTTGTTTTCCTTTCGGCAGTGCGTTGTCGCCATTGGCGACGGGTGGTCCGTTGATGATCACGACGGCAAACGCTATTTGCGATTTCGTGCTGGGAATGATGGATGAAAAAGGGAAAGTTGTGCTCGTACCGTTGGCATGATGTTGACTTTGATGGTTTGTCTCCTTATCCCTGCCGCCGTCTTCGTCTTCCCTCTCCCGCGTTTCCGGTTCGGTGAAGCTCTGTTCTCGTCGAAGGCGTGCTAGGGCGGAGTCATTTGCAGCCGACGAGTCATTGTACGGTTCATATTCGTCTTCTTCAATCGCATCATCGCGGGTTCTTTCCGGTTTGAGATCTATCCATCGCGCATTTGTTTCTTCATCACCCACAATTTTGCGCATTTTCCTTCCCATTCCTACATCGGATTTCGAAAGTGGCATTCTATCTCCAGCACCAGTGTTGGTCTTCGGCAGCTTCCCTTCTTCGTCATCCCGTTTGCGTTTGTTCGTTCTCTGTTTCGCTGCTCCCGGGGAATCCTTGTTTTCCGCTGCTCCATCTGGCGGGGGGAAATCTTGCGAAAGATTAAACATCCACATCCATGTAGGACCGTACAACCAAAAACGTTCCCGACTCCTATTGACATCCCAGATAGCACCCATCGCTCGATCCTTAAGTATGGTGAATTCGTTTGGCAGGTATGCTTTGGGGTTTCTTCGGGACCAATCAGACAGTTTCCCTTTCAACACCTCAAATTCAGACAGCTGGTGATCTGCGGTTAATATCATTAGACGATCGGTACCGGCCAAAGGCGGGGGCGTAAAATGCGAATTGGTGGTGCCGTTTGTAAGGGCCTTCTTGCGGGAGAGATTTGACGGGCGGAATGACAACAATAAAATTCCAGCTTTCAGGCGAGGGATGGGCGATTCTGATGGTGTCTGTATCCAACGCTGGCCCTCGAGGACGACGGGAGTATCATCGCCATCTGAAAATTCATCATCTGAAGAGGTTTGCCCGTTCGCCTTCACCCTTCTGTCGGTTCTCGATTCTACCACATCCTCCAATATCCACGAGTCAATAAATCCTCCGATGTCCCCACAGGCGAGAATTCTACTGTCCTCGGAAAATACGACACAGCGAATGCTCCGTTCATACTGGCCAAGCGTACCGTAGATCTCTTTATGTCGAATATGCCGAGGAATGCGGTCTAAATCTATAAGCTGTGACAGGATCTGCGGGTTTTCCTTAGGATTCGAACTTGAAACAATTCTAGCAAGGTTAATATCGTTGTTGGCGCGAATTAGACAGATCCATTGGCTATTGGGTGAGAAGGTAACAGATTTAGCTCCGTGGATAGCCACTGCAGGCGGAAGATCGATCTTTTGGACGCGTAGTGCGGGCTTGCTCTCTCCCTTTCGCCACGTTAGGTTGAACATCTTAACTTCTGCTATAGTGGTTGCAACGAGGAGTTTCCCATCTGACGACAAGGCCGCAGAGGTGAGGCTTTCTTCACCCTGGAACAGCACTTTGCCTACGAGTTTATGGCTGGTCCCGTCCAGAAGTAGCTCACCAGCCCCCGAGTGCTTAGATATATACCATATGTTTATTTCGCGTTCCCACCAGCTCATAAGAAGGCGAGACGAAGGCGATGAGGCTATCTGAGGGATTTGGGGAAGATTCGATAGTTTTCGGTGATGTTCTGCTCCGTACTCACGCAACGGAACGACCACAGGTATTGTGTCCAATCCTAGCATTCCGAGGTTAGACACGAGCTAAAGATGCAAGCTTTTCAACGTTTGAACGGCATGAACAGGGCATACCTCCAGATACCACAATGCTTATATCCTTAGTCTCATAAACAGCGAAAGCCTTGATGTCGTGAGTATGATATCGACGATGAGTTATTTCTTTCCATCGTCTCGATTTATCGTTCTTCTTGCTTCCCCCTAGCTTGTAAACAGTCGTCCTCTGATCCGCACCACCGCTGATGAGAGATTCTCCATCGGCACTAACAGCAATATCCAACACATCCGCCTGGTGGCCCTGTATGCGTTGGATAAGGGAGTAGTTTTTCGCGTCCCAGAATCGTATTTCACCAGCAGAGTCTCCAGAAATGATAGTTCCGTCCGGCAAACATTTCACACACCATACCAAAAGCTCTTTAGACCCCTTCACAGGACCTTTACCCATAGAAACTGTCCGCAAAATCCTCCCATTGCGGATATCGAATATTCGAATAGAGCTATCCGCATATCCAACCACGGCAATATTGCGATCCTGGAACGTAAGACTAAGGACTCGAGCCTTTTTAGTTGAAGGCCTCATAGAACGCAGATATCTCAAATCCCCGTCTTCCGTCGACAAAATAACAACCGACCCATCGGCACACCCTACTGCCAAATGCTGTCCGGTATACTCACCCTCGGCGGGCGGTAAGAATTTCCCGTCCTTGTCCTTCTTGGTCGGTTTCCACCGGGGCTGTGCAGCCAAACACCAGATCTCGCCAAAGTTTCCGCTCGAGTGTCTCGCCGGCCTGCCCTCTCCCAGGTTCCACTCAGTCACGACACTGGAGGAACCAATGCTAAATAACCTCAACTTCCCAGGAGCTTTGAATCCATTGCTGTCAACCGCATCCTCACTGGGGTCTTGAGTCCATACAACGCCTTCGATGCTGCGGTCCTTGCCTCCACGTAAAATCGATTCCTGTAGCCAAGCTCCCCGGAGGGGGTTCCATATTTCGATATCACCATTAGCACGACCGATAGCAAGACGAAGGGTAGGCACGCCTCTGCCGGAGATTTCCACAGACGGAGGATGGGAGAATGCGAGGGCGTTAATTGCCTGCGGGTTGTATGCTACGAATCGACATCTGTGGACGTCCATGGCTGATATTGAAAAGCGGCGGAAAAATGGGCTGTTTAAGATAGAATTAGTACGGAAATTATGGCGCGTATTTTTAGGGAGAACCTTTAATCGCACCTCCCCAATAATCCGCTACGGAGCCATTTTCTCCAGTATCGTTCGTGCTGTTTATCTTTTTGGACTTTTTGAATTCTGAAATTGCCTCGAATATTCTTCTTATTTTTTTCTGCCGCCGATTTTCAACTTCTGCCCGACCGCCTTCGATCACGTGGTTACCCGCTCGACCACTTTGGGTAAATTCTCCCGCGCCAGAGAACGATCGTGGAAATTACGCGATCCGTATAGCCATTGTTGTTGTTGAATCCGTTTTGATAGGAGAGATCCGTGCCCAGACTACTGGATGACAGGCTGGCAGGCGGCTACGATAGCAAGAGCAACCAGTAAACCGTAATCTCTTTTCGTTCAGCTTCTAGTTGTCACAGATGGGGACACAGGATGCGACCGTCCACCCTCGAGCGCGGGGCAAAGACGCAGGTGTGGCCCGTCACTTCAGCTGTATCTTTAGGGAGACAAAGACCCTCAAGCGCACAACTTAATGGGATCACGACTTGGAGGAGCTTGAAGGGGATTCTCAGGATGGCGATGCGACTTTCTACGAACCACTTCCAAAAGCAGACTTCCCGGCGTTTAACTGGGACAATGCGGATTTCTATGACTGGTCAGAGGGATATAGTGCAGAATCTCGTCGTGTTGATTATACGCTCCAAAATACCGTGAAATCCCTTGGGTGGGTGGCTTCTTACTGGCAGACAGCAGCCTTGGCTGCCATGTAGGTAAGTTGCTCGTCAAGATAATAGTTGCTACTCAAAAAGATGCTGTGAGAAATCATGCGCTAACAGATCAACTTCTCTCCTTGTTTAATTCCAGATGTTGTCGTGAAATTCCTCGTATCGGGACTGGCGAATGTAGGCCTATGCCCCCTATCGTGGCAAACGTGTGGAGAATTTGAAGTAGCAGCTTCAGAATTGCTCATTATGCAGATCCTAGGAACCTCTTCGTCGCAGCGAGGTGGCTACCATTGTTGCATACATGAAATGGAGAATGAGACTGCTCGCCTACGATCAACGATACATTTCCCCGACACGTTGCCTCTTTCATGAACGAACAGGAGACCTGCTCACAAGCCAGGCGTTTCCTCTTCTGGCGTCGTATCTCCATGACCAAAACCAATTATCCCTTTTCACGAGGTAACTAATGTTAAACTTCCTCCATCTATGTCCATTTTTTGATCTAAAGCAGGTATCTTGCAGGCGTTCCATGATGGGCAACATCTTCACATCTCCAAGAGCAAATTCTATGATTGTAAGGAGAATATCAGGGAAAACTGTGAGTCTTTCGCACGGTGGACCTATAGGATACCCTGTGGCGACACCATCACCACTCTCCCAATCGATGGCAAGAAGCTAAATACTCGCACTTGTCAATTATCTCGATCGGCTCCTGAAAAGGTTATAGAAGCTTGACTGATGGAAGACTTGATCGCATTGCTGCCTGATGGCTACATGATAGCGATAGAGACCACAGAAGGATACTAATGACTTCTTTTATTGGTTTGCTTTTGTCTGTTTTGATTGTTCCATCTTCTATGCTATTCTCATGTGTGCTGTTCTGGGATCAACATTAGAGAACATTGTCGCAGTGCTCATGTAGTCAATGTTAACATACTTTTTTTTTGTCCTGTTTCGATTCCGCCTTTGCTCTGTGGTGGTTGCTGTTATCTTTGCTTCTCCATTTCCTGTTGATGCTGCATGTATTGTTTCTCTTGTGCCATTTTTTCTTCCATCCAGCAAATTAAATACGGGAGTTAGGCGCCAGTCTGTGTTTGGCTTGGTTGGACGATTTAGCATCCCCGCCTGGTATAACCAACTCTTGCCAGAATTTAGCACTACGCAAGGACTCGTCGTCAACTTACAGAGTAATAACGGAGCTCATTTATGTGTAGCATCTCCAACATTTATATAAATTCTAAATCATACTCCAACTGTAACCCGACTAAGTTCTGGCTCAGTTCAGTTTCTTCATAAGAGCTACCACCCCGATCCTCATACGATACTATCTCAAATTTACCAGTTTTCTAACAGCTTCTTATTATAAATAATTAATGTAGGTCTCTGGTATTGCCCAAGATTGTCTGATCGGCTGAAGCTACAATTTCTTTTCTAAAACTAGCTAACCAGCTGTCAGTAGCCCGAGACTGCCGCTGCATTCAATAAAGCTTGTCCAACTTCATTCGGTATGCTTTAAATGTCTTCAGATTTATCCGTTGTATTCTGACATATCGGCCCATTCATACGGCCAACAAACGATATACGTTATTTCCAGCACATCAACATGACGTCCTTTCAAATTCTCTCCGACCTTCATCTCGAATCCCCCAACGCCTACGGCGTCTTCGATATTCCCCCCAAAGCCACCTATCTCGCCCTTCTAGGGGACATCGGAAACGTTTGTGATGCAGGTTCTTCTCCTTTATTGAGGCACAGCTATGCAAGTTCCAACATGTCTTCCTCCTTCTTGGTAATCATGAACCCTTCAACTCCAGCTGGGCGGAGGTGAGACGCCCAATCAATGAGTTTTCACACAAGGTAGAAAATCGCGCGCAGCACGACTCGACTCTGGGGCTTGGGAAATTTGTGTTTCTGGATCAGACACGCTACGATGTTTCTGAGAATCTCACTGTGCTTGGATGCACCCTTTACTCGCATGTTCCCGCCGAGCAGGAGGAGAGAGTCAGTTTTGGCTTAAATGACTTCTATTATATCAAGGACTGGACCATTGCGGACCACAACAATGCACACGCGGCAGATCTGGCGTGGCTGAATGACCAAGTTGCCACCATCTCTACTGCAGAGCCAGAAAGGAGAATTGTGATTTTTACCCATCACAGTCCAATTACTCAGGACCCCAGAGCGGTTGACCCGGCACACTCTGGCAGCGTGATTAGCTCTGGGTTTGCGAGCGATTTGAGCAGACAGGAGTGTTTGAGGAATGCAAAGGTGTGCATGTGGGCGTTCGGGCATACACATTTTAATTTTGATTTCTTGATGCAGAGTGAGGATGGGCATCAGAAGAGAATTGTGAGCAATCAGCGGGGATATTACTTCAGGCAAGCTCAGAGGTTCAATGTGGAGAAAGTTGTGACAGTCTAGTCAGTCAACAGCCGAATGCTCATGCTGAACTGGGCTGAGTACTTCAAATTTTTTACCAAATCTTCTCCAGGCTTGACTCATTTTTACAGAACATCGCTTCTGATAAGCACCTTTCATGGTGCAAATGCTTAGCAAGTCCAGGCATCCCCCGGAGGGTTTGACTATATTTAGGGTACAGGCTCCAATAACAGTTGCTAGCTGTTATGTGTATGATCTTCTAATCGAGTGGCTAACCTGGCTGCCATGCCTGGTTGCTCTATAGGACCTAGGGAGATTGATTTGATAAACTTTCCATGCTAGAAATTCTTCAACGGAGCCGGATTTTTTTGTTGCTTTTGCATATGTATCTAGATATAGACAAACGGGTTTGCGACTTCGCAACCGATATTCTGTATAAAAGGCAAGTCAATGCTATCACACCTCGCATCCATGTCATTCTGTATTCAAGCTCTCCAAATCTTAGAAACAGAAACAAAAAGAGAAATGGGATTTAAATGTTAAAATTTGGGGGGAAATTTTCAAAATTCAAATAATGGAAGCCCAGATTCGCTGGTGGCTTCTCACCTAACTACTGACCGACCGGCGAGTGGCTTGAACGCGATCGATACCTCAGTAGGTGTGGCTAGGAGAGTTAGAAGATGCTACTGCTTTTGCCCAGGGAATGCTTGATGATGCCACCCTTTCCTTTTGGAGGACAGATACTCCTGTGGCCCGTTGAGGCACTCAGTGGCTTGGTTGCTTGCATTTCCTCATATTCGATCAGATCCGTGTCTAAATTGTGAGACAGCTGAGTGAGCAGTGCTGAAGATTCCATAGCATGGAGTCCTGCAAAACTAGTCAAGGAGTAGTGCCAAAGAAAAAAAAAATTGACTTGCGTAGTGGAATTGTGTCGTTACGCTTCCGTTCGGGCAGAAGATAATGCTTTTGTGCAGTCCCGCCAGGGTTGCCACATCAGGAATCTTAAATTAGGAGAAGGAAAATATTTGCTTTCAGACAGTTTCTGTTTCCAATAGCGCAGACATCATTTCTGCTCCCGCGGACAACTTCACTGTAAAATGAATTAAAGAAAGGGGAGTTTTGTTTGCTGGAGTTCCCTATTTCATCCATTGCTTGATTGAAACAGTGCATTTTGTTGCTTATTGCCGAAAAGGGAGAGATTATACCATTGCCACAGCCAAAGCACATGTATTTGTGCACACTCACACATGGAAGTCCGGCACTCCCCAGTTCCAGTTACCAGGTATGTTGTCTTCGGAAAGCATGTACCAAGCGGAAGAAGAGATCTATGGTGGAACAACACTGAGACACATTATTGTTTTTTTCAGAAACAACATGTCTGAGCCGTGAGCACCCTCTTCCCAGTGCTCCGTCCACCATTCACAGCTGAGATTTGAGGTGTCGTCAGGAGACGAAGGCCACACTTTGTTGCTGGACCTAGACGAGAGAGCCTAGCCCTGATTGAGAGACCCTCAACACCGGGCTCGCGATATAGACTGGTGGCGGGGTCGCCGATCATGGCTCGCTGCCTGTTTTCGAAATATTGTGATCTGTCTGACGGTGGCGGAGAGACGGCTGGAATGCTATCATCGAGTGGTCCGTGGGTTTCCATCGGAAGAGGAGCCCAGAGAAATCATTGTGTCAAGAGCAAATTAAAGGAAAACAGTCATGACAGCAAGCGGCTCATGGCACAATTATGCAAAGGGCATGCAGGGTTTTGAGGGTGAAGATGACGGGGTTGGTGATGGTTGCTTGTTCTTGAGGCTGGAGATGAACGAAGAGATTAAAGTTTCGTATGTCAAGGGTTATGCAGACTCTGCGGACGCCATTGAGGACTTGCCACGTCAGAGGGATTCAGTCAGGGGTTAGCGAGTTCAAGAAGCAGCTCATGGGAGACGAGTCGATGTCCCTGAGAGGATATAGGGGGCACGGAGCAGCCGCTGACAAGATCCCTCTCTTGTCCTGCGAGCTGGAAGTTGCCAGGCGCGAGAGTTGCTGCCAAAGATGTGTCAAGATTCCGGGAATAGTGCTTTACAACGGAGAATAAGCCAGAAGTAGCCGGGCATGGTAAGGAGAGTAGAAGAAACAAAAGGGGAGGCTGGCAAGGTCTGATGTTGCGTGCGGAGCCGCACATTGATTGGCGGAGAGTTAATCTTGCTATCAGATGGCGCTAGTCTTAATTTGACCTAGTTCATCTGGGCGTTGCTGACAAACCCAAATATTGAACAGCGCCAAACCGGGGAAATCTCCAAGTTGGTGGCGGTTCATCGGAATGTCTCCTTGTTGACGGAGAGTACAGCAGCTACTCGATGTCCCTCAGCAGGGTTTGGGTTGGAGGTTTTAATGCAATCAGCTACTCAAAGGACTAGCAACTGACAGCTCATCATCGACCTCAAAAGAAATAAAAAAGAAATTAGATTGAATTTTCAAATAGATCAAAAAAAAGATACGGAGATAAACAAAAAGCCATCAGCCATCGATCCGGAGAACACAGCCTCTTGACTTTCCCCAATAGGGTGCGATATGCAAATGCATACCATTTCTGCGTAGAGTCTCCGCTCTAGACCAAACACCCATCTACCCAGGAAACGAAATCTATTTTGCACCATTGATCAGACGTACGTTCTTAATGCATGCTGTGAACCAACGGGACGAACGCAAGGCAATCAACCCCCATCCGCCAGCTGCACGGCAACAGGAGGTGGCGGGCATAGATTAAACTGTCATACGCACCTCTCTCCCGCTCACACAACGCAGACAAACTTACACCGTCATTTCGCACCGACATCCGCTCAGGCAGGATCATCATCTGTCAGACAAGATCCAAGATCCCAAACCAAGGCAACCAGGCACATCGCTAGATAATGATATGCATGATACTGGCCAGAAAAGAGGTGCATTACTAGATTTTTAAATTATTAGGAAAGCAAATCACTGCCTCTTCTTTGTCAGGTATCTAGTCTTCTTAAGCCTTTCTCTTGACCAAGAAGTGGCGGTTAAGCTACAGAAAAAAATAGTTACAAAAAACGAAAGTCATCAGTGTATGGTTTTGATAACCTGGCGAGACGATTTTCTGGATGAAAATGGAAGGTTTGAAGGTTTTTCTTTTGTTCTTCGAAGCTGTTCGACCTCAAAACAAACAAACTTGATGACTTTCACTTTTTCACTCTTTTTCACTTTTGCAGTTTTTCTCTCGTAAAACCTAGATCGACGGCATAATTGGAATCTAGGTGAACAACAGTTGCTGTATAAACATCGTGAGCACGCAAGCAGGCGAGCAAGCATCCGGCATGGATCTAGCTTCCATTGACTGGAAGCATTGTGGTTTATGCATTTGTTCAAGGCAAAGCGTGGCCAGGCAAGAAATGTAACATTCGACTGTTTCACGCCAAACGCGACAGTTTTGACTTTGACGTTGTTGCTTGTCTCCTAGCCGGGGGATAGCGGAACTACAGGGAATGATGACGAGATTACCTGATCTCGTCTGGTCGCCCGGTGCGGCGAGTTTGTCAGTTATTCTTGGTTTATCAGGATGTGGTCTGGATGGTGGTGATTTGATACCGAACGGAGATGCGCAATGCAATAATACACGCCTTTGGTAACCTCGTATTAAATGGCGAAGAGCACAAACTAACCTCCGTAATAGCACGCGACCCCGGCGTGTTAGGATTCTGGTCCACGAAATGGAACAAAAAAAAGTAGAACTGGGAAGCATAAAGAAGCCATGACCACAAGAGCAGAAAAGATAAGGAACAAAATGTATAACGTAATTCCCAAGCGAGCGAGCAGCCCAAGCGAGCGAGCAGCAAAACTAGCATATCTCAACTAACCAGAATTTAAATCAAATTATCTACTCCCACCAACCACTAATTAAATTAAATTAAATTACATGAAGTTGAGGACATCTTATTCTTGTATGCCCAACAGTATTGCAATTGCTGCAGCGTTGTGGCGCTCGTATGCGGGGTCTAGGCTCCGGGGCCGCAGGTACGGAACGTTGAATAACAGGCTGTTCAACAGGCTCAGCTGCAGGAATAATAAGATTCTGAGCTTCATTCCTAGTTAGACCCCCTGCACTTGGGATCCTGCGTGTAGACCTCTTGCGTTTTTGCTTCTCTTTCTCATTTGCATTGAAAATATCCTCATACTGCTTCTTCATAACCATGGCGCTGACCATCCCGTATTCGCAGGCCTTGATTATTTGGTCAAAGCCTTCCACTAACCCATGAGGTTGATCCTGATCCATAAGATTTCTGACCTTATTCACCTGCTTCTGCAATTGCCGGGGGTTACTAGGTGTTTGTAGGATCCAGGATGACGTTGAATTGCTTGACCTGCTGGCTGGGGGAGTAGGGGTTCGGAGTTGAATATTCAGCTGCTGAACAACGCATTGAGGATCCAATGGAACTATTCCAGTGGCCCTGAACCCACTTTGAATGTTTGAAGCCTTGAAGGCTTCCCGACGTGCTGCAGGATAGGCATCTAGGAAATCTGCCTTCTTAATGGTGTTGAATCCTAGCCGCATTCGCTGTTCAACTAGGGTTCCGTACGCGCGCTTTAAAGGTGCAAAAACACCCACATCTAGTGGCTGCAAAAGGTGTGAAGAATGTGGTGGCATGCAGAGAGGAATAATCTTATTCTCACTGCAGATTTGGTCAAATTCCGGAGTAAGATGACTGCCGTGCCCGTCCAGAATAAGAAGAATATGGGTTCCAACCCTGCGTGGATTTGCAGCTGGAATAAACAGCCGTGTAAGCCATTTGATTCCTATCTCATCTGTGGTCCAGCCATTAGGACTAACATCCAATCTCCAGCCTTCCGGCAGCCCGTCAAACCAGCCTTCCTGAATATTGTGACCTTTGAGGATAATATACGGCGGAGGGGCCCATCCTGACGCGTTGACTGACTCAATTGCAGTCACCCACTCACGATTCCCAGGCTGTATAAGAGTTGCTCGTCCGTAGTGCTCAGCACTAGTAATGACCTTGGTAGTTGCACAGAGCCCCATTGCAAACCCAGCTTCATCAAAGTTGTAAATATCTTCAAACACAATCCCATGCTCAGTCATTACCCTCTCTAGGGTCTTAAACCAATCCTCCACAATCCTGCGGTCTTCACACTTGGCCCGATCATGGTTATAGCGTCTTGAGAAGCGGCATTGGAGCTCTGGACGGCGTGCCACTAGATTTGACACCCAGTTCTTGCCAACGCGAGGAGGGTGGTTTGTATGGCTAGGCTTCCGTATGGCAAGAAGATGATTAGCCATATTCTCCACAAATGCAGGCCGGGGTGGTAGTCCTCGTAAAGCTAGGTCTAGGATCCATTGAACAAGCTTATCCTCTTCAGCAGGAGTTAATTTATGTGAATTTGCGCGTAAATTCACCCGTGAAGATCGACCACTGAGTCTATGACCAAGTGTAGAGCGTGGCACATTAAAGATGCGTGCAGCTTCAGAAATAGAGGATATTTCCTGCTTTTTAATAGCATTTATCGCGAGTTCAAGTCTTCCCTCTATCTCTATAGAGTTCCTAGCATCTTTAGAGCGAATTGGTGGCATAATTGCGCGTTGAAGTGGATGAGTAGGTAAATTAGTAGGTGGAAGAATTTGGCTGCTCGCTCGCTTGGGCTGCTCGCTCGCTTGGGAATTACGTTAGTTATCTCACCTTATTAATGATCATGATATCATTGCAGAAAATGCTTAAATCAAAGTTCAGTTTTCATCTCACAAAGTTCAATTGAACCGTGGTAAATTACTCAGGCACAGGAACAGTACCAAGACTAAATATACGGTACTAGGTCAGTAATAATGCCGGTATTGGTATTGTAAACGGCGTCCCGTACAGAACAACGGTATTCATTTCATCCCTAGCTGGGCTGTCATGTTAATGATATCATATATCAAAAGTCACGAAAATAAAAAAGACGCGAAGAAATTGCCGTGTACAGCCATCCAATTAAGGGAACCACTTCGACTTTCCCAGTTTGTTCCCGTTGGTATCAACCCGTTTGTTTCCCCTGTCCTCCATGGAGAACTGCTCCAGTTGATCACCGCCAGCTCTGCCCATTCTTGCAGATCTACTCAATTACCATTAGAGTCAAATGGCAGCCCTGGAAGGCAAAAGAAACACACACAAGAAAAAATATACACAGGGCATAATTGGATGCCGTTTGTTCTTCGCAAATGTACTGTACAAAATTAAATTTTAAAATCTTTTCAAAAAAAAAAATAAATAAATATGATATAATAAGCGCGACTCTTTGCAAATTTCACGCGCGCTATAACCAATCAGCGCGTCACCCGAGCTCGGAATACCGACGTATCCATGGTTTCAAACATTTCTCGTCGAAGATATCATAACGCTTGACTGACTGACTTGCCTTAGCAAGGGTCTCCTGTCAGTAGCAGCGCAGCCACCTTTGTTTTTTGTTTTTTCCCTTCATTATCGGCGTGTCTAACGTTTCACTGACGAAAACTCCAGGCGGAGAAGTTGCATGTCTTCGGAAATTTGAAATTTTTGTTGCGGCTCAGCAAGGGCCTACAAACCTTATTTTACTTTGCTTCTGAGTAATTTTAGGAAAGATGGAGAAGATTTGAAGATAATAATAGCTTAAAGTTTTTTATTTTTTTGTCAGAGGCTTTGGCCCAGCATCCACAACTTGTTGAGGGAAATGTGGAATGATGAAATCCAGACTTCAATAATCCAGAATATGCTGCTCGACAGGATGGAGTTTGTCCTTCCAACGGACTGTCCTTCTTGAAAGCCTCTTTCACCTTTCAAGGTTCCCTTGTAACCGAGCACATGCTACCCGGTCCTCTGATGACGAGGAGCCAGGCGAACGGTTTCTGTTGCCCTCCATTCCAGACAATGCTAGGAGGCTTCTCAGCTTCGTTGGTAACAGAGCTTGTACTGTGCGTATCCGCTCCGTTCCTTAGTCTTGAGTGATGACACGCCCATCTGGCGTTTCTTTTGCTTTCAACTGCCAAGCTATCATGTTATTTATCCGAGCAGACAGAAATTGGAAACAGACAAACGTTTTCATTTTATCTTGATTTCGATATTACGAATATGCTCATTTATCTTAACTTCAACTACTCCGTATCATTGCACAGAGTTCAGTGTATTTTTAGAACCCACGATGTTGGCGTATCGAACGAGTACGGTACACCGTACCATACAAACCTCCACCCAAACCGATGCATCGAGACTCAAAGTCGACATACTTATGAACAATTCATTAACCCGACTTAGAAGGTTGAGCTTTCGTTAGCAATATTATGCGGGGGAAATGGCGAGTCCTCAGTGCACAGAAGCGTGTGAAGTCCCCTATTTGATGTGGAATCCCCCCTGGGTCAAGAAGAATTCAAACCATGGGGGCAAAAGGCGAGAAGTTCTTCGGCATTAGGAAGAGAGCACTCAGACAGGTTAAGATTCATCCATTCTGAGCCGGCCAAGAGACCACTGGGCACAGTACAGTACAGTCTCCTTGCCCCTTTGGCGACATCGTTTCCTTGGATCAGCTTGGCCAGGGGACAGACTTAGGCGTACTCCAACTCAGCTAGCCCTCTGCATGTGGAGTCGTGGACTACTCAAGGGGCCGCGGGCGCTTAGGCTGATTGTACTGTACTCCGTATATACTGTGTCATCGATCGATGAATCAAGTCGCGCTTAGGGTTTGCTTGAAAGTTGAGATGATGGGCGAATTGTTCTGTAACTATCAGTACGGAGGATTCGTCGTAAAATATCAAACATCCCTGGCCTTGCATCTCGCGTTTCCCAGTTCAATGGCCTCCTCCAGCCTCTGATTTGCTGCCAGATCTCAGATGCCAGGCGCACTATTTGACGCAATGGATCCATAAAGGTGAGCCTCCTTTTAGCATTTTCTCTTGTCAAAGACTCCATGAGCGATTTCCTCCTTTCTTTGCCAACGCACGTCATTTGGAACAAGCAATACAATACAACGCAACGCAACGCAACGCAACGCGACTGTAACCAGCCGATTCACATCTGTGAGAGGGGTTTATTATAATAAATTGTTTTTGAATGAGTGGACAGGGTTGGAAAGTTTTTTGGATGCCAGGGGTCCTTTGTGGGAGTTTTTAAACCAATCCCGTGGCAATGGTTATTCATGCATACGGGGGTGGGGGTTTTTTTTTTCGTCTATCCACACACGAATCCCTTGGGCTGATTTGAGCCTCAGTTTTGTCAGTGATGAAATGGGCTGGGAACGCATATGCTCCATCGCCGACTGAGTAGGCCCTGGCTTGATTATTCAGATCCGAAAGCAACGCATTCCCGAGCCTAATCGAGGACACAGCTGACGAAGGATCTTTAAGAATAGGAAATACATTTTCTACAGACACCATTTTTGTGCAGTAAAGGGTCAACTCTCTTCGGATGTAGAAGACAACAACTCTTGGGTTCAACCCCCATAGCTTATTTGAATTAAGTTGTTAGTATCGGGCGGTCCGTACGGTACCTGAGTAATGTTCCGTACAGTATGTATGGTTGCGCCAATGAGATGTATTGAGTCGACATGGGGAAGTTGCAATAACTGAACAAGCGGAGAAGCTACCGATAAAGCAACTTGAGCAGCAACGATAAACCGCAGTTTCAGACGGGCTGTTTCGCCGTCAGCGGATGGATAAGAAGGTTGATTTTTCGTGCTTGGGCTTTGTGCGACCATAATCCCGGGCATAAAATACACGGAGCATCGAAAAACCCGGGGTAACCTCGCGGGGATATTTATATCTTCGGACCCATTAAATTCATGCTTTTTTCTGCCCCGAGAAGCTTTGTTGCTTCTAGCATTGATGGTATCGGTTAGGCTATGGAGCTGTCCCATACATAGTTTAACGAGTTTAACTAATTCTTTGTTCCTTGGACGTTCAAATTACATCCCCACAACCCGATCTCATGTTTCAGAGTTTCTTTGTGTACCGTATATCCAATGGTTCAATTTAACTGCATCGGCTTGAAACTACAGCAAATACGTCGTACATCTATGTCCAGATATTTAACGCCTGAATATTTATTGAGCACAGGGTATTTTGGGCTGCTTCTTCAGCTTTTGTCTACTCTGTTTCAAAACTGCATGTTCCCCATAGCTGTTGGGTGGACAAAGTGTGTTTGTAACTTCATCATTGCATAGTTAACATTTAACTTAACTCCTGTTAGTGAACCAGAGATGGGATATTGTGAACCAAAAGACGAAGCTGCTAACTGGCTGCATTGGATATTGAAAGAAAAGGAGAAAGGAGATTGATTGCTGATAGTTAATGCACAAGTGTAAGTTTGTTTGTCACACTTGCTCCAAATACTTGCCTCAAACCCTGAAAACTTCATGTACTGTATAACATAATTTTGTAAGTACCAAATAGAGCAGTTATATATCGGGATGACGTTCTGAGGTACTGTATATATACGTTTCGATGTGGGCTCTCCGTCACCATGCACTCAGTCTTGAGACGATGCTGTATTATGCTATCAGCATAGTTGATTTTCTTTCTAGGAAGTAGTACTGTAAAGAACAAGGTTTAAAAATGTATGCTCCTAACCCCGAGTGTTTGTCTGCTAGGCGCACATGCAGGATTCTGCTTGCATCGTTTCGCAATTTGCATTGACTTCTGGGCTTACAGAATCCGCATGTACTCAGGAGGGCATTCTAGAATCTACTTCAGCACGCCCGAAATAAACATTCCTTCAACTTCTCTGCATCTGTTTGTGGTGTGGTTGTATATGTGAGAGGATTGATAGATAACCTCTTGTGCTTCTTTCGCCGGACAGCGAGGTTATTTCAGTCTTCTCTGATTTTGCTGCCAAGGTAGTGGTAATTTGATCTCTTCCGGTTTATTTTGAAGGCTCAATAAGAGAGGAATAGAAAATAACTTAGAACGAGTGGGGCATACCTAGGATATCGGATGTGCTCATAGCTGCGAGCTCAATTCAAACGGCTCCATTCCGAATATAACTATGGCTCAGCATATGATAATAAAAGCAACCAGATTTATCAATACACGAAAAGTATTCTTGACATGGAGAGAGTGCTCAGGATACTCCTGAAGACACGGCAAGTAATTTAACTAGCCAAGTGAGGACATTAGGGGTGATTTAACATTTTAGGGATTACCCGTTGTGCCTGATATCCCTAGAACTTAGTTGATCTTTTCTGAGTGGCCTCAGTCGAACCACAATTTTGAGCCCACGCGTTGGAGTTATTTGTCACTGGTATTCGTAATTCCATAGTGATTATTAGTGTAGAGAGAAACAGCTGTGCAAACAACAATCAATAATTACTCTGTTCATGGTCATCAAGATTACTATTGACCGATATAGCAAAAGTATTCCTTTAAGCTTTTGCATTGTCGTAATCTTTGTCAGTTATTGCCGTATTGTAGTTATAATATAATACAAAACAAGTAACTTACAAAATTCCCCTGCTACATTTCCATTCTATTTTCCACCGCATACATATATATATGAAACTAAATTCTTCTTGTCCATGATCAGCTTGAACTAGTTATGCATTGAGAAGTGCAGATTGTTCCCTTCTTCCAACTATCTCCTTGATAGAAGAGATGAGGGAAGACAATAAAATATATGTATGCAGATACTGTACTACATCTTTTCTTGCTTGCAATCCGATAGAAGAACAGGAGAAAACCAGAGTACGGTGACTTGGAAATTTAAATAGATCGATATAAACTAGCAGATTTGTTATAGTCGATAGGCAGTTCTTTATGTCCTTTAACGAGTTATCTCCTTTCTGCTCGCTCTTTCCAGTCCCAGGAGCGGATGTTCTCCGTTTTTATGGTGGGCGACCGCAGACCCCCTTTTGAAGCTGAATTCTGTATCATGCTCCTTTGCCAGTAATGATGTTATGGGTGTTTTTCAGCTTCGATGATGGTTTTAATTTATTTTAGTATCCCCTCCCCCACATCGCTTTCTTTCTTTCTTTCTTTTTTTTGGCTTGGACATGTGTGTTAATGTTCTGTTATTCGGAAGAAAGGAGTGAGTTATTTGGTTTAATTAATTGGGTGTTTAACTTAAGGGGATGAGCGAAGTTAGTTGCCTTGGAGTAGGTTGGGTTACTTAGGTATTTTTGCTCAGGCCTCGCCGCATCGGGACATATTCGACGAAGATTCATTTGAGGGTTTTCCTTTCTTTCTTCTTCCTGTTTTTATTCCCCTTGTCCTTCATTCCTTTCACTGCTTTCTTTCTATTTTTCTGGAAGAAGGATTTTTGTGAGATGCGTTATGCAACCGTTTCGTTCTGTGGTTAACTTACGCTACAGGGTACAGGTGCCTATCAACCAGAAAAGCCTAAAATATATCCCAAAGTTATGATATTTTGGTCAGAAAGTAATAGCAGCACGAGAATGTAGAATAGCTTGAGCTGGGGACAAATATTATAACCACCAAAGAGCCCCGCATTCATAAAAACTGGGCAGGCTCGGTAGAACCTTCAAAGCTCCCGTGGAATCGCCAGGTCAGCTCATTATTCGACCCTTTTAATCTTTTGCGCGCGAGGCCAAGGAACCCTGGATTCCACTGGGGCCGCAAGATCGACGGCTGAACGAAAGCAAGGAACCATTCCCACTTCCATCCATAATTTTTGTTCTGGAGAGTCGATGACGAGTCCTAGGGTTCTGCTGACCGGGCGAATTATGGATAGAAGACAGGAGGTTAATCTGTAGATTTCTGGTACAGGGTTCTGCTACATTTATTTGCCTGCTGCTGTACGCAATGAAAGTGTTTGACGTCCTTCGGTGATGATGCAACAGCCTTGTCTCTTGGAGATTTTTGAGGGGTGACTTAAACTATTGATTTTAAGAACTAGTCATTTGAATACCGATTGGAGACTAATGGATTATTTAAACTGGTGTTCTTGTTTCAAGAAACGATGCCAAAGGATTGGCAACTTGTGTGGGAAGTCGTGCAGTGGAGCGGGCGCGTTTGGTTTGAACGCGAGGTCTAACTACCGGTGAATACGGGGAAAAAACCATCGAACATGGGTTGCGAGCCCGTGGCCTCTCCAATGAGAACCCTCCAATAATCCCAAGAGATAGATAGATCAATTTGCTTGCTTGCTTCGAGGAAATCATACCAGGTTACAAGGGTCCAAACTTTGAGACGCGATGCGACAAAACCAAACCCAAAACCCAAAACCGGAACCAGGAACCAGCCAGTGAACTGGGACGTGAAATGGGATACGGACAGGACAGAGAGACGGCGACGGGATGGGATGGGACAGAGGGAGGCGAGATGAGAATGAGAACGAGAATGAGACCTGGGATCGAATCGAAGGGAACCTGACCTCACCAACACTCGATACTTGGGGGGGGGGGTGATTGTTATAAGTAACTGTCGAGAGTTGAGCGCAGCTGTATGTATTACATACAGCTGCTCCTCCGTATTGTACAATACATATATACATACAGATACAGTACAGTACACTCCAGTGACCAAATACAGCCTCCGCAGCAGCCAGGCCAATCACCCAGCGCAGGCCAGCGTCGGTTGAGCCTCCCCAAACCGCCTCCGGAGCCCGTTTCGAGCTAGCCGGGCCTGAGGTACGGGGCCTGCAGGTAACGATTCCTTACTGTAAGCCCGTACCTGACTCTGTCGGTTTCGTCTTCTATTTCTTCTCCTCCTCCTGCTCCTCCTGCTCCTCCCATCTTCTTCCTCTTCTCCTCCGTGTCTCATCTCCATCATTTCTCTCTCTCTCCCTCATCTCTCCTCCTCCTTTCTCTCTCTCTCCCTCGCCTCTGGAGAGAGCCCTTCCTCCTCTCCTCCTC
>NW_001813973.1:94220-271830 GCF_000149585.1 Histoplasma mississippiense | reverse complement strand
TTCCTCATCTCCTCCATCTCCTCCACGACTCTCCCTCGGATAACCTTTTGCTCCCAGGAGAGAAATCTGGGGAATCTGGTCTGTCTGGTGTGGCTGGCTAGGATCGTTGGCTGTCATCCAGTCAACTTCGTCGTCTCCCACCTTTCTTCCGTTTCTCCTAAAACCGTCCTCTCGTGTCGAGCCTTTTTTTCTTTCGTGGGTCCGTCTTCCTGGCCTTCGATTCTCGACTCCGCTCCCTCTTCTTCCTCCCGCACCGTCTCCTTTTATTCGCCCTCGCTCCCCTCCATCCTCCACCATCCTTCCTCATTTTTTCGACGGTGTCTCTCTCCAATGGTGACGTTGACGGTTCTTTGATTGCCATTGATTGCCAGCTACCTCACTTAGTTAGAAAGGAAGAAGAGAGTGAGACCAATTTTTATAAAAAGGATAAAAAAAACCAAAAATAACAATAGGAGCAAAAAAAGAGCAAAAAAAATTTCCTTGGACCGTCTGCTCGAGGACTCTTTTTCTTCTGCGAAAGGTAAGCTGAATCAATTGTGAAATTTTTTTATATCTTTGCTCCCTGTCTACCACACTCCAACCCCTTTCCCCTCGAGTCTACTACCAACGAGGCCAATCCCCGATCCCTCGTACGTCCGTCCTTTCCTCCCTGTCCACGTACGTCTACAGTCCACTCCAATTGTCCATTGGCAAGCAATCATCATATTGGACGCAAAAAAATAAAAAACCGAATACATGTCTAGCCTACAGCATGCTCCTAGCTCGAGGGCAGATGTATCGGTCGGTTTGCTCCCGTTTCGAAAGCTAGTCGACTCGGGAAAGACATCATTTACCGTTGCATATCGGTTAGGGAAAGTGAATGGGCGACAGAAAAAAAAGTCTGGTGGCTGTGGCTCATCCACACGGGAAAAAGTTGCGTCCGATGTTAAATAGCCCAGACTTTCATATGCCTTGATCAATGCATGCATATAGGGGCATGAGGGCTGGGCTGTCTCGATGATACTCATACCCAACCGGGGACTTACGGACACATCTCAATTCGTCACTTCTGTTCCCACCAACCAACTCTAAGTCTAGTTTTACCTTTCAACGTTGTCTGATTTGGAGCCTGGTCGAATACTATACTAACAGCTAACATTTTATAAATAAAAATTAGATCTCAACATCTAAGCCGTTGACGCTCTGCTTGCATTCCGCAAGGATTGCTTTCATACCGCGGACACATCCACACCCAAGTGAGACAAACCTGCGAAGGTACGCTCCGGTCCCCGTTGCTCCCAAATGGCCCCTTTCATTTCTACCTCACTCCAGAAAGGGCCAGGACCCTTCTAGAGCATATTGAACACAATTGACTTTTGTCCCTAGACTTGTGCACAATTGCACTTTGTGGAAACTTCGTTTTTCCACATCGGCCTTCTAGCTGCTTAACTTGTAGGCTTGACAGGTGGAGACGTTGACTCGTCGTTCACCCAGCCTTTGCCATCGATTTTCGAATTCAGCTTTTACTCGAGTTCCAGAATAGATGACGCGACTGCCGCTGAAGAAAGGGTGATCATTTGCCCTTCTTTCTCAACGTCAAACTGGGTATAACTCCCCCTTCATTCATTTCCCCTCCACTTAAGATTGTCCTGTAAAATTTCCTACACAAGGCTTACGCCCGAGATGGATTGCTGCTGACACAAGTACATCTTTCTAGCTTTTACTCTCAGTTTTATTTTATATTTGGTCGACTGACCTCTTCACCTTAAAACGTGCCGATTATTATCGACACATAACTCTCTTTAATATTTCACACCAACTACTTTTCAATCTCTTATCATCCATCTTGATACACGACAGTTACTCTCTTTTAACTTCCGTCGTTTCTTTTTTCAACTTTTGAGATATACGGGTTATATTCCAGGTCCTCTCTTTTGCGACAAATAAAACGTGGAAACTTTTCGAAGTGGCCTCCAACCCTTTTCGGTTTCACCCTAAACGTTATCAATATGGCTTACCAAAACCGCCCCGCGTCTTCCTTCCAGCCGTGTGACTCTTATTTTGTGGAATCGTTTGAACCAGAGTATCCCGGCCCCAGGCTAGGTCCAAAGGAGCATGCAAAATTGATCGCTCGTGAACGTCAATTTGCGATTGCTGATGAGTTGTCAAAGCAAGTTAGCGATGAATACCAAGATGATATTTTAGCACACATGCTCGCGATGGATGTTCGTCTCATGATACTTGTTTATCCTCTCACCCCTTTATCCCATGCTCTGGCTAACTGAGAATAGTCCTCGACTTTGCCGGATGTTGATTCGATCGATATCCAGACCGAGATCCAATGGTTCATGCGTCCCTATCTCCTCGACTTCCTCATAGAAGCACATACTGCCTTTCAACTCCTGCCGTCGACCCTATTTCTTACTGTGAACTTGTTAGATCGGTATTGTTCTAAACGTGTTGTTTACAAAAAACATTATCAGTTAGTTGGCTGTGCAGCCTTGCTCATTGCGGCAAAGTATGGCGATAAGAAGGATCGTGTCCCAACAGTCAAGGAGCTCAAAACTATGTGCTGTTCTCAATATGACGACGACATGTTTGTTCAAATGGAATGGCATGTTCTCCAAACTCTAGGTTGGGCAATAGGCCATCCCACTGTTGACAGCTTCCTGCAGCTTGCAGTCGCGGACACTCCCTATGACCCAGAGGTGGAACATCTTTCTCTTTACATTTTGGAAATATCCCTATTCCATAGGGATTTTGTTTCGAAACTGTCGTCGGATCTCGCTCGGGCTTCGCTGGCTCTCGCTCGATGCGTTCTGAACCGTTCTCAATCCAGAAATGTGGACTGGGCTTCTCATTATGATTCTCTAACACTAGTGAACTTGTCTCAGCACTTAGTCCAGCCATCGCAGGTTCTGTATAGGAAATATTTGTCTGCACGTTATTCACGTGTATCGAGACTTCTGGAGCAATTCCTTGCACACCAAGCCTCGATACCTAAGGCCTACACTCCACCAACCCCCGCGGCGGATACTCCTTCTGAACAGCTTAAACCGTACAATGGAGAGATTGGGCTTGCTACACCTCAAAAGCCCCAGTATCCGTCGACAATGCCCAATGGATACTTGACGCCGCCTATCACTCCGGAAAACGAGGCCTTCGCTGGCGCCGGAAATTCCAACATTCCAAAATCAGTCCCGGGTGTTACCCCAACGCCGCCCTCCAGTGCCCAATTCCCACAAGCTTATCATCGCCGTCCAGATGAGAATGCCTACAGCCAACATGAGCACTTTGTTCAGCAGCCATCAGCAGGGTACAATGGAGTGTTTTGAAGGCTCGTATTTAGCTAACAACGCAAAGCAACGCCTTCCCTGTTCCTTTCGCTTTCCGGTGCGAGGTGATCCAGGCACGGAAGCTTATCAAGCCTCAACAAATAAATTATACGTCAAACAACCTCGTCATCCATAATATCACGTTCGATAATAACCATTATATTGATACGCGGCCCCCCGCCCCCCAACTATTTTGGGAGTACCTACATGCTATTGGGGATGCTCCCCATTTGGGCATGTAACAAATATCACCCGGTATTCAAATCAGGCTTGAAAAAAATCGGCTAAAAAGCCTCACTTGTCCCGTATGTCGTGTATTCGAAATTTATTTTCTTCTTATTTTCTAATTCACATCTGCCTTTCCCCCTAACCGGATGGATGAAAACTTTCTCCAAATCTAGCATTTGCAAGCGCGAGTCGTTGCTAAATCGAAGATGCCAAAAATTTCTTTTTTTTATCTGTGTGTCATTTTCCCCCCTGTTTTTTATATCATTTTATTTCCTTTGTTAGTGAAGCGTTCCGCGAAATTCATCTATCCATCCATCCATCATCATCGTCATTATCATCATCCTCATCATTTTTCCTCCGAGGTCTCTCCCTCTCATCACCTACCGTTCCCCCCCTCTCCTGTACTCGTTCGGTTGTCTTTTTTTCTTCGCTCTATTTTCGCATGCAACTGTGTAAACACGTCAGTATGTGTCTGTGCATTATTTCATCCTACCACCCTTACCTCTATTCCCTCCCCCAACCTACCACCCACATTACCTACCCCCAAACCCCCTTTTTAATTTCTAATGTTTTGAATATTTTTATATACCCCCATTTGCAATAAGCAAGCTTGAAAACTTGTCCTGTAAAATCCCCTCCCCGGCCTTGTGTTTATTTTCTCTTTCTCTCCTTTCTATAACGGAAAGGGGAAAGGAAATGGGCTTCGGGGCAGGGGTGGTTAGGCACAAAAAATATCCAAAACAATGGGCTCGGTCAACGTAAAGATGGCAGCGCGAAGATATTTCTCTTTACCTTGTCTTTTTTTTTTTTTTCCCCAGAAAAAGATAAGACCGTGCAAAGACCATCCAATCCAATCCAATTAAGAATTTTTTTTTTTTTTTCAAAAAGGAAAAAACTGAATAAAAATTAAGTTGAAATTGGAAGTTAAGCAGAGGAGTTCCAGTGCCCTACCACCGCTGCTTAACGATCGCTCAGAATTTCATCTTCCGATAATAATTGACAAAATAGTTATATGTTTCATTTGTCAGCTTTTCTTTTTCACCTCTTTCTTTTTTTCTTTTCTTTTTTTTTTTTTTTCGCTTCGTTTCATTTCATTTCTTTCGCCTTTGCCCGGCTCTCAATTTACCCCCACCAGTCTTGTTTTTATAAATAATTGTGTCCGCTCTGGTGCCAGAGCGGGAACGTGGAGGCATAATCACCACATGTATATTTATTTTCCCATTGTACTCTAGGTACATGTGCATGTGCATGTACGCGACGTACCGGATATATGCATTTTGTTGAAAACCGATAGTTATAATAAGTAATATGCGGCTCTTTGAAGAAAAGGGACGCTCAGCGAATAGGAGGGTTTTGTTCTTTTTTTATGGTCTTGGCGTTTTTCTCATTCTTTCACGTGTTAACTAAATAACCCTATTGGAGTTTTCTACGATGTAGTTCCCCGTCATGAAGAGAGGATGCCAAGTAGTTATTATTAATCGTTAGTAATGGAGATGGAGATGGATGTTGGGGGGTTTGGATTGGTTCGTCCCCTCTACTACCAGCATGGCGCTGGTGTAAGAGAGCTCTTTTGCCCCAGTGGCCTAACAATGGAGACGTTTGTTTAGCTATGACCTTTTTATATACATGTATGTACATCTGTACAGTACAGAATGTAACCTCTCATCCCCCTTCTCCTCAAACATGCTAACCCCATGCTTGATGCACGCCTGCACAACCCGTCAACACCAAGGATATTCTGCTCGCGCCTCCAGTCCAGTCTTGGTGCCCTCTGAGAGGTGTGGAGGATCCAACGAATTTTCGTTGCCTTTGAATGGCGAGTTACGAGCTATGATCTGATAATTTGTGAGCCTGCCCTTGGCCTCTCTACCCAAGCGCGTGGCTCGTGCAATTTCAGGCAAGGATTGATACTTGCTTGAACGTAACTTCAGGGCTTTTTTTTTTTTTTTTTAAATAGGCTTTTAAAAAGACTCCATCTGGGAGGCGGCTGGGAGACTGGAAGAGAAGGGGAGTTGTGGGAAGGCGGGTTTGTGTCCGGTTATTGAGAGCGTTGTTGTATAATAATGGAAAATAGAGACTGAAGGAAGTGTTGGTGGGCGGGAGATTTGTGTTGTATCTTTCATGTGGGATCGCAGCAGCACTGCCATGTGAACATCAATGTAAGTAGTCACGGATGGAACTCTGATGGCTATAGAGCTAGTCAATTTTTCCTTTCCATGTCGACTGCAATGATAGCTTGGCTATATATAGGAGGCCTTGAGATAAAGTTTCTGGAAATATAAGTGCATTCGGTTCTGGTTGAAGAAATGGGATTCATTACATATCTACCTGTCTTCTATTAGGCTACTGGGGTAAAAGAGCTCTATCACTACTATGGTGGTTTAGAGGGGGCGGGGGCGAATCGCCCAATCCGACATTCCCCTCCCCAAGGTGGGAGTGTTGGAAAAGCTGATATTGACCATATTATCCGACGAACTCGTTGACATGAAGGAATGGATGGTATTTATTCTACCGTCAAGACATACTATGCACGGCTTTTGAATTCGTATTTTGGATTGGCCGTTTTCTATGCAGGCAACTCGGAGAAAAATCAGGTGCTGATCCCCGTTGCCATTTGTCAAGAAAGACAGCGATTTCTTTCTATCTGGAAGCTTCACAAGAGCCGACATAGTTATATAACTAGTGGTTATTGAACTATTATGTCACGTCGCCCCCCTGAATGCGTAAGCTCTCTGACCCCTGTTGTCTCAAATCTGACAATCGCTGATCCGCAGCCCAATCCTAAGCAGTCGTTCCGGGTAAACAAAAGATCCAAGATCTTGATGGCCACACCTGTCTATCTGGCGACACATACCAGTATATGTCAAATAGCAGACTACCCCTCCCTGCCCCGATATTTATGGCCGTCTCGTTGAACCTTCTGGCATCCTGTGCCACATGCAAGCCCCACATTTCTAGTGTAAGTTCACGGTGTGTGGATCCACCCCTGAATCGTTTCCAATGCCGCCAAATCGACGCCGGCTTCGCCAGGTCTGTGCATGACAGGGAGCGTTGACGGTGGCGTTTTTAGCGGTCTCTTGGCGGCGGAGGTCGGTTTGTTGCCAAGGACGCTAAGAATGTTTGCTTTTGGCCAAGACCCGGATATGTAATTATGTAATCAGCGGGGATAGTTAGTTAACTACAGATTAGTTATGCCGGGGTTGTCCAAGCACCCTTGATTCTTGAAGGCCTGGCGGCCGATTGTTGGACGAAGAGTGTGGATTTAATGTGGGGAAATTGCTCTGGATGTGGCCAAGCACTGGCAAGTAGAGCGTAAAATGGAGCATGATTGGGATATCGACACTCTAGTTATGCAGATTCCTCGTTGGACGTCAGCTTTATATAAAGGCCACAATGCTTGTCGGGCACGGGATGGAGGTCTTGGGGCTAGGAAGTGTCAATAATGTCGAGATTTGTTTGCCTGCTTTTATTATGCTTGAAACAAAAGCATTCTAATTTATCATCGGCATTCCTTTTGAATGAACAGTGTGCTTGGTTTTCCAGCCTACAGAAGTACTGTACTTAATAGGCGAGCAGGAGGACACTTGACCCCGCATAACCCATACGGAACGAAGTACATTATATTATTGTTTGGCGTTGTTTGGTAAACTTGCTGTCTCCTGCGTATGGCTCTTTGTAGAAGACTTTGTGAAAGAAGCTTGATATTCGTCATGCTCATATCGAAACGCCCTGCGGGCTCGTGTGAAGCATGAGGGTGTTCCTGTTCCTATGTGGTAAGATGGATCTGATGGGATCACATATCCAGCACCATTGTGTCTATTGTTTGGAAGGAGAGCTAGGAAAAGGATTTTCTGGCGATTTTGACCACATATCTTCTTCTTTTTGCTGTGTCATTCTTGTTGCCAAGTCCCTGAATCGTATCCTGGACCTTGAGTTCATGTGGATCCCCTGGCTAGCTAACTTTGTCAACCTTGGCAGGGCTAAAATAGCTGGATGTTTGGCTCCCAGTGTGGGACCGAGCTCTTGGTATTTCTTGTGGATCTCGTTCTTTTTTTTGAACTTTTGATTTCCTTGAAGCATCGATGCCCAGTAATAACTCCGTACAGACAGGCGGCGTATGATTTGGGGGACTGGGGGACAACACAACAGCGGCTGGCGGGAGGAGATTCATCTACGAACAGACAAAAGTTGACTTACACTGACAGTAGAGTGAGCGTGTAAAAAGTTCTAGACTTTTTGACATATGCCCAAATCTCCGTCCGCCTACATTGACACGGATGGCAGCATATCCACCCACCCATGGATTCGGCTGACAATGGTCTGCCGATTTTAATATCGTGTTCTGGGCGGCGAAGCATAAGCTATCCCCAACCCCTTGACGTGCTCTCTGGTGCGACTGGCAGCATGGATGCGATTTGGGTAGTGGGTCGGCGGGCGGAGTTGTTTCCACTCCACGGGGTCTTGGGCAAGTTCCATCATTCATCGAATTTTTCCTTCATTCCCTTCCTTTCTCTTCCCATGGTCGCCGTCTCTGTCTGTCTCTCGCTCTCTGGCTGGCTTGGCCGTGGTCAGAATCATTTTTCATTCTGTGCCTCTCGTTAAAATAGCACACGTTATTTCGTAACTCATTCGTTGCATGGCACGGTTGGCAACAGTCAATCTGTCAATCCATATTCCGATCCCTTTACTCTCTTATATATTTCCTACTCTTCCCGTCTCACAACCGGAGTGGCTCATCAAACCTGATTGACATCTGCTGGGTTTGCAGGCGTTTTCATTCGTCATCTGGATGATTGCATCCCGCTCGACTTTTGCTGCGTTTTGAGTCCCCCCCCCCCCTTTTTTTTTTGGCGCTTTTCTGCAGCGTTTCAAGTAAATGTTCGCTTCCTTCCGACTCCTGGCGGCTCCCTGGAGATCCGTTTGCTCCCTCTTCGAGGGCGGAAGCGACAATAATGGGCGGAGTGTGAAATGGTTAGATGTGAGTTATCACTGACTGTGTTATCATTTCGTTCAACGCCCAGTTTATCTTGGACCTCGGCGGTTACGTGAGGCGCAAACCCAACAAGACCCCATTCGAGAATCACAAATTGTATTTCCTTTGCGATTCTCCTTTACCTCTTTTCCTAGATATCGGCATTAACTAAACAAGTGTCTATCTATTTATCTATAGGGTTTGCGCGGGATCGCTTCCGTCCTCGTCATTCTCACCCACCTAGCCCGAGCCTGGGACTACGACCTATTCTCCCCGAATGGCAAGGATACACCCCCCCGATTGCTCCAGCTCCCCATTCTGCGCATCCCCTGGCAGGGCAGAATTGGCGTCACTATCTTTGCCTTCCTGACTGGGTACGTCTGCGCCCTTAAGCCGTTGCAACTGTCCCGTGCGGGAAACTATACCGCAGCGTTCTCCTCCATTTCCAAGAGCGCATTCCGCCGCCCACCTCGTCTTATACTTCCTGCAACAATTGCCATGGTTCTTGCCTGGGCCGTAGCGCAGCTGGGCGGTTTCACAGTTGGTAATAGGGCGGATTCCGATTGGATTCGGTTTGCGAGCCCTGTGGTGGAGGACTCGCTTTTGAAGGAAATCATGCGTCTGTTCCGCGTCTTCAGAAGCACTTGGACAAATGGACACATGGACTACGATGACCACCAGTGGGCACTGCTGCCACTGCTTAAGGGCTCCATGATTATTTATGTCGTGCTCTGTGGCACGATGTATATGCAGTACCGGTACCGGATGATGGTATACTCCATTATGTTTATATACTTCTGGCAGCATCCAGGGCCCGATACAGGTTAGTGTTTGAAATAACCACCTATGAATAAATCAAAACAAAAATAAAATAAAATCATCATTGATGCAGGAGTTTAACACAAAGCTTACTATACAGAAACCTTCGGCCAACAATTCTTCGTCGGCATGTTCCTCTCCGATCTCGCAAACGACCGATCTTTCCAGATCTACGTCTCCACCCTTACCTCTTCCCGTCGCATCTTCAGCGTCACAATCGCTATCCTAGGCCTCTTCCTTGCCTCTTTCCCCGGTGAACAACCAGAATACGCAGACTGGTCTCGATTTCTTCTTCAAATTGGCCAAACCATTTTCCCCAGCGGTGTCAACATCGGCAAACGCTTCTCCGCTGTAGGCCTCGATCTGATCGTCTTTGCCATATTCCTGTCCCCAACCACCAAATCCATCCTCTCAAAACGCCTCTTCCTCTTTCTCGGCCGTAATAGCTTCGCTGTATACCTCTGCCACGGCACCCTCCTCCGCGTTGTCCTGACCTGGATGATCTATGGCATCTCCGGCCAGCCGTGGGAACCTACGAAGAATAAGGACGGTGAAGTCGTTCCGCCGCCCTGGTTGCCGCGCCGCGGTCCTGCTGTATTTGCCATTGCGATCCCCATATGGATCTGCATTGTGTACTTCGTTGCGCATCTCTGGACGACGTACGTCGATGCATTCTGCGCAAGGCTTACACACAGGTTAGAAGCCCATGTCTTTGAACCGGACGAGAAACAGCATGGTGGATTGCCGCGATAACGAAATTTGGTTTGTTTTGAATTTTTTACTCTTTTCCTTGATGGCAGATTCCCAGGTATATAATTGTACGGTACTTGCGCACACCGCTGGTCACGTACATGTGGATGCCGAAGTGGACGGCGTGGAAAATTTTATATCATTTCCACATTACAGTTTGTGTCACTCCAGGGAGTATTTTTTGCTCCTTTTCTTTTAATCAGTCTTCTTTGTCAATATTAATTTCCGGCTTACTACATCCCTTTTGAATTTTTTTTTTCTCGTTTTCAACATGCATTTCCTTCCTTGTATACATACATATACCATACATTATTCCCCCGCTGGTGCATCCAGCTCTGGTTTTTGATTTTTGATTACACACTCTTTTTATTCTTTTGCTTTTGGTTGCTTCATTCATGACTGAAATGAATTTCAGCTCTAGACATCATAATTTAGATCTTAAATCTTCTTTTTATACATCATCTTCACCATCAGAATTTTCAGGTTTAATTTCAATTCCATTCGTTTTATATCATAAATATCCCTGTGTATTATTTTTGTTAATTTTTCATATCCTATTTTATACCAGTTCCATGTATATATGTGATAGAAGTGTCTGCTCTATGAGAATGTGTTCTTCACAGCACTTCTATTCCACTGTTTAGTTTGTTAATTTGGCCTCTGCCAACCCTGTTTATCCAAACAAACAATCAAACATATCTAATGCAGAAAAGAAAAGATGAGTAATTCAGTGCATAGAAGAAGAAGGGGGAAAATAAGTCTGTCATTGTACTCCTCATTCAAGCTGGGTAGTTATATCAGAATCTGGCAGCTCTACATCTAGATTAGTGCAGAAGGCTCACTGCTCTATTCTCACTCCTTTCTCACCTCATCCTCACCTCTTCTTCACCTCTTGTAACATCCTCATCATCTGCCTTACCAGCCTCAATCACCCTACCTCCCCACCAGTCACCCGTCTGCTTTAAAAACATCATCAACTCAGTCAAGTTTACACAATGGTCTAGCTGTTTCTGCCTTGGCAGCATATATGTGGCCTGATGCTCAAATCTAGAAAGTGTTTCCTCCCCCTTCAACTCATTCTTCCTCTTTTCCTTTCAATGTTATTAGATGTGTCACAGCAACTGCTTAATACAATTGTATTCTGTGTCTATCACTAGTGAAGAAAAGTCTTTATGCCCCTCATATTTTTACCTTCTGATTTATGCAGAATCAGCATCATGCCAAAGAAAGTCAGTCTTGAGGAAAGGGAGTGAAGGGTCAATAAAGCAGGTTTTCACCCTGATAGTTTTTCACACAATGTACAACCTGTGCTCAAGAAGTTAGTGGGCTGAACAGAGGGGGGGTATAGAGAAATGTGGGATATTTGGAAGCAGTACTCCGTAAGTTGAGTTTAGTTCTGTCAGATTATTCAGCCTCTAACTTAGCTAGTCTCTTGGCATCTTAGTCTCTTCTCTCCATGATTTCTATCATGCTGCTCCTGCACTACATGATAGATATAGCATATTCAATATTATCTCTATGGTCCAGCATACATTCGTTATATTCAATAGATACATATCAATAAGGTGTAAAAAGGGGCTTAGTAACTACACGGCTGTAGACTAGTAGGAATAGGGTAGGTTCGGTATAGTAGTAAGGGCTCAAGGGGTGTATACTCTGTACGATGAAGATGGAATTCGAAGACTAGACTCTCCATTGATAGCAAGAAAAAAACAGATCGCTGGGCCCAGGAAGAAGGGCCTGGAGACCAGCCATTGTATATAGCGAGGAGCCAGCGCTTCGCCGGCTACTTTGCCGGGACCGCGTCATTCCAAACTGGTTGAGTTCGCGATGTTGACGTGGAACTTTTGAGGCCTCATACCCGGTGCTGACTACTCCAGGTACAGTTAGTGGAATGCGTGCTAAGTACTTTTCTCCCACTCTGACGAGTGTGGGAAACTGAAGAGAGAAGAAATAAACTGAGTTGGTTCAGTGTGGCATACCAACATACAAGCATCCTGTTCATAGCTGGGCTGATGGAGGGGAGGGAGACAAAAACTACAGAACCTCAATGCTTTTAGGTGTTTATGTAGTAGTCCTCCATGTTCTCTATATGTAAGATAGGTGGCTCAAGCAGGACATCTAGAATGAGTTGACGTAGCACTTGTCATTTCTGTGGACTACATTCGAGATATCAGTTTACTTCAATACCCCCCAAGCAGCCCCCCAGAAATTTGACAATCGTATCAACACCTTCTGGTTCCCTCACCCAATGCCCCTCATTGTCTGCCCCAGAATACTCCTCCCAATCAGCCTGCATTCCCAACTCCTTGAGACTTCTATGTGCCCGCCGTCCCAATTCAACATCTATCCACGCATCATCGGTTCCATGCAAGAGTAGGACAGGCGTAGTAAGCATAGTTTCGATCTCCGCAGGGCTAGCCGGAGGTTCTTTGTATCCAAGTATATCTGGGAGAGGCTTGGTTATCATGATTTCCGGCTTTCCTGCTGTATCGACCTTTGGGGGTTGCAAATCTTGTATCTTGTTCGCGAATGGAAGCCACCCACACATTCCAAAGAAGCCCCCAATCTTCCCCTTGGCTCGTCCCGGTAAGCACAGTAAGGCCCATAGACCTGTCGCCATGCCTTGGCTAATGCCACCAAGAACAACTTTTTCAGATTTTCCTCCAAGAAGATCAATTTCTCTTCTGAGAACATCCAAGATGAATGATACAGATTCTTTTAAGCCATCCAACTGAAGATCTTGCTGCTCACAAGGATTTGTCAGAGAATATGCATCAAACCAAGCGGTCAAGTCCTCTTTAAACACAGAACTCCACCGATCTCGGGATGTTGGGAATACCCAGCGACAGCCGGGAAATTGGGCTTTGAGGTTCTTGCCCTCAGAGGTCTTCGAGTCAAACAGGTCTTCGGCAAACTCGGCGCCATTGCTAGCACGTCCATGCAACAGGATGATGGTATCTGAATGGGCCCTTTCCGGTTCGACGATATGAAGAGGGGGAAACGCCATTCCTCCACACTTTTTCAACGATGAGTCGCTGGGAGGAGGTCGAGTTTGAGGCGGAAAGCTGGATTAATAGTTGGTGGGCGAGGTACGTCAATCGAATGCGGGTGCCCTCATAGGTAGGTCTCGCAGCAGAGGTTGTTAACAGATGAACGAGAAGTGCAGGCCTGGTCTCGAAAAAAATTGTGTCTTGTCGTTAAGATTTAAGGGCAGCCTGCTCAATCGAAAATATGGCCTTCGCTCCTGAGAGAGCCTGCCAAACGGATGATTGCTTTGCTTCACCTGTTTCTGCTCCAGGGGAACTAACTTCCAAACCCCTGACGTTTCCAATCGCATGAATGCAAAGCCAACCGACATCCCCTGGTCAAGAATATCAATGCACAATGCGGCGCTTAGCGGACAGAATGTATTAATAGGTCACTACAGGCTCCGATACCAATGGCAATGCTCATCGTCAGTTGGAATCACAGCTTACGGCGCCAACGGGGCCCGAACTTGCTGAAGCCTGCTCCCCTCTCTAATGGAAGTCCAATCGGATGCCCTTGAACTGCTCTACTTCGTTGAAGCTCCATCCAAAGCAGTGCCGCCCCAGGCGTTTCAAACATGCTACTTTCGGAATCGGACTTTGCATCCAATTTGGCAATCAGCTTGACTGTCCTGATCCTTTCTCCATCTTCAGCGCTTCCCAATTCTTGCACCTGGCATTGAGAATTTGGGACTCGTCGCAGTGGATACACTCAGGTCTATATTAGGATGGAAGCAGCCCAAGATGTAGGCCATATCTTCCAGCAACTTCAATCTCTATCAGAAAAGCTACAACGGACTCGAACTCTTCCTTCTTCTATTATCTCAATCTACTGGCAGTGCTGGTGAGAAAATCTTGTTTGATTTGTCTGGCTATATCCTTGGCGTCTCTCCTGATGTAAGTCGACGGCGGCCCTCTCCACCTGTTTTATTCCCCCTTTAACGGGAAGTGCCCTATATTTCTTCCTTATATCGTACCGTCAAGATGGAAATTCGATGGTGCTGTCGATTCGAACAACTCAGTGATCAAGATGCTAACTTGTCATATACGGCAGACTGTTACAATGACAACCGTTGCCGTCGCAATCTACAAACCTTTGGACACCCGTGACCCATGTCACTTGGGCATTCTGGTTGGAAGCCGCGAACGGGCTCTCAACTATCCTCCAGGTCGGCGATGACAAAGGGGGGGAGGGGTATTTTGTCGAGCTGCCGATCTATAAAGAACCACAAGCGGTCGATTAGGCTCAAGGAGACCATTGTTTGCGGCACCATCCCAACCGAAAAAACGGACGAGGCAGTAAGCAAGATCCAAAGCCACCCGGTCGATAATCAAAGCACGACATGGGAATTGCCAATCGTGGATCATGGAAAATTTGGACGATCTTGAGATCGAGGGTTATATGCAGGTTTCACCAACGGCGAAAGGAAATCTCCAATCCAAGAGGCAGAACTGGCAGTAAAGGCAGGCAAACTATGTTCTACACGCACTAGGGCTATTGGGTCCTGTCTCTAAGATTTGATTTTTAATTGGGGGCGAGAGGGTTTGACTTTGATTTTGATTTTGATTTTGATAGTTTTTTCCATGGTTGACAATCTCCTAAACTTCAATTTGTTTTGATTTCTAGATGCTTTGAACCTCTGCTTGTTGGCCTGCTATTGCTGTAATCTCTATGAATAGTCTGGGTTATGCATTTGCATTTGACTGTGTTGTAAGCAAGCCTATTCCTGGCATCCAACATTCAGAATGGTACCAAGCACCTTTCGTGAACAATTACACTGTGTTTAATATTCCCAATATACCCAGCCACATCCTTTCATTTTTCATTCTGAACAAGCGCTAAACTGGTATCTGAAAAGGGACACATGTTCTATGGCATAAAACTGAGATACACGCTGGATTTTCCACCCCCTAAGCTTCTCTTCCCTCAACATCACTTCAATATCCGGGCCGAAGGAAAAAGCCCAAAACACGGTAGCAGCTAGATTTCTATCCCCACCAACGACTTATCAGCTGGTCAACAGCGTACTTCTTGGGCCATACACCAATTGAAGCTGGCAGGGAAGACCACCAGTCATTAAACTCACTTTTAGGCCCAACCGTATGCAAGATGAGACGGTCACATGACCACTCAGGCGCTGAACCTTTCATCTGTTGGACCTGGGCGTTCCCGTTACGGACTACCACTAGATAGCAACCAATACAACCACTCACATTGGGCTGACTGTTTCTCAGTGATCGACAGGCGCGTTATGAGTTGCACACTCGGTTGAGCAATCGCTTTGTTGAGATTGAGCGATGTTTTGCTACACTTGCAACTGTCTTGCACAATTCCGAAATGCCACCCCTTTTAGCTTGCATCTATGATACTTGTAAGTTAGTTATGCCTTATGCATCAACAGCATTGAATCTATTTATTATCTCCAGACACCCCAAAAATATCTGTTTTATGAGTCCTGGTTCTGAACAATCTCTAACATAAAACCAGACTGCTGACAAAAAATACAAGATTCACTCATGTATTATGATCAGGTGGCGGATCGACTTAAACTGACACAAAGATCAATTTATTCTCTCCTCAATCGAGGCTGAATCTGATCTTGACCCCGATCCCGATCCTGGTCAGAAAGTCGACCTCATTTACGCTGAGAGTGACATTCAAATGCCACCGAGACCAGCCCATGGGGTGCTATTCTTATCATAGGATCTGATGGACTACTACAGCAACCATCGTCTTAAGGGCATTGTCCCTTCGGTGTAGTTGTTTAAAGCTTTTAGGATCTTGTCGCTGGGTGTCGTCTGTGTGCACTCTAAAATCGAGTGATGCAGCTACGCAGCTAGAATTACGGCAGAGAACCAAGTCAAAATTCATCCGGTCAATGAACGCGGCAATAAATTGGTGAACAGGCAACAAAACTGAAGCCGCTGTTTCCCAGGATGGAAGCCTCACTTCTTCCGGAAAATATACCAAGTTTCTTTGGGAGGCGGATTCTGAAGAAGTGTCCGGCAGTACATGGCACAATTCAAGCTTCAGGATGGTGATGGGTGTTATCTTGCAGTACCGGCTGTTAAAAGCGAGAAGAGCGAGTATATCGGAGAGAAAAGCCCCAGGCTGAAGTTCGATTGAAAAAGTCCGCTTCGCCAGGAGGTTCTACCGAAGCAATGCCGACGCCACCTGAGAGCAGGGACAGGGGCTGCGTGGGTTAGGCTGGATTCCTCCTTGAGTGACGGAATGGAGCTCGTCGCTAGCTCACGTATATTGCAAAGTCCGGGGGGAGGTAGCCACCTAGATTTGCTGAGAGATCAAAGTTCTAGCCGCTGGCTTTGAAGCGACTGGAATCTATCCTCTTAATCCCCAAAGAGTGCTTCAAGGCTTGCGAAGGCCTATTACACCTCCCGAATCGTTCAAACCAACCGCAATTCGAACAAGGACTCCAACCTCCCTAGGATCGCTACGAACAGCAGTCTACTACTTCTACCAGGGGAATCAAGCTCTACTACAGCCAATTATCCGTGCTGGTGAAGCTTTGGCTCTAGAGGTGGAGATGTATCGAATAGAGAATCAAGCGCTTGCTCAACACCTCCACAAGCAACGTACGCGGCAGCGGCAAGTGAGCGAATGCCCACTAAAGCAAGATAATTGGCCCGGTTTCCAAGCCCTCGAGCATGAGCATGAGCAATCAGCCAATGAGTCTGCTCCTCTGTCCGATTGATCTGTTGGTTTTGCGGCACAGATGCTCTGCAATCCTCCTCGCTAGTGTCAGGCGACAACATTGCCAAAAGTGATAGAAGAAGGCAGCTTCTGGTTGTCTCTTGTGATAGACCATTTTGTAACCCTGGCTGAGCCGCGAGGCAACTCAATTGACCAAGCTGACACTTTGTGTGGGCTGCGGTGGTTGAAGATGGGCAAGCAATAGGAGCGGAACTTGCGGTGTTCCAATCAAGTAGTCTTCGCAACCAGGGGCTTTTCCAGCGAGAGAAGCCAGGTAGATGGGATAGTTGACAGTCCACTGCCGGAAGCCGCGCGGGGTCTGTTTAGATTTATAACCAAACATACAAGGTTAGTTAACGTATTTCACCACGACCTCGCGCACTAAGTCATGTGATATAGTGAGTTTGAAGAATGCCAATTGAAAAAGTGCAATTTCAACCTCGTACACCCTGAGGGCGTGTTCGGTTGCCCGTGTAAGCTCTTATAACCTGCACGCAAAAAGTGGATATTAGTGTAATGCCGGCGTTGATTTTTCAAACCTTGCTTGCCACCCTAACTTCATAGTGGTTTTATTGTAATAATCAATTACACACAGTGACAATCTGCAGAGGTTTTTATTCCATTTCAATCTCACCTATTTTGTATGATAGAGCTGTGCAAAATACCAGGCAGTCAGTCTTCAAATAATGATGAGCTTTTTAAATCTGAAGAAGTGTCAATTTCATCAACAAGTCAATGATTAAACTCACTCTCATCTGTCATAATAGTGCCTGCCACATTGCCTCTGCTATCAATAATAATAGGAAATTCCTCTCATCATTTGACTGTTCAATCCACCTCTCAATCCGCCTCCCAATCCGCCTCCCAATCCACATCTCAATATGCAACTCAATATGCCTCTCAATTCACCTCTCAATCCGCCTCCCAATCCGCCTCCCAATCTGTATCTCAATATACCACTCAATATGACTCTCAATCTGTATTTTAATATGCCAATTAATATACCTTTCAATTTGTGCTTCAATCTGTGTTTCAATCTGCTTTCTATACACATATTTCATGGAGTTCTGCAATAGATGAGGTGATGTTATTAGGTCTGATTGATATGAAAAAGAGTGGATGGAAGACAGATAATGGAAATTTCAAGATTTATAAATGAAATGTAGCAGTTCAAATTGTCTGACATGTCACTCATTAAACTGTCAATAAAAACAACCTTGATAATTGGTGGAGGTATCTTAAATGTATATGACAGCTATGGGTGAAACACAAGAATCAGATCTCTGATTGAATTTGATGTGCAGAATACAAAACATACATTAATAATTTTAGAAATTATGAAAAAATATTTTCAACATTATTCAGATTTGATTATATTTCAACATCAAAAACTCATATTTTGAGAGTTGAATGAGCAACTGCTTGATGAAAAACTTGTCACAGAACAATATGCAATTGAATTTTGATTTATGAAATAACAGTTAAATATAAATGATGATTTATCATATTCTTCTTTATTTTCATCATCTGCATTAAATGCTTTGATTTCAATAAATGATCTGCTTTAGATTACTGTCACAAACAGTTCTGCTTCAGAGAGAAAACAGTTATAAAAGAGAAAAAATGAAGAATATACTGAAACAATCTCAGAGCTTAAATCAGTATTGTTTGATATGAGTAAGAAAATGTATAATAATTTATGAAAAGGCTCTGAACAGATTTCTGAGAAGGTTATTAAATTGTTTTTATAAAAAGTAAATGAATTACTTCTAAAGAATTAAAAGAATGAAAAGATCATTCTATATCCATGTTATGCTACAATTTCATATCTTTTCATAAGCAATTCTGCAATGGCTCAGATTTATCTGAGCTTTAGTGATAGCTCAATGAAGCAGCAGTATGATTTTATAATGAATATTCTAAAGAATATGAGTTGAAAAGTAGAAGGAATTGAGTGTTGAAAAGTAGAAGAAATTGAGTATTGAAAAGTAGAAGAAATTGAATGTGAAAAGTAGAGTGACTGATTTGATGAGATTTTGTATCTAGTTAGATCAACACACTGCAATATTTTGTTGAATTTTATCAAAAATACTGTCAATACAGTGAAAAAACACTGTTATAAAACATCACCACTTTTTGTGTAAGATGGTTAGATAAATTGAATGATTTGATTGATCAATATATTACATCATGGTAATATATACCACAATTACATATAAAATACCATATTGTATTATTAAATAAATTAAGAGAATGTGCAAGAATATGGCGATATTCCTCATATATCTACTGTAATGTGACGGCGCCGAGGCGGTTGCTACTCGGCAGCGGCACAGAGGAGGATGGTATATAATGGGAAGCCTTATGGGTGGGCTTGATTATCTCGCTTGAACCGCGAACTCGTAGAATACTATACAAATACTGAACTACCAGAGGTACTCGGCACACTAAGAATATTGTATGAGGACAGTGGTAACTCTGGTATCTTATTGTCAAAAGATAAAAGACGAATCGCTGGCTCCTGGAATAGAGAGCCAGCATCTAGCTATTCTATATAGACAACGGGCAGCCATCCTCCCCTCACTCTATGAGCGAGGGTAGCCGAAGCAACTCCGCAGTGGCGCTGCATTGATCTGCCAGAAGGAATCTACTGACCCCGTATAGAAACAGGATTCTCATATCCCATCAATCGGATCCTCTTCTATTGCATCCGAATGATGTCATAGGGTGGTTGGAAACCGGTTCGGACACCTGCGTGACGTCATGGGATAGATGGGATTATCCGAGGGGAAGCGATGGGCCGTGTGGAGCCGTCACGGGGCCTTGGCACAACCAAGGGTGTGACAGATAGATTGTAATGCACTTGTTTATTATTTCCTTATTATTATATTATCTTTGTTTATATCTTCGTCTATTCTTACCTCTTTCCATTATACTCTCGCTACCACTATTTCTATATGTATATATATATAGATGCATGTATTTCGCACATCTTCTTTCTCTTTCTTTTCCTCCTTAGCAATTAGCTACAACTTCAACTACATTACTACTACTACTATAATTATTATTATCTTCCACTACACTATATACTATCTTCCACTACACTATATACTATCTTCTACTATTCACTCTTCACACTGTCATCACCCCTCACATAGATACATGATTTGAATTATCATCATTTTCATCATAAATCTATAATGAAGAAGATGATGAGATTCAGTGTTTAAAAGCATCAAAAATTTAATCAGAATTTTATAAATATATGCTGTATAAAACTCATTCTGCAGTTATTGTATCAAATTTAAAAACTTGTTTTCACATAATTAGAAGATCTTGTAAGAAACTGCTGTTTTTCATACTTATTAAAATCATGATACACAGTGTTGTTGACTGTTTTTGAATGATAATACTTATATTACTGAAACAATAGATTATTCAGAGATTGTAATAAATAAATAATATGTAAAAAAAATTTATATAAAATTATTTTATGAAGATCTGCATATTGTATGAACTTTTTTATGATATGAAATTTATAATTATTCATTAAAAGCAATCAATGAGTTCTCTACTACTTCGTTTTTGTAACAATATTAAAATGTTTGAATCATTCAAAATCAATCTCATCATTTATGAATCTAGTATTCAATATAACAATTCTATAATTACTGAGTAAATTCATCTGTGTATATCAATCCTTTAAGTATGTTTTTGAGGCCAAGATCATCAACAATGAAATGATATGATTATTTATGAATACACATTTAATAAATATGATCAATTCTTTTGAAAAGGAAGAAAAAATGATGAAATTGATTTCTTTAAAAACAATTATAACTCATTCTTCACATTTTTAATTTTCTTGAAATTCAATCTCATCAAAGTTGTACATATTGCAGGTGTGAAATCAATACTGTTTAAATAGAATTCAAAAACATTCAAATCATATATTGATATAGTTAATATCTTCAACTGTCATTTTCTTTGAATTCATGAGCTTCTGCTTTACTTTTTTATATTCAGATAAATGTTCAATGAATCTATAAATTCACATTTTACTGATTTTTAAAGAGGAGGTAGTAGAATCTGTATGCTGATGTCTGAGAATTGAATTCATGAAATTTTCAATGTGTTCAACTGTGAGAAGACAATTCAATTTATTTAATAATTTGATTCATTGTTTAATCACATTCTTCTGACTTTCATTTAATCTTTTATTAACTGGGGTCTTTGCAGTATTCAGATTTCTCTCATTGATACATACTCAGAGATATTGATAAGAGACCTCAAATTCTCACAACAGAGACAGTATTTTGGAATTTGAGTTTTTTTGATGATAAGCAACAGCTTTTTGCATGCATTTTTCAATTGTTTTATCCTTATTTGACATTGTGGTGGGTTATTAATTAATTAAGAAGATGAGAATGATGAAATTACAAGATATTTATCATTTCAGTGTTTTTATCATTTTGATGTGGCGCACCCACACGAGGTGTGGGTGCGCAGCGGCACGGTTAGTAGGTAGTTATGCCTTGAGACATAACTCCATGCGTTCAAGTAAGGAAAGGATACTTTTGGGTTGACCGATGCCACGTGCTGTGTCCTGCTATCCAGTGGTGTATGCATACAGATATGTATTCGATATAGGTGTTATCTCATCTGAGCTATTTCTGTGTGCGTGAGCTGCGTTTCATGCTTGGGGCACGGGAATGGATGTGAGGCAGGAGGGTGTGGTCGAGTATCATCGACATGTAGAATTGAACTCCAACACTCGGGATATTGGTATTTGGAGAAAAGTAATACGTATATTTTGCAGCCCCAAATTTCCACAGAAGGGAAACAAAAGTGAAGGTACGGAAAGGCTTGTTTTTGATTTAATTATTCTCTTTTGCTTGTAGTCAGTGATGATGGTGAAGATGTGAATGATGAAGGCTCGCGCCTTGTCTGGTGATAGCTCTAGATTTATCTTTCTTTGTATGTGATGGGAATCAAGAGGGAAGCGAAAAAAGTAATGGCACAGGGTATTATGGGGAACAAACAACAAGGGAGAGAGAGTGAAAAGGAAGTATAATTGGGTTTCGTGTAGTAGGAAGGTTGAAGGTCGAAGTTGATGAGAAACGAGGCAGGGTTGACGAAATGAAAGATAGAAATGAAACATCGCTTGCTCGCTAGAGTACAGGGGTCAAAAAGGAAACATAGATGGGAAGACACTAAAAAAGAGAACAGACGCCTGAAACTAATTAAAAGAAATACCCCGAAGTTCCATTACCGGCAGCCCTGGTTTGCCGAGTTTCCCTGTCCCACCCATGTCCGTCCATTGCTGTCCAATGGTTGTTGTCCTTCTATATCCCAACCCAAAAAATAAATAAAAGCGAAGAGGGAAAATAATAATAATAATGAATAAGACTGAGAACTCTTGCCAATTTTGGCCGAGATGAGATGACTCTCTTTCTCGTCGTTGAATCCTGTCTTCAGTTTGGGGGCCAGCCAGCCGATGAAGAAGACAGGGCTAATCTGTGCGCGGCGGAAGAAAAAAGAAAAGCCCAGTTCAAAGGGAGAAAAACAAATTAAAGGGAAACATGGAAAATGGTAGGGTATTAAAAGTGTTGTACATGTACAGATGATTGATGCAGGAAGAGGAATAATGCAGAAAACCGAAGGCAAACGAAATACAGAAACCTGGGCTAGTACATGGGCAGGATATGCTAGAATGCTGATATACAAAAGGGATACAGAAAGGGAAAATGGAAAGAAAAGTCCATAACTCGGATGGATATAGTGGTACAAGGCAGTGGGCTAAGGCAGCAGGAGAATAAGGAGAATACTGTTTGGAGAAGCGGATTCGGAGTGAGAAGCACGTATTGCATCGACGGGAAGGACGAAGCGAGCATGCGGAAGATGAGCCGGAGTGGGATGGCTCAATTTGTTCGCCAACCCACTTGATCAAAAGGCAGTTGTGCGAAGAATTGTTTCCTTTGTTTGCCAATTGCGCCTCACTTTTCCGTCCCTGTGGAATTTAGCCGATGAAGATAAGGAATCGACCGTCGAGTTACTAAGACTTAAGGCGGTTTGTGCGGTCTTGTATTATTCCGCTTTCGCGTTCGTACCCAGAAAAGAGACTCGATCGGCTTTGTCTCAGCCTCCTGCTGGCGTAGTTGCTGCCCTCTACTTCCATCGGCTGCCTTCGAAGCCAGAACGTCTCGTCTCGTCGTAAGTGCGGCTTCCGTGGTTGTGTACGACTACTGCCGTTGGCTTCTTCGAGGCGGAATCCTTTTGCTGTTGTCCTGTAGAGATCGAGGACTTTAGTTAGTGAGTGCAGAAGTGATTAAAGGGCGCAGTGTTTTGTCTCAGAGGGGCTGCGAGTTCATATGCAAGGGCCAAGAAGCATAGAAGCATACCCTGTGCATCGCGTGAGGCATTGTGGATCTTGAGGCTTTTGCCATCTTGAGATGAAATTGCGCTGGATGAGTACGAGCTAACGACTTTGTGAGCCATTGTGGTGGTGGTGGTGGTTGTTGGTTTGGAGGAGATAGTTTCGTGGTGGGGTAAATGAAAAAGAGTTTGGTCGGGGTGGGATCGTTCGACACAGAGATAAGGGTTGTCGTGAGCAGTAAAGGTAGGAAGACCTGAGAAAGATATTGTTGTAGAAGTTGACAACGTAGGACAAGAAAGCTTCAGGGAAATATATATCAATAAGTAAGAGATCTAGTGGCTGAGGAGGTGTATGAGCCTGGCGCTGGTGAAGATGAAAAATATTGAGTTGAAGTTGGTTTGGTTATCTTATCATAGCGTAGATCTTAGAATGGAGAGAAAAATTTGGCGGGAGGGAGGAGCTTTTTATACTGGCAAATTCTGCTGTTGGTAACAGGCTGCAAAGACTGTTATTCCGTCCGCAGAAGAACTATCGCCAAAAGGAAGAGGAGTTCGTCAAAGCAAGGGATGCAATGCTCTCCACGATGCACAGCGTGACCGATCCAGGATCGCGGGGTAAGACAGGCAGCAGAGCAACAAAGAGGACAAAATTGGCAAGGCACCGAACGAAAAGCGCTTGGAAGATATTTCGGTGGCGGGAGAAGGAAATTGGGACGTGTTGGGGCTCGTGAAGAGAAAAGAATGAAGCGTCCTGTTCAGGCAGAACTTATTGGCCTGAGGAGAGCGGAAGTGGAAAGCGGCCATGGAAAGCGGCCACGGAAAGCAATCCAACTCGAGGAATGCTGCCTATCCCACTGATGCTGTCGTATGAAAAGATTCATGATAGAAGGGCTAGATTTGGCTTAGGGCGGTGCGATCAGAGCAGCTCCAGCAGGGCCTGAAATTTCGATTTGTTTGACAGCCCTGGGCACTCGAAACGGAAGAAGAGTTTCCTCAGCTAGGTGCGTCATCCTGATTCACCTTACATGAGCCTGTGAAAACCGCTATGGGAAGATCTGGTGCGCTGCTTCATGCCAGGGACGCCTCTTGGGCCTGCTTCATTGGGCCACTCGGATGCCTAAGCCAGCCAGCCGAAGCCCCAGGCAGCAGATGTTCCATTTGATCCACGCCCAGGGCTGGTTGGTATGGGCTTTGGATACCTGGTCGACAGCCTGAAATCATCACTGTTAACACCAGAACCGGTTAGCAGCGTTTTGCTTCTTACCTGCAGAACCCGGTAACAGCCCCCAGTTTATTTAGTAGTGTTGTGGAAATAATTTGCTATCCCTGATAATTGCACGGCCATCATAACGAAAGCTCGCGAATTCAGGACCTGGAGAGATTAAACAAACAAACCAAACAGTGAGCTACACAACAGGCTATGGGCAGCAGATTGGCAAATGTTTAAGCTCCATCGTCGTTGGGCTTCTGGGCATCTTCTTGAGGCAGAGAGATCCTTGAGAATCGGGGCAGGGTTAGGGCTAGGGCTCGCCCAATACGGCGTAGACTCCAGTCATATTGGGAAAAATGTCAAAATTTGCATTGTTCCACTTCTTTTTATTCGCTGTCGAAGAAATGAAGTACTGCTTGATTTGTAAATGCTCTATTACTTCCTTGTTTTACGCCTTATTCAACCGTTATACTAGTACTAGTATTTTCTACCCTCATTATTATTGGCTACATACGACTTGTTGCCGTGGATCGAGATCTCACCGACAACGCGGTGAGGGATGCAATCCTCTATGGCAACTGGTGGCTGAGTCGTGTACACTACGAGTGTGATTGCCGTTATGAACACGTGCGATCCGCTGACAAGCTTGCTATGCGAATTGCTGGCTACGACCGACGCGAGGGTGTGGGTGTCTCTGACATCCGAGGCCGAGTGAAATATAAAGAGGCTCTGTGAAGGGATCTGTTACGGTGAATGCCCAGTGTTGTGCGGAGGGCAACGGCTTATATGGCCACATCCGCGTTCAGTTGCCAACGAATCTACCCTGTTTGTCTTTTACTTTGTTTGCGAGCCATATGCAACGGGCCTCTGGTGTTTTTGTCAGCCATGAAATGCGCAGGGGCGGTTGATGTGGTCTATTATTATCCATCATTAGCAAGAATAGACACTTGGCCAGAGCCACCTTAATTTCATGTGTCTTTGTGTATCTTTGCTGCGTAAACTGGAACATTACACAGTATGCAGTACGGAGTATTGCTACGCCTATCCGCAGCCAAAAACACATTCATTTGAGAGAACAGTGGGCTTGGGAGTTAGAAATCACTGCCGCAAGCCAAGATTGGAGGGATATGTGGGGATGGAGGTATCCTGCCAGAGCTTAAGAGAGGTGCAACTGTGGCTTATCATATTCCACTTTATTCAACATGCCTGGCTGGCGAGTTCGCCACTTGATCAGTGTCAGGGCGGTATTTACCATTTTCGATGTAATTTTGCCCTGTAACAGGCGAACTGCCACATCAGAGAAGGGCGAGGTTTTGTGGCTGTCAAATCACAGCCTACCAGGTGTTCATGATTTGGGGCATCGCTTTAGTTAAGACACGGCGAGATTTAGGGGCTCCCTCCACTGAACCACCTAGCTGAACCTTTAAACCAACTCAACTAAAACCGCTGCCTTTGCTCTAACTGTAGGGATACCCTGCCTTTTGTGAAACTGAGGCGCCCGAGAACATCAAATCTTAAATCACCCAACCTTCTGCCGCTAACTACTATCGACTATGCTGGCACGCAAGGAAGTTATCCTAATGGAGAGGAAATGTCCGGGAGCTCCTCGTAGTGGATGTTTCTTGATCATGATCTGACCGCCTTTTCCCACGTCTGATGTATGTAAAACCGCAGAACTCCAGTTTGGCGTGCCGAAGAATTTGACTGGATAAAATAGTTATGTGAGCAATGTGTTCCCATGACAAACACGGCATTCGCCCAAGGTATTGAGGTTTGTTTGTCCTGTTGGCTCCTTTGGCAGGGCAAGGGAGAGGCTTAGGGATTACTTAGTGATAAACCCATGCAATGGCCGTCCATAGGACACCTCGGCTCCTTTCCATTGTTTAAAGGGCCCTTTTTTTTCTTTTCTTTTTTCTTTTCTAACTATTTCCGGCACATCTTGTAGCCACAGCCCAACATCTTGGCCTTGCACATCGCATTTCTTGCCGTGAGGCTGTACGTGGCACCTGTAGGAAGCACGCCTCTGAGCTGTCAATTCTGGACCCTAGGACTTCTTTAACTCGAGTATTTCCGCTTGTTTGTGATTCTGCTTTGACTTTCTTTCTTTCTCTTCGCCAGTTTTATCATTGATCTTTTCCCCCGTTATTCATTCACCGCCTTTCGTTCGTGGCAAGTCCAAATTCAAGGAATCTGGACCTAGGGCATCGAATCGCTCGCCTCAATGCCCGCCGGTTAGTTAGAGATTTTTTTAAAAAAGATCAGATATTAAATCCAAAAAAAGAAATTTTGGTTTTAAAAATATCAAGATGTCCTGTGTGACTGGATTTCAAGGATTATACACAAGCCTCGATATCCCCATGAGAAAAAAACTGACAGGGTCAGCAAAGCGAGAAGAGGACAAAGACAAACTGAAATGATGATGGGAAAAAGAGGCGACAAAAGCCAGGCGGAGGAGGAGGGAACGAGGCGGTGGTGCAAATGCGATATTTCCATCTGCCCTGCCACGTTCTTGACAACGACGGCGACTTGTTGGATTCCCCCCGAAACCCCCGAAGCCTTGTGATACGACCTGGATGACAGTATTCTTGTTTGTTTAATAACGATTTCAATATTTCGTCAGACGCTTCATTATGCTTCTGGTGCCATTTTGCCATTTGATCTCGCCTTGTCGAGGCATCCAATCGCAGATCTCCCATGCTGCGAGTTCTATTTGGTGATAATATACCCTTGTTATGGTAGTTTCTGACCTCATTTTGGCATTTGGTTCTAGCCTCACTGTTGTGATTCGCGGGCATTTTTGAATCAGGCTGAACGCTTATTCAAATGAATCTACCCCTATCTTTGATTTTCTGTTCGTTTTGAGATGCTATACAAGCGGGCCCACTTGCCTCGTGGACTTCCTTTGCAGTGAGGATTTCGGTTAATTGTCTCTGTAGGTCGATACGAAAGTGGTGGCATGAAATAATAGTTTTCCTTGAAACATATTTTTTGTTGCTTTGAATACATTTGCCATTCTTATCCTGAACGGGGTTTTGACTGGATAATTGGAAATAAAATGACCTTCTCTTTGAGATCATTTTTTACTTTTATTTTAAGTCGTGATTCTGAACGATGACAACAGGCTTTCAATCAATATCCCATCCTCTAGATGAAGAAATGAAATCAGCTATTAACTTATCGCCGCTTGTTTTAACGGTATTTTAGCGTCAGAATTCCAGTTGGATGTTCGCTCTGTTCTTGAATGTTGGTTGCCACATGAAAACGATTTTCGACAGATGTCAGTCAAATATTCATTGTTTGATGACCAGCAATGGCAAGACTCCTGCCTGGGATTTATTGAATTGATGAGCCACTTCGACATCCTTTCACATATGTAAAATAATATCTTATTGCTTTGTGATTTAGCCTTTTCCCACTCTGAATTGGACAGAGATAGAGTTGAAAATCCAGCCGTTCAATGATATAACAATTAAATAGTGTCACATAGGATATATCATCCCTGCTTTACCAGGACATGAAGGCTGCAGGCTTGAACACCTCCACGACTCCTTGAGTGCGATTGAGAGATTACGGATATTTTCAGCCAACTCCGAAATATTGTCGATTCATAATTCAAAAGGGCCGTGTATCGGTATTTCATCAGCACAGTCACGAAGGAGCGGATCAGCGTCATGTCCAAGGAGACGTTGGAATATTGATTCGTTCTATAAATCATGGCACAGTGAAGGGTGCGATAATGTCCTTCGTCGGTCCTACATTGGGACCCGCTCCATACCTCAGAAGGAGATTAGCAATATGCACATACCCTGCGCTCACAGCAACGATAGGAGGGTATACACAATTTTGGTTGGAGGAAGCGCCTGAGTTGACGAGTTGCTGAAAATTTTGTCCGCTGCCTTTCTCTACCTATCTGCATAGGATTAGCGGGATTGTCATATAAGCTTAGTTACCCATCGTGATCGCAGAGACTGGGATCAAAGTGCTTTGGATGGGGGATACTGACCATCAATTGCTTCAATGTGGAGCAAGAATCGCTCATTAGAGCCCACGGAGTCAAGTTCAGTTCCTCCAACAAAGAAGAATATCCACAACTTCCCTGTGCCCAGAGTGCACTACATAAATGTAGTGCTATAAATCTGGCGATGTCCTGTGTCGCGATATCGACGGCACCAGTGTCAGGAGGAGCATTGATATCGGGGCTATAATCTTCCCCACACAGCGCGCGGAGCACAGGCATGTCCCGTACTTCGAGCAAAGACGGGTCAGCCCCTAAAGAACAAATAACTTGGCCGCTTAAGCGTTCCTTCCGCTGGGCCCTGGCAGAGCAATTATCGACACAGAGGAACAACGTGGATGTCCAGCACCACAGCATTGGCTAGGACAGTCCGTCGATGCACGTCGACAGTCGAACTCCCGCATTCATAAGGGATTCTGCCATCCATTAAATATAACCTCCAGCTGCTGCCACAAAGTGCACCGGTGAATGCTGAAAGTGGAAGTATTCCTGCGAAGGAGCAACTGCGACGTTATGCTGGATTGCGGATTCCCTCGATCCTCAGCGCCAGTTAGGCCTCTCTTGATCTAATTTGAATAAATACTAGTAAGTAAAAACGGGAATAATTTGCATTGTGAACAAAAGTGCGTTGGAGAGTAACGTTTGATGCCATTGCACAACTATATTTTGGTAGGACTATGTCAAATGTTTCAGGATTTTAAATAGTTGGGTTTGTCATCGATTCGGAAGTTAATTTTATTTAGTCGCATAAATAAATATTTCGGGTGACCAAAGGAAGCTTCAAACAGCTTTTCTATCACCAGCTCTCGAATTTCAACCACCCGCTGCCCGGAGGCACAACCGACAATAGAAACTGAATAATAAGAGGGAAGAAAACAATAAATAAAAGGAATCTGATAATAACAAGGAACAATGCGCGCCCAATCCTTCGCCGCCTTTTTCTCCCTCTCCCTGTTCTCCCTTACCACCTCCGTCGTCGCTGAGCAGAACGGCCTCAAAATCGAGAAGACTCATGTCGTCGAATGCAACCGCCGCAGTGCGGTCGGTGATGTCCTCTCAATGCACTATCGCGGCACCTTAGCCTCCGACGGCTCCCAATTCGACGCCAGCTACGACCGCGGCCAGCCATTGGTGTTCACCGTTGGCAAGGGCCAAGTTATCGCAGGGTGTGTATGACATTTTAGAAGTTCTTTTATTTTTATTCTATTTCCCCTTGAAACGACATAGCGGCTAAACCGGGTGCTGCTTCTGCGTTTAGATGGGACCAAGGCCTGCTTGACATGTGCGTTGGCGACAAGCGCAAACTCACCATTAGCCCCGAGCTGGCCTACGGCGAGCGCGGCATCGGACCCATCCCTGGCGGGGCCACTTTGATCTTTGAAACAGAGCTGGTAAACATCGAAGGTACGGCAAAGGATGAGCTTTGAAGTATGCTCTTCTTCTCTTTAGCCATGTGTGCTTCTGCACCTCCAAGTAATATCTCTGTCTGTATCTTTGGATACCGCGGGTAGACAACAAGCAAGGCAAATGCTTATTCTGCGGATTTTTACGCGTTTCTGCAGGACCTGGCCTCGAAAGCAGTGGTGGTGGTAATGGTGGTAATGGTGGTACCCTGTACCTGTGGTTCCTGATATTTCTTGTGCTCGGGGGAGGATATGCCTACTGGAGACGGAATGGGTTTTGCGGGTTGTCCGGCCGCCGGGCGTAGAGCATACGCCTGCGACGTCTGCTTAAGAGCTATGTCCTCTTTCATTGGAGCAGCTATTTGCGAATTCTATATTCTACAACGATCATGATTATTCTTCTGTGATTGTTACTGTCAAACGCTTTAATGTGTATGCATCATGTACAGGTATTGCTGTATATAGCGAAATGGGTGCAAGACTCAACAACAACCCTTTAAGAAACCTCGGTTGAAACAATGTGTAAAGAAAATCCTGGACCAATTTATCTACAAAGGCCTCAGTAGAAAAAGTAGGGAAAAAAAGCGTCTAGAAGCGCTATTGCGTGATCAATCCATTGCCTCCAAACTTCCGCCTCCACCGCCTACTTCATAGCCTTCGCTCACCAGTATTCCAACCATACATTCCGCCAACATCCCATCCCAATTAACCCACGGATGAATCTCCGTAAAAAGCTTCTCGGAATCCCTCCCTGCCCCGCGAAGTATCTCTCCCTTCCCGCCCGGATGGAACGGGAGGTAGGGAGTTATGTTGTAAACTTTACCCATGTAGGATGTCCATGCGTCTCGCCCTTTCCTTCCATTATGCGCCTTCAATATCGACGGCGTTACACGAATGAGTGTCGGTGGAAGATTTTCCCCTCGCAACTTATGGTTGGGCTGGGAAGTTAATGCTGCCCAGTCGAGAGGTGAGCGGCCTGGTTCAAGTGCCACTTGGCGAGATGGCTGTGGTTTGCCTTGGACTTGGATTGGCGCGAGTGTGCTAGATGTGAGGCCTCGTGGTAGGGGCCCACGGAGGGTAGAGGCCGCGGATGGTGGAGGACGGAGTGGGGTGTTTAAAGAAGGTCGTGGAGGAGGTAACATGGTACCAGTCCTGGATGCTATGGATGCATTTTGGTTTTGGTTTCTTGGTGTCGGCGGGGGTAGTGGGCGCGTAAGAGTAGTTTTTTTGGAGGCATTGCTCGTCGTGGGGGATGGTGAGGGTTGGCTGGGAGTAGTTGAGAATGGGGGACGATTTTGCGAGAGGCTTATGGTATTGCTGGAGTTCAACGAGATATCTAGTCTTTCATCGACCACAGCGGGGCTTTCTAAATTGAAAGTTGGCACGTCCACTAACGGTAGCTGCTCCGGAGTTGCTTTTGGAGTTGAGTCTTCGAGTTGCGAATCTGATCGGTGTTCACCATCCTTCGATGCCTCCCCATCCAACCCAGAAGCTTCCGATCGAATAGGTTGTGGGGCTTGTGATGAAGGAATATCCGGTGTAGCGGGTCTAATTCGAAGCAAATTGTACAACGGAGCAAGGCTCCACGTTCCTAGAGGATGCTTGAATAGCAAAAACGAGACCGAGATAACAAATGTCCCTAGACTTATCCAACCCATGGAAATGTTGCTATTAAAGAGGAACGTGGATTCCTTGTTGAGATGGACAGCAAAGAAAATTCAATTGCATCATCTTTTTCGAGGTTAGTGATTCATAGTCACGTGGTAAGGTGGGTAATGTGCATTGAAAAGTTCAGTGTTCTCTTCAAGTATGATTATGATTATAATTATGTATATTCGCTATTCTGAATTTTTTTTCTGACATAAAATGAAATCTAGCATTCTTGTAGATGCATATGCACGAGCCCTTATCGTTTTGAAACAGTTCTTGGATGAGAAACGTTGAAGGATCTAACCAGGGGAAAGGAAATAATAAATAATGCAAACTGTTCACAGTTAATTGAACACCGCATATAACCTATGGAATAATTTCAAAAGGAAGAGAGCAAACAAAAACAAATCTGGCGAACTAATAGCTCATGATAGGAAGCAAAAATTTCCTCCAAACACAAACTTGACTTCAAGATAATTACAATTTTCCGCCAGTATCACAATATACTATACTATAAACTATCATATTCGCTCTTAAGTAGCTAACCCCGAATATCAAAAATCCTCGCGCTAAAACTCACGGTTCTCCTAATTGTCGGAGACTGCCTGACACCGGTCAGTAACCATGTGTTCTCTGTGGCAAAATAAACCATCCTCTAATATGCTACAGAAAAAGCAGGCATAAAGAAGCTGGGTCGCAAAAGGAACGCAGATAGCAAAGCGAGGACTTGTTGTTCGGTTTCACAATCCAGACCCCGAAAAAAAGTTGTCAACAGCCACGAAGTGAAGGGTTTGAAAAGGGTCGAGTTTTATGGCAACGGAGACATGAGCCACACAGGTCAGACCTTGTGGGTTTTCACATCTCAGCTCAGAAAAGCCTTCAAACCGCCTCTTCCCGAGTATAGTCGGCTACAGCGATCGATTAGACTGAACGAGGATAAAATCCATATATTCGGGTAACCTCGGCCAGGTAATAAAAAGACCAATGTCAAGAAAACGAAGCTGGTTTCATGCCGTTAAATGCTTCCTTGATCAATTTCAGACGTCAAAAGAATAGATCACCAGTTCCGGCAGCTAAGTAAAAGCCGCTGGATTAGGCCATCTGTTCAAGGGACCCAAAGTTTGCCACGGCCTCGAGTCGAGCCGCGAAGCGGGATGCCGCGAGGAGCTCCACGGCGCTGCCCGCGCGGGCTGGAACCAGAAAATGCTCGCGGAAGACTTTCGTTTGAGGAAGTGATTTCCGCCGGGGGGCTCGTCCTCGTAGTGCCAAAATTGCGACTAAATGAATTAGGGTCGATGGGAGTTGACGGAACTTCAACAATCGCCTCAGGAGTGATTTGACTTTTTGTTTTGACGTTACCACCATTCATATTGGTACTAGCAACCCGATTACTCGCAGCTGATTTATGAGTGGCTGGGCGTTTAATTGTTGTGCCACGAGAGGCGGATTTCCCTGGCCCACGGGGAACAAATACAAGCACGTCCTCATCACTCTCGTCCTCGTATGAAAGTAGCCGCTCGGGTTCCACAGATTGGTTCCTTTCAATGTATTTGCAGTGGTTTTTGAACTCTTTTTCCTCGTAGATGATGGCGGTACGCAACTGGTGGATATTTTTTGTGGTAATGCCAAATTTCTGGGCCCATGTCTGTGTGGTTAGATCATTAGTAATAAGAATGCATCTGTTTACCCCTGGCGTTGCGCCAGGTTGGCAGTGTAGGCGCCAGAGGACTGCACTAAGTAGTGGTTTGATGGTCGCTGGCACTGACGGGATAACAGATCCAGAGGCAGAGCGGCGGTGTGAATTTACGGAGCCCTTGACATTCGATTTAGGCGAAGGAGCCGCAGCAAGATTAGCAGCCATGTATTTGGGACTTGTGTGCGAACTTCCCGAGACAAGGGACGCAGCATTGCTGCCAGTCCCGCCAGAAATTACGGACACCGCGTCAGGTTCCTTCTTGAAATTAAGTTTGCTTAGGAGCAATTGTGACATCTCATTAGGATTTGCAGTCTCCGTATGCTCGGTTTCGGCCTCTCCGTTCTTCATGTCCTTGTGTGGAGCCTTTTCATCGCTGTCGGCATCACCCTCCGAGTGATCTTCAACGTCCTCTTCGAATTCTGGAAGAAAGTACTTTTCTGCTGCTTCCCATGTTTCGAACAGCTCCATAGGACCCTGAAGTGCAATCCTCGAGGATGGGATCTCATGTTTGCCAGATGTGACCCGATCGAGGAAGCGAACGGCTTCCCTGGCATTCATGCCGATCTGAGAGCCAGATCGCTTCAAAGCCCGGAGACGTTCAAGGGCTAGTGGATGTTAGCAACAAGATGTAGAGGTTAAATAGATAATAACCTGGAAAGCCGCCGGGACATACTGTAGAGTGGAACGATGAGAGTGATGGCGCCGGATGAAGTCCATTTCTTGATTTCGCTGATATTAGTAGTAAGGGCGGTATCGTCAACGACGCAGCGAAAAATTTTTCGGCCGGCCGACATGCCGTCTATTATATGGCTCTTCTCCGAAAGGTTTAGGGTGTATTAAAAGGTTTTATTTTTGTATGGTTGTGCACTTTGGTCTTTTAATATATCATATATCACGAAGTATTCATGAACTTTGTATTAACTGTTACGCAGGATGATTCAGTTAGCAAACACATACTGAGTCCAATATGATACTCGACCAATCCTCGATCGGAACTAGAAGTACAGCACGATAATTTTGGAGAAAAGAGTACTGCAAATTGAAGAAGTGAAGGAGAGAAAAATCATACTGACCGCAAGAAATATAGCCACAGAAGGCAGTTGCAGGAAGCATTTTCGCTTTTCTAGAAAACGAGTTGGGCACAGGAAGATTCGTGAGAAGGTATCACACTGGCCCGGGTATCGCTGCGCGTATGGACAGAGCAGCGCGGTGAATGCCGGACATTTGATGGCCGCTGCTGGTGGTGGATGTGACGAAGATGAGGACGAGGAGACTGGATTGAGGGGATCTTGTCATGCTCGCTGACTAAGCTCCTGGCCAAGGTTGGCTCACAAAATTCCAGGCATAAAAGGTTAGTCAGAAAGCCTACTGAGCGATCCTAATTACTTGGTCCTAATTATTAGGAATAGGGTTTTATCTTGTCGCTAAGCTACGGAAAGAAGCGCTGGTATGGCCACAGCCGTCAAATTCGAAGAATAGAACAGAATAACTCTGCTATAGTCTTATAAGGTATATGAAGGCTCAGGGAGAGTTACAGTTAGGAGTCAGGAAGTCGGGGAAGTAGTTTAAACGGGAGAGAATGAACGGAGACAATTGTATCAAAAGACAGCAATGGAATACAAACGACAATCATGAATGAAGTTTTCATGAACACACATTTCGTGATACATGCAAGTCCAGCTCCCCGTACGGCCTGGTTACCTCTGACGGATCTCATGACTTTTGAATCAGGCCACTAGCCTCCGTCACTCTTTGAGCCCATTCCCTACGCAGATGTCAGTTCTGAGTCCGAACTCGAACACGGTGTAGTATGTATATGTACTCACGTCCAGCTCCCATCGTATATTCGCCTATTTCCAGGTGCGGTGTCGTCGGCCTCTTTCAAAGCAAGCTCGATAATGGCAGCTGTCACGCCGGTTCCACAGCTGCTGACAGTTGGTTCAGCCGGATTAATTCCCCTAGCCTCAAATATTTTGCGCAGCTCTGATGCCGGAAGCAATGCTTTGGTGTTGGCATCAAGGAGCTCCGAGAAGGGTAAGTTCGTAGAACCGGGCATATGGCCTGACGGGAGGCCAGGGCGGGGCTCGTTGTCTTTCCCCGTAAATCTGCCCGCCGATCTGGCATCAAGAATGTGGATACCCTCCGAAGACTCCTTGCCATGGCTCTCGGCAATTTCTTTCATCTCCGTGAAATGCACAACCATTCTTGGATTGAAATCGCCCACAGTGTAGTTAGATCGCTCTTCAGGGGAAACATCTCCAGACTCAGTTGGATATCCTTCCTGGACCCATATTTTGAAATTGTTAAGGACATGGACATTGCTGTGCCCAAACACCCTCAATGTCCAGCCCACCCGAGGCGCACTGAAGAGTCCTACCTCCTCGGAGTCATATACCACAATTTGATCATCTCTGCAAATTCCCAGAGACTGCATAGCTTCTTGAAAACTTTCTTTGCTAGGCAACATGTGTGGATACGGGGAATCGTGATCCTTCACCGCATCAATGTCGAAGAAGCGGGCATGTGGGATGCGGCACTTTTTGAAGGCCTCAATACCCGTACGTTTCGCGGGATCATTGGGCATGAACCAGGTGGCACACAGCGGGATCACCCGCGGTGAGGTAGATATTTTGGTCCTCACATTTTTTTTAAGCGCATCATTGAGCTCCTTGGGCGTGACGAGATAGGATGAAAGGGAGATCGAGCGTCGCTGTGGGGAATGGGTGGATGTGGTAGAGGTAGACCTGTTGCGAGGAATCCTGGATGAGAAACCAAATGAACGAAGAGCTGCAAGAGCCATTTGCGGTAGATGGGAGTCTCTAAGCTGGGTTGTGTCGTGCATTTACATAACTGAAATTGATTCTTCTCGGAGGGTGAAAGGGAACTGGCAAAGCATCGTCAATGGGGAGAGGTAAAAGGTGTAACAAACACCTTGGAAACTCGTTGCTGCGAGACGCTAGTAAATAATTTAACTCTAAAGTCAACTTACAAGTTCTTACAACATACTAATAGAGTAGGGATCATTCTGGCCCTCTTGTGACAAAATGTGCCTAAAATTTAGGTGATCATGCGAACTAGTTAAGGAATGCTTTATTATTCTAGACCTCGTCCCTCAGTCTTGGGATGGAACTCTTTGTTACTGGTTACTGGTTACTGATAATTGAATTTTCATGTCGACTTTTGGACTGTGCAAGATCTTTTGTTCCAGCTCCCTATCACCCCTAAATTACGTAGTTATGATATGTTCTTGGCTGATTTTTAATTAAACAATACCATCTTCATGCTCTGCTTATCTCTGCCTATAATTTTCTCCGTAATAGTTACGATCAGATCCACTTGGATGCTCAATGATATGCCCAAGCCTTAAGAAAACGATTCGTTACCGCTTAGTCACCATGTGACTCGTGACGCGAACCGTCAATGGAATGTTTGATAACAGCCTGAGAACAGAACTCTTCAACTAGGACAGAGGATATCGCCTTATGTAAATGGGGCAACTGGTTCTAGATTAGATTAGGAGTATGTGTGGATGTAGGGTAGAGCTATGTTTCTACCTGCCCTTCTGCGGCTCTCCATTGATAGAAACATCGTTGCTAACGGAAGCGCAGCAGGTTTATCTCCCTGAAACTGCCATACATTCGCAGATCCGCGGTCGCACCATTTGCGCTGTCCGTATGAAGGTCACTATTAAAGAATGGAACGCGGTGGCAACATGGAGATGGGATATGCCCGAGGACGAAGTCTGTGGAATATGTCGGGTACAGTTCGACGGGACGTGTCCTACATGTAAATATCCAGGAGACGATTGTTCATTATGTGGGTTACTTATGCCAACGAGAGCATGCAACTCGGGTTAGAGCACTGACGCAATTCTAGTAATCGGAAAATGCGGGCACTCCTTTCACATGGTAGAGTGCTACGATTTCCTTTCCCCGCGGCTTAGTGCCTAAAGGAAACTAATTTATCCCCCTTTCTTAGCATTGTCTCCTGACGTGGATTGGCCAGGAGTCTTCGAAAGGTCTATGTCCCATGTGCCGGCAAAGTAAGCGGCCCCTGGCGATAAGTTCTCAGCCCACTTATTGTCTCTATGCTGACACATCCATATCATTTAGAATTTGACTGGAAGCAAGGCGATGAGTGAAACCCATGGAATCCTTACCAGGCGTTTGGAACATGGAAATACCTGGGCTTCAGGAGAAACAGAACCGTAATCTCAGCAATGCAAAGCATTGGCGCAAGCAATGTGTAGGCCTACTGTTACTGGTTTTATATATTACTTGGGAACGTGGGCGCGGTATCAATTTCTAGGATATCGGAGTAGTATCGGATTTTTATTTCATTCCTTTTCATTTGATGTTCCTCAAGCACGAACCCTAAAAATAGACTCCGTCAAGGCCTTACTAAATATATACCATCATAGGTCAAAATTCGCAATAATCAAGCCATACATTTCAATTCAAAATGGTCGATGCAACCACACATTATTTTGCTTAAATTAATGAAAACATGATAATGGCCTGCTCTAAAAAAATGGCATATATTACTTTTCGATTATTTGTGGTTGTTGACTTATTCTACCTGCCTTTAAAGATATTGTACAGTCCTCCAGAGATGACACTGGATCACCTGACTCCTCTTTCGCCTTGATAACCACCACAGCACTCTACATTGGAAATTTCAACGTTCGTCAAACTTCGAGTCCGAAAAAATTCTACTATACTGGAACGTTTCCTTCAGAACGGCTTTGCTCATAGCCATGTAGTCTGAAGCCATCTTCAGAATGACCTCCCCCAACCACACTGATTATCTTCCACCACCTATAGCAGAACCATCCACTGGGCCACAAACAGCGCATTTGGAAGATAATACACCACTCAGGCAACCAGCTAAGGAGGATGACGAGGGACCCCTTCAGGAAGACCTTCGCACCTCAGTTTCTCATCAGTCACCATTCCGCCCGTTCTTCACTGTTATACAAGACGCTCACTCGTCCGAATACCATCACCCCACTGTGCACTATGTCTTCTCGGATGATGACACGGACCTAATAACAGAGGCTGCTCTGCGGACTCTGGAAGCTGGCAAGGGAAATAACTCTTTACAAGCCTCAGGCAATACCCATCTAAGAGAAGCAGGAGGAAATGAGGAAGCAAGGGCGTACGCAAGAATTTCTTCGCTGCCTCCCCCAATAAATGGCGTGCAAGAACACTACATAGTCGTCGATATACAACCTTCTCAGTTCGACGCTGTTGGGAATCATCCAGCGGAGTCCTCGAATGTCCATACAAGAGATACGGCCAATTCTACAGAAGGTCTAGAACACAACGTTGCAACACCCCCACCTGCCACGGAGGCTGCACAACCGCAATTCCCCTTTACCTTAGCTTCCGCCCATAGTCTAAGCCCATCCTGGCAAATCCTCAACACCCGCCTTTGCACAGCGCGCACATTTGATTCGTCTACGAATAGCCCCACCGCCGCTTCAGCGTCAGCAAACAACCGCTCCTCGTCGCCAGTTGGGGGCCTCATGCTTGAGATCGAAGGCACGTCCGTTGCCAGGTTTAACTCGTCGACTCATCGCTACCAACGGGACCAACATCATCAGCATCGCTTGGAAGAGATGATGGAACAATTTGAGAAGCGGATGGGAGAGTTACGGCAGGTTATTGCAGCAGGAGAAGCATACGTTGGTGACGAAGGCCAGAGCGAGAGGCTGGGAGTGACACAAACGCAAACCGCGATTGGGGAGGGATTTGAGAAGTGATATGAAGCTATCCATATATGAGTCATATGGTGGACCTGCCCTGGAAGGTCGAGTTCATGAGGGTAGAAGCCTGCTGATTTTGGGCGTTGACAAGCCTCATTCGACTTTAATTTTGTTGATATTTGGACCCGGCCCCCTTATGGCAGGACGATAGGCGGGTATATTTGCTTTTCCTAATTTGGAATAGAGGGAGGCGTTTGGTATGGGGCATTTGCTGGTTCATTGAATACTATATTTGTCCGTCGTTCGATATATTCCCTCGAGTTAATTTTCCAACTAAGACTTGATACCCGAAACTTAAGCGGTTACTATTGGTTAATAAAACGAACCATTTCAATTGTCTATGAAAATCTAAGTATGATGAAGGGCAACAAGTATTACGAAGGTTAAACTATTGTATAGTAATGCAATGAAGGAATATCCATGGATGCAATAACGTAGTAATAGGAGAACAGAACAATTTCACGAATGATATCCCAATAACGCCCAATGGCTCCAATGACAAATCTCAAAGAAATCAAATAGCCAAACCCCGGGGAATCTAAATATGATACTTCAGTGTTGTAATGAAAATAGTAAGGAAAAGGAAATTCTATGCTACCAAAGTTTTAATAATCAAGCAGGGCGCCTTCTCAACCTCCGCTCTTGCACGAGCTGGTTCTCGAACTGTATCGACAGAAGCTCGTTTTCACCACCCTCCATAATCATTCCCAGACCATTCAACGTGGAGTTCCTCCTACCAGTGACCTTTTGGGGCAATTTACTAGCTCCCGGAATAATATCAGACTTCGCCAGAGGTGACGAAGTAGATCGTCTCTTCGATGGAGGAGGAATGAGATCCTTACACGTGGTATCTCCTGAAATTTCATTCGGGCACGATCTGAATGATGACGCAAAATCTGTAGATTGGGTGAAAGAAGCGCTAGAGCGCGGTTTCACGGCGACGTTTATATCGACCTCCCTAAGCCCCGCAGACGAGGAAGACGTTGGCTTGACGTTCATTTTGGTAAGGGGATTGTTGGACCCTACCTCGTTGCCGCCATCTTGGTAAACCATGGCTTTAGTGGGAGACTTAACTGGAGAGAGGAACAGACGATTAGAATGGATAGTGGGGGGAGCGTTGTTATCCGTTGAGTTTTCATCCTGTTCCTCGATTCCCCTCATTCTCGCTATGAGGGTACCATGTGGCTCGGTTCGCGGGAGAGTAGATGGGTAATCATACTGCGTTTTCTCGGGCGTCTCTCCAGTTTTGGTATATTCTGTAAGTGACCTGGATTGGAAGTTCGATTGCAGCTCCTCAAGGGGTTTTCTAATATCCTCGGTGAGATTTTCAATTGGCTCCAGAATGGCTTCATTCTCATCGAGAACGTTATCCCGGAATGTTTTAGCTTGGATGCCAAACACATCCAGGTTTTGATGGATGCCCTGGTACGATTCGCGGATAGTACATGTCAGATTCTCTAAGGTGCGGATCCGTGCCTCGTGATGGATTTCATTTTGCGATTTTGCTCTCATGACGAAGGTATCCAAAGCTTGCATTTGTGTCGCAATTCCTTCCATCTGAGTGTTGACAATCCCCTCAGTCTCCCGATGAACCGCTCTTGCAGTTTCTTGGATTTTATTGTTTCGTGAATCAAAGTGCTGGCAGAGGTTAGTTTAAAACTCTGGGGGTTGGTGAGGTGCAATGACGTACATTCCAATCATCATCAATTTTTCTTTGGATTGTTGACTCTGAAGAAAGAACACCTGTGATAATTTTATCTTCTTGGAACTCCCACTCATCCATTTTCTCGCCGAATTTAGTGTCTGCCTCTTTCAGTATATCATGAGAAGCTTCCATGTCCGAGCGGATACTGTTTACTTTGGCATCTAGTCGTTCCGACTGTGTCTTCGCTGATCTATCCAGTAGTATTTTTATTTCTGATAATAATGCGGTCCGCTCTGTTTCTGTTGCAGCTCGTTCTTCATCAAGGGTAGCTTGTAGCTTCAACATGGTTGCTTCGTTTATTCCGGTTGCTCGGCTGTTCGCTTCGTGCAACTGGTGCCGAAGCCTGTGAATATCTTCTTTTTGCAAACGGAGGCTACTGACAAGTATATCAATGACAGACTTAAACTCTTCACCAAGGGATATGTACGAGGAATGCAACTATAATTGTTAGCGCCACTGTATAATCGCTGAGAAAATATACGACTTACTTGACGGTGAAATCGCCCAAGCTCATTTATAACTTCCCCGGATATCCGTTCAGCTGCGGCAGAAAGTCCCCTCAATCCTTCGCTAATTTTCTCTTGAACATCTTCCCGTAGAATTTTGATTTCTTCCAGGACTTCATTCATTTCATTCCGACACTCGGTTGTTTGCTCCTTAGTTTCTATTTCGGCGCTCTCGAACAAAACTTCCGCCTGAGAAATAAACGAATGACTAGCATCGATACGACCTAGCTCTTGAGTGACAAAAGTTTCCATTCTAGCGGATAAATCTTCTAGAAGCTTTGACTGCTGACTTTGGAACGCTGCTATCCGCTCGTCCACCATTCTCGAAACATGCAATACTTCCGAGGTGGATGACTGCCACGTTTCCCTATTCAAGGCGTGCAGATCTGACCGTCGTCGTAGCTTCGAGTGGAGCCCGTCAGCATCGGCGACCGACTTTCCCAAGGTAGATATCAAGCTGGTTCCGATGTTGTAGAGGCTTTGTTCGGTTTCCTGGTGAGCTTTTCGTAACATGGATTCTTCCTCTAAGCTCTCCTTCGTGTTTTTGAGCACAATATCTGTTTTCTCTAAGAGGTCCTCCGTTTGGTCAAGTAAAAGCTTGGTGGATTCGTTATCCTTCTTTATGTCATTGAAATTGCTGGTTAAAGTAAACAGCTCTTGCACTTTATTCTTGAGGTTGGCTTCCATTGTTTCGATTTTTGCTCTTTGCTCTTCAATGAGGATGCGACGAGACTCGCTTTCAATGGTCATTTCCTCATATGCTCCAGACGAAAGATATACGCCATTTCTTTGCCGTGTCGCGATTAGTTCGCACTTCAATTTTTCAATCTCTGTCGTGAATTCTCGCAGCATAGTTTTCTTGGATATAGTGGAGTTGATTTGGGGTTTGTTGCGAATATTCTTCGCGCGGAATGCATAATCTAATGTTGAAATAGTTTCCTCCAGGTTGCTTCTTGCGGGAGATACCGTGGCTATAATACACGTTTTCGTACGGCCGCCTAAAGAATCTTGAAGCAGCCTCGTGAGCTTGGATTCCCTATTTAACGTCAGTGACAACCTCGAAGTGCATATTGATGGGAAACCAACCTGTATGGTATATGAGGGCCTCCATCTACCAGAGCATTAATTACTCTTCCCAGAGTGAGCAAGCTCTTGTTGATCAAACCCGCCTCAGTGGCTCGCTTGTTTTCTGCGCCACTGCGCTGGATATTCTCACTTCCAGCCAAGTCCACCAAGTTAAGTTTCCCGCTGCTAATGTATTCTTCACCCTTCTCTGTTTTTCGTTTTACGAACACAGTAATCGTAAACACCGTATGGCTTCGAGAGCTCAAGTCGTTGCATTTTGTAGCTGCTACTTGTCGTTTGTAGCTGCCCTCCTGAAGCAACTTGATGCCAGCCGAAGCAGAATGAATGTACGTTTCACCCATGCCCTGTACCATAGTGCCGTGATTGCCCTTCTTTGCGCCATCCTCATATATTTTCAGCTTTGTACCGTCCTCGGATGAAAGCAGATCTCGGAGTTCCTCGTTGTACAATTCGATAAATGAGCATTTGACAGAGCTTTCCATATCCTCAAGTTTCTTAAAAAGGGAATATAGCACGCGTGGGATGATCCCAGCAGCATCTGATAACAAACCAAGAGTGTCCTCCATATCACCAGACATCGTGTAGGTTTTACCTGTTCCCGTTTGGCCGTATGCAAATATAGTACAATTAAATCCTGAAAGCATCTAAAACTTCTGGTCAACTCTTGGGCTCGAGGTTACTTTTAGAAGCGTGCAAATAAATGAAACCGTACCTCATTCAAAATTGGAACCACGACATCCTCGTAGATAATTGCCTGATCTGCGGCTGGGGAAAACACCTTGTCGAAGTGATATTCTTTGTTTCCCATCGCGTTTGGCCCCATGGACAATTCTAGAGTTGTTCCCTTGACCCCTGGAGTTGATACAACCACGCCACTGTTTTCCTTGACTTCTCTATCATTCCTACCCCGACACCGTACAACAACATGAATGTTTGTCCGCTCAGCCGGTTGGAGTTCGGATTCCCTTTCCTTTCGCTTCAGTCCCGTACTTGGTTGCACGCTGGGTGATCGAATAGAACGAGTGGTGTTTGCATTGGAAGGCTTTAGAGCGGTGGCTGGAGAGTCTGCTCGCTCGCTGAGAATGGAGGCTCTAGTTCTCTGAAGTGGACGTGTCATGGCCTTCCGCAAGCCGCCCGCAGCGGTTTGGGAGCGTGTTGCTCCGGCCATGTGGGACAGGGTAAACAGTTAACTCTGCAAAATCTTGGTGAGGAAATGGGGGAGTGAGGCACGTCTGCAAAAGTCGTAGAATGCCAGCTCACGAAATAGGTATCTATATATATGCGCAATGAGAATAATGAATGATAGCGGCCGGAGAGCCGAGTGCGTCAAGAGCAGGAAGAGAGATACTGCCGTCATCGATATGGTTGTTTGGATGAGAACAGTTTGTTTCCCAATGCGGTAAAAGGTAAACAAATCGTTAACTGGTGTCTTACTAACACGGCCACACGTCACATGAACGCCGAGCCACGTGGATTGGATCATTCCCGAGCCGCTTGACTTCCATTTTGTCATGTCAAACGACATCCATGGAAACTATATATATATATCTCGATATTTACGCCAGAGACGGCTGTCAAACGGTGAACTCATTTCTACTCCTGATTCTCCTGCACATGCTACACGGCGTTGCGTGAACGTCTTAATACCCGAAAACGACTCAATATGACCGCCAAGCACGTATGACTTGGCTACCTCCAGCATCATGACCACCTCGAGAAATATGACCCCGGCTCAGATCTTCCCCGGAAGGGGGATTGGGTTTCTAAGTACGGTTGGCTATTATACGTATCATTGTGTTTAATTCCGTGCTAACTGTTCCTCCTTCATTAGCTTTGGGAGCCTCTCTACATCATACCATAACTCGCCTCAAAGCGCATCCCCATACTTACCCCTCCATCGACTTGTCCTACTCTTCGACCAATCCTATCCACTCCCCGATCCTTCTGAGCCTGCCAGAAAATGGCCTGCGACTGCGATTTGATGGTCCGGACCAAAGACTTCGTCTGATAGAAGTGCTAGATTTCACTAAGATTCCTCTCACGTATAAATCCCATGAGGTCCTCAAAGCCGCTAAGCCTACGGAGCAACCACCACAGCTAGGGCCAAGTTTTCGTCATATTTACAACCGCATGTTTGGGCCATCCTACCCAGGAGAATTCATTCCCGGTTCCTCAGGTTCAAAGTACGGCACCTATGTTCTTTCCTATCCCGGTATCGCTTTTTCATTTCCCTTGCTTCAGTCTGCGTGGTCCGAGCAATGCGATTTTGTATCTTTAATGTCGTCGGCGGCGGCATCTTCTGCTACTTCCATGGCTGTTTTCCAGGGATCATCGTGGGCGGATGGCCGTTCTAATATGTTAACGCGACAACCCCAATATCCAAGATCAACTGCTCTTGCGGGGAAAAATCGAGAATCTGTCGCTGATGAAATAGAGGAGGTTAAAATCCATGGCGCAGGAAGGATTGAGTTTTTCCGCAGATCGGGGCCATCGATCTGGATTTCCCTCTCTGAGACCACACCACAAGACCTCGTCGCGGAATTTGGTCCTCCAGATGCTATTTACCGGAAAAACGATAGGCGTATCTCAATTCATGGGACCCAGACACTTGGTAACACGAACCTTAGACGAACAAGCCCTTCGCCTGGCCGCACAGCTGACCCCACAGACATGGATCCTTTGTCTGAAACTAGCGTGACGGATGATTCAGACGGCGAGAATTCTCCCACTTTCCAGCACAATCGGGCTACGCTGGCAACTGAGTGTTTCTATAACTATTTTGATCACGGGTTCGATGCCTTTATCTCCCATCCAACGGTTTCTGGGCCACCGTTTCCAGGTTCATCACATCCGGAGACGTCCACAATCTCACCACCCCCGCAGTTAGCCGTAACAAAGATCCTTCTGCATGGGAACGTGCCAGGATCATACCCCTTCAACCGCCATAGGCGCAGCCGCTGGGTCCTGAATATTGATTCTGCCCGGGAACCTCTGACGTCGGAAACCCAATATGGCCAGCTATCAGACGAGTTGAAACGAATCTGGAAGGGTTCCTACTCGAGCGCATCTGAGGAAATGGCCCTTCAAAGAGGAATGGTCCTCAACCGTGGCTGGGGCGATAGTCCTGGAAGCAGTGTCGAGCTTCTTGGTGGCTGGGAAGATAGCTCTGCCAGCAAAGCTTGGACTGGTTCAGTAAATGACGGCGGTCAAACACTGGGGAATACTGAGCTGTTTGGATTTCCAGGTTTGCTTTTTGAAGTGCTGAAGAATGGAGCCATTAGTTGTTTGACTGTTTACTAATTTGGATTAATTATATTCCTTCATTTGCTTGCTTTCTGGGGCGTTAAAATGTGATGTTTGTGGGCGGCATGTGGACATGTATACTTGAGCATACATTATTCATGTTGTTTTATTATTGTATTAAACCATTTGTCTTAGAATTATCACACACACATATTGCAACAGTTGAGATTGTTGAGGATTGTATTCACAATAATTAACACTTGCCCAGAAAACACAAAAGCAGCAGAAAACCAGTCTAGTTACGTCATAGTCATTTTATCAAGGTTAGAAGCGCGCGGCTAACCATCGTCTGCGGCTTGATAAATTTACCGTATTTAGAGTTCGATATGCGTACTTTTTCTGCTGGTCAACCTTCAACATCTGAACAATCAACTCAATCCCTCAACCTAAAACTTCTAAACTACTAATATTCGAGCCTTCGACGCCCAGGCCGAGATATGCTGCAATAACAGGAACATGCCAGAGTTGCCACAATCCCTTGCTCGATCCTGGTCGTCGACGCTCAAACTTCCCAAGTCAACTTTTCCCCCTCGTGTTTCGTTGACCGACCAGGTCAAGTACTTAGAACGATGCACACATGACCTCTATAGCTGGCAGCAGCGCCACCGTCCGAATGAAAATCGATTCGTCCTTCATGATGGCCCTCCATATGCCAATGGCGACCTACATGTCGGTCATGCTTTGAATAAAATCCTAAAGGACATCATTTGTCGTGTGCAGTTGGCGGCTGGGAAGCGAGTTGATTATGTGCCAGGCTGGGATTGCCACGGACTACCAATTGAGTTGAAGGCATTGCAGACACAAAAGGGACTGGGGAGACTTGAAGCAGGTAGGAATGGAAACGGAGGTGCTGCAGCGATTCGTAGAGCGGCCAGGCAGCTGGCTGAAAAGACGGCTCTGGAACAGATGAAGGGTTTTCATAAGTGGGCAGTCATGGCGGATTGGAAGAATGCGTGGAAAACGATGGATAAGAGTTTCGAGAAAAGGCAGCTGGATGTATTTCTTAAAATGGTGGAGAAAGGCTTGATACATCGGCGATTCAAGCCTGTGTATTGGTCTCCTTCATCGCGCACAGCACTAGCAGAGGCTGAGTTGGAGTATAAAGAGGATCACAAATCTACAGCCGGACTAGTAAAATTTCCTCTTGTGTCCATGCCGTCTAAACTACGCGATATGCTACCATCAAATACCACCGAGATCTCGGCTGTCATCTGGACGACTACACCGTGGACATTGCCTGCCAATGCGGCCATCGCTGTGAGCCGTACCTTGGAATACTCTATTGTGAAATCGGAAAAGCATGGATATCTCGTTGTTGGCTCATCTCGGCGCGAATATATTCAAACGTTGTTACAAGGAGAGGAAGTAACAGTAATAGGCTCGCCAATTCTAGGTTGTGAGTTAGTTTCCGAATCCACATATCTCCCGCTTTTCAAGGACGGGTCCGTTCCCCAGCCCGTCATCGCTGCAGATTTTGTGACAGCGGATAGCGGTTCTGGTCTTGTTCATTGCGCTCCTGGTCATGGAATGGAGGATTATGAAGTTTGCCAAGCTCATGGGATCGCATCTCATACTCCGGTTGATGATGCAGGTTTGTTCACGGATGCGGCAATGCCTTTGAACCCTTCAATGCTTAGTGGGAAGTCTGTACTTGGCGATGGAAATCGAGAGGTTTTGCGATATGTGGAGAGCAAGGGCCAGCTACTTGCTAAACACACGTATGAGCATAAATACCCGTATGACTGGCGGTCAAAGCTCCCTGTGATAGTACGTGCTACTGAGCAGTGGTTCGCTGATGTTAGTGATATCCGTGACTATGCACTCCAGGCATTGGAAGATGTGCAATTTATTCCTTCAATGGGAAAGTCACGACTAGAGAGCTTCATTAAAAGTCGCAGCGAGTGGTGTATATCACGGCAGCGAGCTTGGGGAGTGCCGATTCCTGCTCTCTACAATCGAGAAACCGGGGAGGAAATTCTGACGAAGGAATCGGTGTCTCATATCTTGAAGGTTATCGACGAACGTGGAATCGACGCCTGGTGGACAGATGATGAAAACGACCCTACTTGGATTGCTGCTTCTATTAGGGAAACATCTTCTGGCGCTGCCTATAAACGAGGTACAGACACTATGGACGTGTGGTTTGATAGTGGATCCAGCTGGACGCAAGTGAAAACTCCCGCTTCGGTCGAAGGCTATGCGGCTGATGTGTACCTCGAAGGAACAGACCAGCATAGAGGGTGGTTTCAATCAAGCCTCTTGACATATATTGCTTACAATCTAGGCTTGGGGGGAAAAACTGGCATTTCTCGAGCGCCATTTAAAACCCTCATCACCCATGGATTTACTCTTGACAAAGATTCTCGGAAGATGAGTAAGTCGATTGGGAACGTGATTAGCCCAGATCAAATCTTGGATGGGACGCTTCTACCTCCATTGAAGTTGAAAAGGATGAAGGGAGAGGAAAAGAAGCCGACTGCGCCTGTATTTGACGCCCTGGGAACCGATGCGCTAAGGTTATGGGTCGCTAGCAGCGATTACACCAAGGACATAGTTATCAGTCAGCCTGTTCTTAAGACCGTCCACACCAACCTTCACAAGTACCGGGTAACATTCAAACTCCTTCTCGGATCTCTTCAAGATTTCGACCCCAGCTGCACAGTCCCACACGAGTCGTTACGCATTATTGACAAAATCGCACTGCTCCAGCTTCGAAAACTCATCAATATCTGCCAGGACGCATATTCAAGCTTTGAGTTCTACCGCGCAATCACAGCTATCAATAAATGGGCTAATTTAGACTTTTCGGCTTTCTACATCGAATCTCTCAAAGATCGCCTGTACGCTGATTGTCCCAATAGTCTTAGCAGAAGAGCCGCGCAGACAACCCTCTGCCACATATATTATCATTTCCAAAACCTCCTGGCGCCTTTGTTACCCAATCTCGTCGAAGAATCGTGGGAACACACACCGGAATTGATTAAAACCAAATTTGATCCCCCGTTACACCGCATCATGACCAAACCTCCACCTGAGTGGCAAAATGACGAACTGGAAGAAATATTCCCGCTACTTATGGCTATTAACACAGCAGTTAAAACCATGCAAGAAAACGCCCGCAATAGAAAGGAGATGGGTTCATCATTACAGACATTCGTGCACATCTCCGTCTCCTGTAGCGCCGCAGGGGCGTCAATCTTCGAAAAATTCGGCTATGAATTACAAGACCTCTTCGTCGTTTCTTCCGTTACTGTCGGGTACAATAATGCAGCACTTCCACCTGAAATCGAAGCTGCTGAGTGGAAATACAGCTCAGATTTCGAGTTCCCCGGCGGGAGTGCGCGCGGACATGTTTGGATATATACCCCACAAGCGATCAAGTGTGGTCGATGCTGGCGATATGCGGTGCCGTTGGAGCCTAAGCAGGACGATCCGTTGTGCCAGCGGTGCATAGATGTTGTGGGAGAGCTACCTAGGGTGAACCACGAGCTTACGGGTGCAGCTTCAACCAGTAACTGATACTGTGTGAATTAGTATTACGATATATTGCCGTTTTCATTGGTGATTTGTATGTATATAGACACTCTTGTACCATAGACCTACTATGCAGCTAACTCATTTTGTCCTCTTCTCTACTCTACTGCTTGAGTGATTTTCGTTTAACGGTTTTTGTTCCAACATCTGAGTGGAAGGCTGGCTCCACGACAACCAGTTAGGACCAGCAACAAGCGTTGCAACAGGCCAATCAAGCCGAATCCACAGGCAAGCTAATCATCATCCGATCTACCAGCCAAGTCCAGACAATGGATAATCTGTAAATATTGGCGATGTGGAGGCTCCTCTAATAACATAGGTGATTTACTGATTTACCTTACCTTATTTAATATATATCTTTCAATTAAGGAAGTTCCATTAATATCGACACCTAAATAGCTAGAACGAAAATGGGACGGAAGATTCGAGCCAAAAGTACTTCCCCAATCAATCATACCATCCGCCTTGCAGTTCATTCAAAAAGGCGCTATCAACATTGATAAAGCTCTTCCAATAATCCACTTCTAGTCTCCAAGGCTGAGTTTGCACAGCAAAAGTTACTGCCGACGTCAGCAAGAGCAGTTCTTCCTCATCCTCCGCAAGTATAAGTATCATATCCCGTTTAATCACAACTTTGTCTCGTAGAACTTTCTTGTAGGGATCAAGCCGCTGCTGAAGGTTGTTATGCATACTCCAGTCAGAGAATGGCATATCTTTTGGAATAAAGCGCCAGGACCACGCACGTCCTATCTCATCGATGAACGAGGTCCAGAGGCGATTGTCATAGCCAATCATCAGAGGATAGAAATGTGAGCCAGACCACACTCTGAGAAATGAGTAGCGCGCATTTGGCCGGGAAGCAGCGTGGGATTTAATGGTGTTACGCAAGAAAGAGATAGAGATTTTGGAGGGATCTTCGCGCCCGGGAGGCATGTGAATTTCATGCAACATCTTGCGGAAATCGATGAAGAGATCGAGAGGACGGCCCTGCTCACAGCTGCCGAATGCTTGGCCTGGGATCAGCTCCGGCGGCTCATAGCATAGGCAGATGACGCCCTCCTTGAAAACTGTATTCTTGTTAGACTCCGCTGTACATGATAAATGTTTGCGCTTGCGCAATCAAATGGGTTAACTCACGGTGGGCAATTTTTGGCCGCAGTGCGACGTCCCATTCCGGAGAAAGCTCGTCCAGAAGATGTGTCTGATTTTTCTGGCATCTCTCTGCAATTCCATCCAACTCTTCGAAAAATTTATTGCCTCTGGATGTGGGGCATTGATAGCCTCTTCTATCTGGAAGCGTTTTGCCGCGCTCAACTTGTCTGAAAAGCATAGATTTTTTAATTTCATCCCCCTCTGTGCAATTGTCAAAGAAAACATTCCCTGCTGTGAAAAACAATGACGTCATCAAGCATGCACGCCGCGCATCTCCTCGAACCCTTGAATGAGTTCCCAGAGGGTAGTCCAGAAATACCAAAGGCTTCCACCAGTTTGCTACTGTTGCTGTCATGTAGTGAAAATTTACCTCACATTTGGAACGGATTTGGAGGAGTTCATTCCACTGGGAAAAACCGTTAGGCTCCAGATCCGCCCGGTGCCAGGCTTCCTTGAAAACTGGTTACAAAAGTCAGCAACAATTGTTTGTATTTTGTGCTGGAGAGAGTAGAACGAGTGGACAGTTTTGAAAATTATCGCTGTGCCACTTACCTTTGGCTTTATGACGGTCTATAAATTCCATAAATTCAAGGTGCATGTCATCAACACCCTCTGGTCCAGGTCCCAATGTTTCCAAAAGGTCATTTGCCTTTTCCAGCGCATCGATAAAATCGTCCACAATGGTACCGGATCGGCTACTATTCCATTGGTATCAGCGCACTTTCTGCACCAGAGGGTTCGCTTTTCCAAGGTGAAAACATAGAAAGAGCGGGTATTCATACGAGTTTGATAGGTCACGGCCCTCCTCCCTCTCTCCGTCTTTGTCTTGAGCTTTATCAGACTCCTCCAGTTTTATTTCGCCACTCTGATTTAGCGAGCTACTATCCGAGAAATCGGATTCTTCCCACTCGTCCTCTTCCACGTCGGAATAATACTCATCAGAGTTAAATTCCTCAGAATTATATTCCTCATCAGTATCGAGATCATAGGCAAAACGATTAGCATAATTTTTGATCCGTCCTTGCTCGAAGTCTGTCAATTCGTTCCTTATCGTTTTCAAGCGATTCGACGTAGTTTTTCCCGTTAATTCTTCGGAGAAAAGGATAGCGTCCTCCAATGCGTCGGCTTCGTTATATTTCACCTGATTCGGCAGGCCTGTTCCGAGTTTACCTTTAGATGTACGGAAACGAAACATTGTATCCTCTCTCTCATACACATCACACACACTTTCTACCTGCTCTCCCGGCTTGATGTCTCGGATTCGATGAGTCTCAGGGTCTCTGGTTACCGTTTTCAAATATGGCGCGGAAGCACCGAGAATATCAGCTGGCCGAGTGACACGATGCGCCTTGTACAACATCTATTAAGCGTCAGTGTGGGATGGTTAAAAAGAAGGTGCAAAAGATGATATGGAATCAAACCTCAATTATGCCGCTGTGCAATGCCTCAAACGGCTCACCAGGTGTGGAACTCCAAATATATATGTCATAAAAATCATGGAATCCAAGCCGAAAAGCTCGCCTTCTCTCCATCTCGTTGAAAAATGCCTCATCGACTTGCTTGATTACATTCCACGGAGCCCGAGAACCCCGCCGATGGCCAATCTTTTCGCGGAAGAGCCAGGCGTTGTTGTCTGGGGGCTTCACGATGATTTTGCCAGTTTTGCCATCCCGGACGACCAGCATCATGCGAGAGGCTTGCATTGATACATATTGAAGGAATCTGCGAGTGATAAAGCTACTACGTTTCATTTGAGCGCATACATAGTTTCTCCCTTCTCGAACAGCTTGATTCCGGCCGCGACCCGTGGTCTTCTCTTCACTAAGTGTCAGCATTGTTGCTTTGGATTCGACGTAGAACGGTATGAAGCCCTAGGAAGAGGGTGAATGAGCTCTTTTATTCTCTGAGGTGATGGGGAAATCGTACACTTACCATTGAGAGGAAGGCTGTTTGCATGGTATGGCTCGTTGACAGTAACCACGACGGCGACGGGAAATAGTTATAGCTAGCCAGGGTATTCAATTCAAAAAACTCTGCCCACGATTTGCAAAGTTCCGCGGCTCTAAATAAATTGCAATCCTTTGCAAAGATACTAAATTGAAGCCAACCTCCGCGGGACATGGACTTGGTGCTAGGATAGCTGTAGATGTGTCGGCCGCAAAGCTTGACTCGGATTTTCCATTGAATACCACTGTCATCACCATCCAATTTCCCAAAGTCAATTGCTGAGCCTTGTCCCTCTCTTGCACCGCCGGCATCCAAGGTTCCCTTCCGCCTCTCGCGCTTAGCAAACATCTTCTTCTCTCTCTTTGATTGCCATGTATCAGGGATATTATGTCGTCGGCGCGAACGAGGAACTGCCCAGTCATTATCATCATCTTCGTCATCCGACTCGGGTTCCTCTTCTTCATTAGAATCGGACTCTTCCGCACTTTCAGCATTACCGCGAGCGAAATCCGCACATGCATCACGAATATCTTGTAGTTGTGGCTGCTCCAGTTTCAAACATATATCCCTGAGGTCGTTTATAGCCAAGTCAGGATCATTTAAAAAATCGTGAATCGTAGAGGCTCGCAAAGCAATGGGCAAGAGAATAGAATTTCCCAGTAGCAATCGACAGAAAAGGAGGTTCTTGATTTCAACCATATCGTCCAATAGCTGGTCAACTTCGTCTGCAGCAACGGGGCAGATCCGATCCGACGTGATTTCTGGCTTCTCAAGTGTACCTTTGATTAACAAAGACGCACCCTCAAGTCTAGCTCCTTCAATAAGTCGAGTACGCATTTCTTCGCGGGTTTCGATATTTTCGACATTCGGATCAGAGTTTCCAGTACTCTTTTGGCCAAGCGTTGATTTAGTCTCCGTCCCGGAAGGGGGAGGAGTCCCTTTCCGTTTTTTGCTTTTCCTTTTATTCTTAGAAGAGGCAGTAAGAGGAATTTCATTTGAAGTTGCTGCGTGGTCTTCTTGGGTGAAGGGTAAAGCTGTAACATTACTCTGAACATCATTGTCATTATCTAGCCCCTCTGGCACTGCGACATTCCCCTGAGCAATTTCCAGGGGGTGTGCTTCCGTTAGCCAAAGGAAGTGCTCGATCAAACTAACATAAGTGCCACGTTCATTGTCGAGTACATCTTCAATCGGATCCCAGGATTCTGCATCTTGTGCAAGCCGCTCCTCGTACGCCTTTTGAAGAAAGTCATCTTGTTTTTTCTGCTGTTCTTTTAGACGTAGTTCACGCATACGCCGATCAACTTCTTTCACTTGCCTCCTGAAGAGCGCAGCCTCTCGCTTAACTTTCCTCCTCTCATTCTCGCGCATTTTATCTTCCTCCTGCTGGCATTCCATCGTCCATTGGAACCACTTGCGTTTCTTATAGAGAACCTCTGCGGTTCTGCGAGTGACCCTTTCCAAAGCCGTGGCAACAGTTAGCTTTTGCTGTAAAAGTGTGTCTAGATACTTCTGGTGGCCGTAGTCCATGGCCTGCGCGTAGAAGTGGCTATGATGCAGTTTTCGAGCTTTGATCACGCGGTCAAGTAAATGATATGTTTTCAACAGGTGGTCGTGGATTTCTGACAGCACACTCTCATTCCCAAGGTCTTCAAAGAAGTCATTGGCAAGTTTTGCCGATCTTTTGGCCAGTTGTTCGTGAGGGCAGGAACGAAGTTCGTCCAATTTTGCATTCCTATTTTTGTAGCCCATATAAAGACCTATACATATATCGTCTCAGATGGATCATTGTAATATGATTATCTTTTGCTTAACGCGGATCACAACATACCACGACACTGCCTGGAGTGAAACGCACAAAACAAGCCGTTAGATGATGTTGCAAGTGCCTTGCAGGGCTTCTCATCCACAAGACTTAGCGCGCTGCATTTCTTGTTACCGTTGCCCACGGAAGCAGACTGCTCAAGATCTGTATTTAGGGTGGACATAGTGAGCGATATCCCATTACCAGATGCAGGTTGTCCGGTGAGCAGAAGAAAGTAAAACGAGGGAGTCAATACAAAAAACCCAGCAAGATGGTTAAGACGTAGGAATACATGTATGTACAAAATCGATATATTGAGTACGAATTGCAATAAACAGCAGAAAATAAGAGAATTATATCACAGCCCCAGTATCTGGACTCCACTATGTCTGGGATTTTTGTTGAGGCTGAAGAGAGGGGTCGGGTGCCACCAGGTGGGATCGCCCAGTCCCGTGACATAGTAGTCCCTCGCTCCAGTCTCGACAGAAACCGACAAGGGTTATGTGCTCAAGGAGGACATATAAGCAGTACATGGTACACATGGATGGATGCCCAGCCTCGCTAAGCAGTTCCAGCAGCGGGCGGCAACATGGACAGCCGTCAAGCGTGATGCCTATACCCTTCAGGACTCCGCCAATGGCCACTCTGTCCGTGCCTGCTGCCAGGCAATGGTCTGCAATGCAAAGAGTGGAACATCTCTGATGTCTTCGCCCAGCTTGCTGCATGCAGACAAACTCAATGCTGCAAAGGGCAAGTCCTTCGTATCAGTAGTGGACGAAATCAAGTGGTTCTATCAATGGCAGGCCCATCCAGAAGACCATCATAAGCTCACAGTCATCACTCACTGAGGGTAAGAGTCGGGTAACTAACTTTAAGGGTAGCCCGAGTATGCTAAGATAAAGTACGGAGTACGGAGTCTTAGTTAGTAACATTTTTACTGTGTCTTCAACGGAATTTCTCTCTTCCCCGGTAGGGCCCTGGATTGTGATATATACTATTCACCAGTGAACTCCTCTGGCCTGGACTCCAAGTCCATCTCATGACGTCATTGGTTAGGTGTTGGTTTCACAAACAGCCTCCACTCTCTTTAAACCCGCAAAAATGGATTTCGCAGGCTGTTAACTCGTAAAGCAAACCAGTATTGAGATCTTATAAGAGCGTGCATATCAAACTGGAGCAGCTGAAGCAAGGCTAACACGTCCCAAGGTTCCGGATAACTCTATTTTCTCAGATATAGCATTCACCTTACCCTTGGTAGCTTAGCGATGACGATGATGTCGGGATTTTCATGAGGAGCAAGGAACTCTGCCCTACTTCTACGTAGCAATGATGTATGACGAATTTGACCTCCAAACCTGACATTGTCTTCGTTGCCAACTGCCCGGATTTTGCCTCCCTCTGTTTCAAACTATATATCCATCTTATCATCAAGCGCAACCTGCTATTCTCTTATCTTTTTTTTTGGCTTGTATGGTGCCATTTTCAAGTATCTATTCCATCATTTCCCTGAAGATTGGATATCGACAGTACGTCCGCCATGATTAAGCCAACCAAAATTGATACCTTCCGTTCCTCGTCTACGATCAGCCCGATCCCGACTATTATCCCAAACGAGCCAATATATCAAGAAATAAGCGCCACGGGCTATCGGACATTATGGTAGGTCTGCTTCGCAAAGGTGAAAATATAGAAGAGAGGAAAACAGATATCCTAATGGGCTTACTAGGGTGGTCGCGATCCTCATGCTGTTGTCCTCGCTCATTTTCTATATCCTAGCTTCGCGAGTCCCTGTTGTAGGTTTCATTTAAATAAACCAATTTGCATAGTTGGATACCCACCTAACAACATCACTTAAAGCAAAAACGCCTATTCCATATACTGGCCTCTCTGGTGGCGACCGTCTCCTTCCTCGCTTATTTTGCCATGGCCACAGGGGGTGGGAAGGCGTATAACCATGCAATTAACCACGAACATCACAAAAACGCCTCTGATACCATCCAACATATTTACCGTGAGGTATACTGGGTCCGATATGTGAACTGGGGCCTGACATTTCCCATGATCCTCATCATCCTGGTTCTCTTAGCCGGAATGAACGGAGCAAGCCTTCTAATCTCCATCGTGGCCAATCTTGTCATGAATATAGCCGGTGCCATTAGCGCATATGGAGGGTACAGCGGGCGGAAATGGGCGTGGTATACGATTTCGTGTTTGGCCTATCTCACGATCGTGTACCAGGTCGGATTCAACGGCCGCAGGGCAGTTGCGTCAAAGGACAACAGAAGAAAAACCCTGTTTGGGTCGCTCTCTAGCCTTGCGACGATTGTTTTGCTGGCCTACCTAATGTAAGTGGATAACGAGGAACAGCACGTCCTTGTGATGAAATGAGATAGGTATTAATGTCTTTTCAGAGTCTGGGCTGCTTCTTCGAACGCTCGTCGAATGAGCATTGATGGAGAGGTCATTATCTACGCCATTTTGGATCTTCTCGTTCAGGGGCTTTTCGGGTACTGGCTCCTCATCTCCCACAATAATAGCATGTCAGCCTAGTAAGTCAATCCCTAACTTGTGCCGGTGTCGAGTATGGGACTTACACTCCCGCACAGTTCTTTGAACATGGATGGATTCTGGGCTAGCGGCATCGGAACCGAAGGAAACATTCGGATTGGCAATGGAGAGGAATCCTAAACACAGTATTTTATGGACGTAAACCAGCCAACCATGCATCCATTGGATTTGGTCAAACGAACGTTATTCACGGATGATGCCTGAAATCTGTCAGTAAACTCAAGATGGCCATCAGGTGTTTTCACGGGCAGGGGTTAGTTTCCAACAGTGTTAATCATCTTTTTTATCGGTTGTGGTTTTGGCAATTTGGAAGTCTCTATCATGTTATAAAAGTGAGTTTTGTGAGCAGCATTTTATGAGCATTATGTGTCCATTGGAGAATCTATGGACTATGTGTCTTTTTTTTAAAGGTACCGTCCGAAAACTGCTGATATGGGTACCTAAATCATGTCGAATTGAATAGTAACTACTCGTAATGACAAGAAGGATATGAAAAAAATATTTGAGGTTGGCCGCTGCCACCACTGTGATCCAGAGGGGATTAGTCAGCTCTTGGCCTTCTTCCAGGACGAAAACAACCTCATCCTGTCCTTCTTGACTTGCTCCCCCAGGTCTTTATTGCATAGTTTGTTCCCATCTCTTTGTTTTATCTTACCCTTACCTGTATGCTCTGCAGCTGCTGTGTGTCTGGCAGCGCACTTCGGACTGGCCACAAGCGCGTGCGGATTCGGGTATGAGAAGTTGGGCGTGGCGATGCTGGCCTCCTTGTGCAGTGCCACCGCCATTGATTTCCCACTTTCTGCTCCTGCTCCTATGTTTGATACTTTTGCCATTGCTGTTGCTTTTGCTGTAGCTGCTGAGCAATTTGCTTGTTTGTTATCCGCTAGCTTCTTCACCTTCGAACCGCAATCTACCCGCTTGATTTCCCCGTAGTTGACCCGTTTAGCAACAATGGCTTGCTCAGATAAAATTTTCGGCCAGGAGACAACAACTTGCTCTCGCATCCGCTCCGGCAGCGCAAAGCCTGCATCGATGCAGTTGTTCTTGAAGTTGATCAGACGGAGGCGGTGTGGGTTAAAGAGATGAAAAGGGTCCGCGTCAACGACGAAGCCGGTCAGAGAGAGTTTGACCACCGGCAGGAGGCGGACGGTACTTCCCATCTGAGCCGCGCGAGCTTTTGCATGCACAATAGAATATTTGTCTAGGTATTCGCCTATGCCTGCTCGGCGGTGGAGAGTACCCTGCCCCTCGTCGCCACTAAACGGGGTCGGTCCTCTTTAGTTTACAAAGTCCTCCCTTAGACCTTTGGAGGTAAAGCTTTTTAAAATGTGGGTGATTACTTACTAATATGAGCTTCTCTCCGCCTCGGGCTTGCTGCGTTGAATCCAGCCCCCTTTAATATATGGCCAACTGGAAAATGCGCGTCGGATGCACGGCTCCAACATCATTTCCAGCTCCAAAGTCTCAAGGCCGGGATTCAGCCAGGCAACCTGCCAGATGTACTTTTGGTATGATTGGCTCATGCCTGTGAGTCTTAGGAAACGCAATTTGCGGAAGCTGCAGAGCGGTCCCATGGCTTCGAGCGGGAGTATGTCATCATCGTCATCGTTCGAGGCAACGATCTCATACTCGTCGCCGAAGGGGTTAACCATTCCCCAATCAACTTTTTCCTTCCGCCTCTCGTTTCCGTTGTATTTCGTTCTATTTTTCTCGTTCATCTGATCCTTCATTCTCTCCTTGTTTTCTTCCTTCTCTTTTTTCATGCCTTCCGTTACAACCGGCCAGAAAAGGTCAAGATGTAGCGAGCGGCAGTTCAACTCAAGCTGATTCCAATCCTCACCACCCCTGAACAACAAGTAGCCGGGATTTTCGCTACAATAACCACAACTGAGATGACGTATTGGAGCGTTCGTAGTCTCACCCGAGATTGTAGCACGGGGAAAGTGGCTCAAAGAGTACAACGACGTTCCTTGGTTTCCAGTTCTACCAGTCATACGTTTTTTACTACCGCTTCTGCTCCCAAACGCAGAGCGCAGAAGCCCAACGCTGCTGCAATTGATACTACCCTGATCTTCATCACCCTCATCATAATCGCGGTGCTGATTACGAACATGAATATCCCAGGCGATTTTCGTTGGAGCCGACTTGGACTCTTTTTGTTCTGACATCATATCTGTGGATGCTGACAGTACCGGTTTGCTAACGCCAATGTCTAAGTTACACCTAGCACCGAGTTTGAGGCTTAAGCATGGTGGAACGTCACTCATGCTACAGCGCCGCTGCTTCTTAGAAGTCAAGGCTGAAGTTGAAATTAGTTTCGGTACTGTTCGGCTGTTGTTTCTCTCCGGGCTCGTCTTCACACCCACTTCATCCGAAAGGGAGATTTTGCTCCATGGGAAGGGCAGCAGCGAGCTTGTTGCAACTTCGTTGTATGCCAATTAGTACCTTTGGCGGTATGTATATGTATTTGAGCAGCGGGGGAGGATAAATGGGTATTGCACTTGTATGTTAAATTCAGGGGACTGTTTATGAATTGAATACATACGCGACTGTCTCCCGGTTTTTGTACCTTCTGCTACCATTTTGCCTCCTTCTCTATCCCTAGCTTTATGTTTAACTTGAGCCCCAGGATCGAAGCAGGCTTTGTTTTCTTTCTCCTCGTCATTCTCCTCGTCGCTCGAGTTGCGAAGGAAACTTTCCCCTGAACCGTACCAAGTCATACTTATTGAAGGTCTTTTCTGTGCTGCCTATGTTCGTTGTGATGCTTCAATGCCTAATCGATGTAACGCGCAAATTAAAACAGGGGATATGTCAAAACAGAGGATATTTCATTGAGCTAAGCCGAGTTGCAAGGAAGTACATGCATGGGGGATGGCAGGGTGAATGGTGAAGGTGTTGCTACAGTGACTTCTGGCGTGTTGTTATTCTGTCACCAAGAGAGGTGGAGAGAAATTCTGCCTGTGTGCATTTCATTCTTGTCAGAATACCATAAGAGTACTTGATGTTTGATCCCCGTATGCAGAATATATAGGCGAATCCGTCCGCAATGGCACAAAAAGGCTATTTTATTTATAGGAAGAAGCACTATATACATTGTGCAGCATCCTGTACCTCTGCATGATAGACCCCTCAAGATTCATCTCTACAAAATTGCTCAAAGATTGTCTGGAGAGTTCTCCAGCGGAGCTTGGATACAGGAGCCTACATTCCTATCTACGCAACTAACGCTTTCATAAAGTACATCACTCCGCGTAATGAAAGCTTGCGCTTGCAACTCGCTACAATTTTTATATCTTCTTGTCTTAACCTCCTGAAGAAACAAAGATATCGCCCTGTCTGTATATCTCTTTAGGAATCCAGACTTTTGAGAGCGTGGTGCTGTAGCCGCCTGGAACGACGTGTGAGGAGTTGAACGTACGTGCTGTAGACTATCAGGGGATGAAAGAATCCTTTCTTCAATAGCCTTGAAAAAAAAAAAAAAAAATGATAATGTTTGGCTCAAACGGGCAAACGACGGCCCCTTAAAAGACCTTAACTATGTTTCCCAAAAAAATTCCACACGATTATTTGTTGGGATGTGAAGCTTAACCAAGTTGAGTTGTTTTGTTTTACTTATTCATTCATTGACGGTTTCGGGTTTCTAGGAAATATGCCGTGGAGATGCCTATTTCCTACATATATAGTCGGATGCGTCCCGCAAGAAATTGTGATGGAATTGCACCCAGCTATATTTGTGTGTAATACGTCAATAAGCAGATGAAATCATTGATTCATCCTATGAAAAAATGGCGGTTTTGCAAAGTTTATTTTATCCACGCCTTGAAATTTTGATTCAATTGACAAGAAAAATAGCTATGAATCCGTAGTATGAAATAACAAAGAACAATAAAACAAAGCACGAAAAAGAAACGCTTAATACTTCTTCCCCTCTCTCAGCACATCAGCATACTCGTCCAGTGGACTTCTGATTAGCTTCGTCTCCTTCCACAGGTTCGGGGTGAGGAAGCCGTAAGTGTTCGCAACGGCAACGAAGGTGGCTTTGAGGGTATTTTCGAGGGTTTTGGTGGAGCCGGAGGAGGAGGTATAGATATCTTGGACACCGGCAAGCTGAAGAAGGCGCTTGACGGCGGGGGAGGCGACAAGGCCGGTACCGCGAGGGGCGGGAATCAACTATTTTATATGAGTAACTTCTTATAGGTGTATGACGTATTTTACCCCAAAATTTGACGTGATCCAAGATATGGAAAACATACCCGAACAGTGACGGAACCACACTTTCCGCTCTCCTTTGTAGGGAGCGAGTGAGGCTCACCGAGGTTGGAGCCCCAGTATCCTCTGCGGACGGGAAGTACGGAGAGCTTCGCAATGATGATGGCGGCGCGGATGGCAGTGGCTACTTCTTTCGAAGTCTTGATCCCGAGGCCAACATGGCCTTCCGAGTCGCCAATGACGACGATGGCCTTGAATCGTGTACGTTGACCAGCACGGGTCTGCTTCTGGACTGGTTTGATCTATACATGCACATCATTGGATTAGCTCCTAATCCATTGAAAACCCTTTTACCTCCGCATAATCCAAATCTCTCTTCCTAGCCGTATGCATATATTGAATATCTTCCCTAGAGTTAATATAGTAATGGATATGTTTACCTTCATAACCTCATCCTTCAGCTTGGGCAGGAAGAAATCGACGATCTGATATTCCTTGATAGGCAGGGAATGCAGGTAGATCTGCTCCATGCTGCTAATCTTTCCGGCCTTAACGAGACGACCGAGCTTGGTGACAGGCTGCCATTCCTTCTCGTCGCTTTTGGGTCCGCGACGACCACGACGTCCACGGCCTCGCTCACCAGCACGGTCGCCGCGCGAACCGAAACCTCCACGGGCAGCACCACGGGGAGCATCAGCCATGATTGGTGAAATGAAGCTGGATCTTCGACCGAACAAACGGAAGAATTGGAAGGATGGCGTGAGTTAGTGGTGGTGGGGAAGTGGATTGTCGTTGGTCTCGTCGTCGTCGTCGTCGTCGTCGTCTTCTTCGTCTTCGTTCTCTTCTCCTCGCAAAAAGCTGTTGAGGAGAAGCGAGAGGTGTGACGCTGAGTCAGCTCCACTAAGCGAGGGGGAAGAGCTCGAGAAAGCCCTATACCCTAAGCCCTAAGCCCTAAACAGAGCTGTTTTTGGATGCTAATCGTGGTAATAAATTGTTGGGCACTAATTGTGGCCAAGACCTCACCCACGTTGCCCCTTTGGGTGGGTCCCACCCAAACGATATTTTCATCGCAATGATATTTTCTCAACTATTTTGTACTACCTATGTGGGAAAAGTCTCAATAACCCTGTCTATCTATAGTAAAAAGCTCATTATCTACATCCTCAGTACCTTCTTCATCTGAATGATTTAAAATATTGACAATTAGAGTTTGTTCAGCTGTCTGTGTGCCTGGCATTTGTGCAGCTGCTGCAAGCTCTTGTTGTATTCAATTGATGAATTTCTATATATTTTCTGCTTTACACTTTGCAATTTGATTTTTGACATTTTTAATAATCATCATTTCTTCTATATTAATCTGTCTTTGTGATCTTTTTTCTTTTTGACATTGATGAGCTGTAAGAAGTTGATTGAGATTTCATTTATATTAGGTTTTCTTTATAAAGAGGTCGGCTATTCCCATTTAGGATTAATGTACGCCACCCAACCCGACGTGGGAAATGTGGTAAGTGCGTGCTGCCAGGGAAGAACGCATTGGTATTAGTACACTGCACTTAAGCCGAAGGCTGCTATAACCTATCAAAATAAAATAAAATATGTTGTTGTACGCCAAACTAACTAGTGTCCTTCTCAATTGATGATGTCATGGAAGTTACACTGGCTAAAAGTGCCAAGCCCTGAGGGGAAAGAAAATATGTTGGTTGGAGGGATTTGTGGTGGGCTTGGTGGCAGATGAGTCATCCTTTGCAGGACTCTGGTGTGCAGATTTTGAGGGGCAGAATATTCAATTTCCTCTGTTGGATGATAAATTCACAATCCTTTGGTAAACCACCAGCCTATCTCACATTATCCGACTGAAATGGCTCTTTTCACAGGGTTTTTAGGCCCTGAAGCAAAAATCCATCGAGCAGAATTGGAGAAACAGCTGTTGCGTGGTAGCGTCAAATATGGACTGGACGCTGCTGGTAACCGAAGATATGTTGGGCTTGATGGACTCACCAGACTGTTGCTAGAAAGCATAGGCTTAGAGGTACGCCAGCGCATTCTACAAAAGATATCGTAACTAACAAATACATAGGCTAACCATGACTTGGCAACATGGCGAATCTCAACGTCCAAATTCTTCAAACCTCTACAGAAGCAAATATACATCATTCCGATTCGTATCATATCAGGAGAACCATGTGTTATCCAGGGCGAGATTAAAAGCCTTTTGGTCCCTGGCCAATACGTAAGGTTGGAGGATGGTATCGATATTCAGCCAGAACTAGAACCAGAACTGGAATGTGTCTTTGCATCATTCGAGTCGCCAAAGGAGCTCACTCCATGTCCAACCACCAACCCGCATAATTCTGCATCCTATTGAAAGGATCGAAATCGATGGCATGGTTCACATTGTTCAAGGATATGGGAATTTGGTTGAATGGGTTAAAGTTGTCCGCGGTTTGCATATTTATCTCCCTTGTGTTTTGTGAAACTCTCTGGTTACCCGGGACGGCTCCCACATTGTTGGCTTGCCCACCTGCAGAGGGTTGAACTGCCAGACTATGTAACGGCGCGAAAGGATTGAACGCATTATCGTACACATCCATGCGAACACGGGAGAGAGTGTGTGCAGTCCATGGTGTGGATGTTAAGGAGTTCATGTTTTCAAATCCACTTGCTGCATTGTTATTGTTATTCGACTGTCTTTCCATATTTCCATTCACAGCTCGCCGAAGCTCCGAAATTGCGGGGAAGGAGGACGGATTTACTAGAGCGCAGAGTTCATTCGACGAAGGTTCTATTTGGATGTTAGTTAGCTATTTAAAATGCGAGTTCCTCAATGTCAAACCTTTAGTGTAAGATACATTGTTAGCGACATTTGCCAGAATGTCGAGAGATGCCGACTGTGGGTACGATGCATTGTTGTTGATTTCTGTATCATCGGCCCTCGAGTCCACTGGTACGGGTGGTTCAGGTTGGCGGCTATAAGACGGCCCTCAGCAATTAGGACTTAGCAGAGTTCCTATGATAACTCACCTTTTTCTCCCTCCCTTCGTCGGTTTCTTTGAAATGCCGCCTCTTCTCCCGTCTTTTCTCTTTTGAGATGCTAACACCTTCTTCCCCCCGGGCTGCCGCGGTTGTGGTTCTGGTAAAAATCAGCAAATGATAAAAATGCAATCTCGCTTGTGGGGGGTTGTACCGTAAAATCGCACATGTAGCTGGCGAATGGGAGATACAATTTTCTCAATCTTTGCTAGTAGGTGGTCAACCACTGTCTTTATAACTTCATGAGCATTCCTTTTTTTATTGGCATTCACAGGATTCTTCTACCGGTACTCCGTGTCTGGGACCGTCCATTTCCTCTCAGCCTTTTTTGGAACATTCTTCTTGCGTAGCTCCTCGATCGTAGCGGAAAAGATGGTCCCCGTGGATGGTAGATGCACCTCATATCTGACAACTACCTTTCAGTAACGAACGTCTATTTGCAATCACAAAGTAGACTTACGTTGTATGACCAACATCAGGGATATAAACCATAGCGCCATAACCGCCCAAATCATTAGATATGGAGTTGTACTTCCCTCCTCCCCGAACCATCTGTGGCCACTTCCCACAAATCTGGGAATGGAAGCTAGCTGAGATCAAGCCGGATCGTAAGAGCTGTTCGGGAAGGTCCGCAGGAGCGTCATATAAGCTATCAAAATCGCCACCGTATAATGTTGACGTCCGTCGATTGACCCACGGTATTCACCAGGCTGATGAAGAAGTCCAAAGGAGCTGTACCTTGTTGAGGAGAGCTGCGCCATGAAATAAAGGAGTCAGGGTCGTCGTCCCAAATCCAGACTGTTGTCTTCACAGCTATGTCAATATCACTTTCGTCCGCTGGGTAGCCAGTAATTGCCTTGTAGGCACGATTTGTTTTGTTAAGGATGCGATTTTTCCACGCCTTGGGAACTTTACCCCAGAATTGCATAATAACTTCAATAAGCTATAACAGAATTAGCCTGGTGTCACTAAGAGAAGCATGGAACATTTGGAAAACCTCTTCGTTATCGCATTGCAACTCATCGTGAAGTTCCACCTCATCCGCCAGCCTTCAAAGTTCTGTACTGATTTCATTCCCCATCGTGTTGGACGAACGAAGTGAGGTTGGAGGAATATCCATCCTTCCAATTTGTCTGTGGAGACCAGTCCTATGGACACTATTCCAGATTTGTCGACTATTATTTACATGTAAACTGTGGGATGGTTGATCTTCTCATTGTGCGATCGCTAGCTAACTATATATAGGGGTAATCACGTGCGGTGGAGGGCCGCCTGGGCAACTAGTGCCCAACATAAACAAGTGCACCTGGCTTGTGGCTATTAGTCATTCGACTAGTGAAGCCACAAATTCTCTAGCCCATACAAATTCACTTTTAGCATATGACGTCTCATCAGTCAGAGCCGTGGTGGGTTCTCGTGGGTTTAGTAGTTTTGGTTAGTAGGCTGTCTTGAAGGCGCTTCTTCAAGTGTTCAGCATCCTATCTTCGGCAGCTGAAGCGCGTCTACCGTGTCTGGCACGAGGTGGTTGGTGTGGGTTAGATCGGGAGGAGTGGGTGATTGGTGTTCATCTACATGATCATGCGGCGTCGAGTCGGCCCGTGGCGATTGCAAATCGTATGGAGGCCCGCACTGCTTCTAAATTTGGGGTCCAGCTTTGGTCATCTGAAGGCGATTTTCCTCCTAGGAAGAAGGATATGTTGCTTAGGTGGGTGTTGGTACATTGCAGCATTTCCGTCCGATGTGCTGTCCACTTCTGACACCGAAAGAGGAAGTGCTCCACGGTTTCTCTTGTTTGTCCACATGCACACTGATCTGTCTGCGCAGCATTGATTCGGTAGAGATACCCATTCAAACTAGCACGCCAACGAGGCGTTAAAGGAGTGGCCAGGGTTATCGGGCGCAGCGCTATCACCAGCATTACCGACATGCGTGATGGTCTGACCTTCGACAACTGCTACGCCTTTCGAAGCGCGGCTCCCAGCACAACTTCCTCCTTTACACAGTCTCATTCACATAACCCTCTGTCGCGATCATTCACCCAGCTCCGCGGGCTGGGTATCAGTGAAAAGTCGTCGACCAGAAAGCGCAGATCCCCTGATACCGGAACGCAGCCGTCCAAACGATCACGCTCCAGCAGCCAGCGGTCGAGGAAAGACCAACAGGAGAAGGAGCTAAGCTTTGAGGTCGAGTCGGTCCAGAAACCGAGCCTCTTTGACAAGAATGGCGAAGAACCCTTCGATAATCGTATCTTCCGTTGCCTGGTGGTCTCACCCGGTGGACGGCCGATTTACAAGTACCAATCTCCCGCAGAACTGCTCACGGCACTTCGTGACGCAATCAAGGCGCATCGATCCCTTTATCTTGACCGAAAGATCTTGCACAGGGATATCTCAGAGATTAACATAATAATAACCGATCCGGAGAAGGCAGACGGTAATTTGGGCATGCTGATTGACCTGGATCTTGGGAAAGAAATCGGTACTCGAAGCGGTGCACGCCACCAGACTGGTACGATGGAGTTCATGGCAATTGATGTGCTGCTTAATGTTGACCATACTTATCGGCATGATCTTGAGTCATCTTTCTACGTTCTTATCTGGCAATGTGGCCGCCATGGGTGGAGATTCTCTGGAAACCCAAGGGACCAACCGAAAGACAGTCTGTTGACAAAGTGGTACACTGGCACCTTTAGGGATATTGCAAGAATTAAACGGAGTGACATGGGCGTCGATGGGTTTGAGGATATCCTGGAAGACTTTCCGCCTTCTTTCGAATTTGCCAAACCGCTCTGCAGGGAATTGAGGCGAATCTTGTTTCCCTACAGGGACGGCCTCTTTACGGGAACCCCCACAGATCCAGAGGTGCTGTATGGGCCAATCATCCAAGCATTCGACAAGGCTATTGACGATATTAAATCTATGGAGGAATAGGTGGTAAAGGTCGTGCTTTGTAGATCTTATCTGGTTCAACCGGCTTTGTTTGATTCTTGAAATCGGTATTAAAGCCTTAACATTTAATGTACATAGAAAGTTCAACCCCCATCTTTTGATGTGGTAATCTCGGGTTCTCCTGATAAAAAAATCTGCAGAAGTGTTCAAGATGCCAAAGAAAAGATGTAAATAGATTTTTAGATAGTTGATACTCTTGGTTAGAACTGGTTTCCATGCTTATTAACTGATCTAATTTAACTAGTTAGTTATGCTAACTCTGGTAAGTAAGGTCCATGCGTAGCATGGCCGAATCACATCCATTTCCCGTCATTTTTGCTGTTATCTTCTGGGCCGTTCACCAACACACAACGATAGGTATCACAGCCACCAGTACATGCCTCGTGACTTCGTCTCATTTTTCCTCAATCGTGGGGTCGCAGATGCAACTTATAGTTTGCCTACGATTGGTCCATCTTTAGGCCAGTCCACCAGCATCGCTGCTACAGGGCGCTTAATGTCCGCCTGGGAACTTCTGCTTGACCAGTCTGGTGCCTGAGTTGCAGGGGACCAATTGTAATCTATGTGCAAGCACTTTTACAACTCAAAGCAAGAACAGCCAAACTTATACAACTTTAAAGAAGCAAGCAATCGTGATGAAGGAAGTTGTTGATTCGCTCTTACAAGATGCTAGGAAGGCGACTCTTGTTGAGCCTTAATCGGTGCGAAATGAAGTAGTTGGATATTTTCAGAAATTTGAATACAAACTTTATGGTGACTGACAGACTCCATTGCACAACCGAATTATCCCTCTGTTGATGATAGGCAAAATTAGAACTACGAAGGTAGAAGGAATGAACTACCAATAACGAGAAGATGCAGAAGCAGACCCATTACCATCCCTTGTTACATCAGAACTTCCACAGCCATTCCGCAATTCTCCAACCCTTTTGACGTCCAGCACAGCAATGTTCCTTGAACGTTCACGGTAGACGCCACCGATCTTGACCCAGGTCCTGTGCAGCAAGCATGCCGAGATACCACAGAGCTAGCATGACCGTGAGACGCGGCTGAGCTGCTGTCCCAAGACTGTCCCAGGAAATTGGCGTCGAAAGCTCTAGGCTGCCGTTGCCATCTAGTCTTCGTATAGCGACCAGTTCAATATCTGTAAGAACAAAGCCATACCGGGATCCGTGTTGCTTCATATAATGGTTCACCTGGCTGAGAACTTGACGAAATTCGTTTCGGTCATGGGCTGTACCAGTTGCCATCGCCATGCTCCACTTCCAGCTTGGCTTCACATCTCCAGGGGCTCTGTTAGGCCCACTGCCGAAAGATGCAGCAACACAGTATGCTAGATCAGGTGTGAACCCGCCTGGAGTCGAAGCTGCCTCACCAACATCAAATGAAAGGGGGGTAAGCCCATTTAGCTGGTTGACCGCTTGTAGTTGGTTGAAACCTGTTCGAAGAGCACGACGAATTCGTGTCGTTAACATATCTGAAATGCGGTGCCGAAGAGGATTCTCTGAGTTTGGTTGCGGCGGAGACACAGGGAAAGGATCCGGTGGAAGCATAGTTGTCATTAGATGGGCTTGGTACCGCTGACGAAAAGTAGCAAGGGTAAAGTTGATCCATACTCCAACAGAGTGAATATCGCTGGCTCGGTAAGAAGTGCTTGTGGTATTAGGTCCAGGATTTGGGGGTGGGAGGGTAGGTATAGCAGGCGGGGCGTTCTGCAGGTATGCCATCAAAGAAATCGGGTTTGCCATTCGGAATGAAAACATATGCCTTTAATTAATGAAAAAAATTGTATAAATAACCGGCGTGGATTATGTATTTCAACTTTAATACCAGCAGATTCAACAGCTGAACTCTAGACTTCCCCTTGTAGCAGTCGAGCCTTTTTATATTTGAATTTCAATTCGCATAGTCTGTATCTTAGCTTATTGTCCATCTTTTTCAGATTCCTATATTTGCCATTGGGCGGCTAATAATTGGTAAGGAAACTCTCAATTGTTAGATTTACATGGCTTGTGAACATAGCGGAAAGTGACATGTGTAGCAAATCTGTCATGCTGGTGAAAAAGCGGCGCTAAATGGGGGCAGTTTCCACTTGCATATCCTGGCTTGCGATTGAGCGAATCGATGAGCGGCAGATATGGCATGTCACTCTACCCAAGAATAGCGCATTTAAGCGCCGTTGTTTCGCCAAGGTTTCCGTTGTGTCTAATGATGTTTCGAGGTGTAAGCGCGAAGTTAACTGCGAAGTTAACTGTGCCAAGCGCTACTCACTACCATTAGTGAGTGCGCCACAGCGTACGGAAAACCACACCGTACAAAAAATATTATGAATATAGCAATCTTCAAAAATTAATTAATAACCACCACCCGGTCTATCTATAATATAAAGATCATCTATATGCTCATTAGAAGATGTAGAATCCACTGTAGATTAAAATTCAATAAATTTATCTTGTTGTGATTGAATGACAATTGATTTTATAAGCTTGATTCCAACTGCTTAAAGAGTTTTATTGAACTCTTTTGATTCATCAGCTCTATATATTGCAATTTTGTGATTTGTGTTCTTTATAGTGAGAACTTCTTCTATTTGCATCTGTTTGTGGAAGGATTTGACAATCTAATGTCTATTTATATAATAATGAGCAATTAGTTCACACTTTCAATGCACATTCAATTCCATTTTGAATCATACTATTTGTGAAGATCTTATTCAAATGCTTAATTAACTCAGATGTAAGAGTATTATTCACATCTTGTAAAGCTTTTTCTATTGGTTTAATTTAATGATGTAGTTTTGCAATTATATTCAGAAATATTAATTGTGAAGATGCAGTTGACAGTTGATCTGCAAAAGATGAAATAAATTGAAAACATTTATTATTATCATCATCATAAACAATAAGACTTGAACTGTCATTAAGAATAAGAGATTTCAATTGATTAAGTATTACATCTTGATTAAGTAAATAGATTCCATAGTTTGTGAAGCCAGTTTTAATTATAGCAGATTTGAACATTTACAATCAGATGCTTTTCAGATTGACAAGGAATTGTCTTTTATCATATTGCTCATATCTGTAGCAGACAATCTTGTTAACTGCTTTTATATGATAATGCTTATATTATTGAAAAGACACACCATCAAAAGGTTGTAAAATATGATTTGTATGAAATGGAAATTCAAATACAATGATTTTGTGAAGATTGCAATAATGAAGGAATTCATCTGTAAAATGAGATTCATAATTATCGAGAAATAATAATCAATGACTGCTCATTTGATGCTTTGTTGTAATCTCATTAAACTATTTGAGCCATTCAAACACAATCTCATCATTGATGAAGCCAGTGTCAGATGTGGTTATAATATAATTATTCAGTAAATTTGACTGTGTATATCAATCTTCTAAATAAATCTTTGATTTCATTATAATCAGTGTATTCAATATTGTGTCATTTGTACTGACACATTTCACCACTGTTATTAATCTGTGAGAATATGAAGATTGTATGACAGAATCCATGTCTTGAAAGATGATTAGAACTCATTGTTCACATTCTTCTTTTTTTTGAAATTCAATCTCATCAAAGTTGTAGATATCACATCTGAAGAAATGATATTAATTGAGAACAGACTCATATCAATCAAATCAGTTGATGATGAAGTTTATATTTTCATTAAACATTCATTTTGAATTTATTGACTTCTACTTCACCCTTTCATAGTCATTTGACAGATGTTTGACAAATTAATATGCTCACATCTTGCTCATAATGAGAGGAGGAGTTTCAGGATCTGTATGATGCTGCTTAAGCATTTAATTCACAGCAGCTTCAATATGCTCAATTGTGAGTGGGTAAAAATTAACATTCATCTGATGAATCCACATCTTAATAGCCTTCTCCTGGCTGTCATTCAACACTCGATTGAGTGGAACCCTCATAGTCCTCGATTTCTTGCCATTAAGCCTTTCATACACGATTGCATATGGAACTTTGAATTCTTGTGACAGGGATGTGATTTTTAATGTTGGATTCTTTCTAAATGTGTCAATGGCATTTTGCAATTGCTCTTCAGTGTAATTGGAAGATTTAGGCATGATGGCAATGATTAATGAATATTTAAGAATGAAGATTGTCTGTACGGTGTGGTTTTCCGTACGCTGTGGCGCACTCACTAATGGTAGTGAGTAGCGCTTGGCACAGTTATTAGCCAACCAATTTTTGCGGCGTGGAACATCTCAGTCTCCACAATCCACCCCTGTGTCAGACACAGAGGCTACCAGGCCACCGTGCCGCGACCACCTAAACAATAGAGGAATCACTTGAGCAATCCTTTCCTGCGGCATTGTTTTCCTCCATCGGTGCATGGCAAAGCTGTTACTCTGCGTTGACCCATTTGGGTTTGCTTCTTAATCGATATTCAAACCTCGCAATGGAGTTTACAGATGTCGATGTGACCGAGATCATCTTCCAGGAGCGGCTAGCGAAACGGGACTATTGCATGGTATTCTTGGTGGTTATCAGAGGCAAGGCCTGTGTCATGAAAGTGGTGGGTTAGACTCCCTCTGGCTTGACTCTCCTGCAGATGTATTTTCTGATGCTTTCCATAGCACCATGGTCAAGGCCCTAAACAGCCATGGGACTCACAGATCCGTGAAACGAATATCTTTATCTGCGAATCGACAGCGTACCGACGCTTGACACACGCTGGAGTCTGCGCCCGGGGTATAACTCCTCAGTTCTACGGAACGATTGAAAATATTGATCCGACACGGTCCCTACCACATCTTAAGGAATTTGTCAAAGATGAATATCCGCCCACAGCTATCCTCTTAGAGTACATTCCGAAAATGAAAGAGCTGAATTGGACCAATTACAATGAAAGGAGGATGCAAAAATTTGTTGATGGGCTGAACACAATCCATGACGCACTAGTCTATCACGATGATGTTCATCCCAGGAATATGATGATTGTGGAAGGGGATCCAGAAAGGGCAATTTGGATAGATTTTGACAGGGCACAGACATTTGATGGAGAGCTTACAGAGAGGCAGAAGGAATGGATTGTGTTTGAGAAGGAGCTTATGGCTGAGATGGCTGATTTTATGGTCTGTATCCTCTGCTCCCCGGACAGTTATGCCCACTTTTTAACTAATCCTGTTGGATTTCTGGGACTACAGAAACACGACTTTGTCAAGGGGAAATTCGACAAAACACGTCAGTACTATCGGTGACCTAAAACCTAAGGACGACAAAGGAAGGTGGACCTGATCGCGGGTGTTGCTTCATGTGAAATAAATTGACTAGACCCATGTGTAGATACTCATATGATTTCGGGAGGGCGTTTCCGGGAATGCACTAGACGAAGACCCCTTCTGGTTAAGAAGATGGTGGCTAATCTCTCACACACCCCCTCCAATACCGAAAATTCCCCAAAGAATAAGAAAACTTCCGGAGTCCCAAAAGTACCTGTGGTTTCTCAACAGCGACAAAACTGATGATGGTGCAGAAGACTCATCTCAACCTTCCATGGTGGCCCGGTGGATGATGTATCTATGGAGCTGGACAGTCTCATTGCAATTGTACTAGATGCACTTTTAATTACTTATTCCGGACCGAAGGTCAAGAGCTATCTCTTCCCCCAGCAAAACAGTAAGAAGTTTCGATATTGCCTTTCGACAGATTTCATCCCGAGGATCAGCCGAGACATCATACGTTTGCTCCGCCTCCTGAAGCGGGTCTCGCAGCCGATTTAGCGAGTCGTTAAAAGGATGCTTTGCGATGATATCGTAATCGTAGTGCGAAAGCTCAGCCATATGTGGGCGTTATCTACACGATTGGTGAGGAATGATAGAGCTGCCTAATTCAACCTGCTCCGGAGCTGATGCCACGTATAACTATGGGTGACAGTAGAAAGACTGCGTAGTGGCCGTAAATTCCGATAAAGCCAAGATCTCATCCTTCCCAGTCATCCATTACTAATGACGTACATAGCAGTGCATGAGAAGAAATATTTAAACAGGGGATGCGACGCAGTTCTTGTATCACCCTAGCGCTTCTATCCGCCGTAGAACCCAAAATTACGGTATTTCGGTAATATATACCTACTTTTTTAAGCCCTTTGCGGGTCGTCGGCGGGTTTTGGCGAGGTCTAGGACCAAATAGATATCTTCGTAGCATTCTGAAATTACCGCCAATGTTTCATGAACGTTTCCAACCAATGATTGGCTCTCAGTAACTAGATTGGGGGCTGCGTGGCATGGATGTCCCCAGAATAATTTGTATGTGTCATGGCTTGACACGCAGATAACCCAGAATCTGATAAATTGGACATAAAAATGTCAGACTGATGACCATGAGCACGAAACCAGGTTCTCTCGCAGCTCAATTTTTATATGAAGCAGCATCGCGCCCGATATGGTTATATTATTACAAACCCAATAAAACGCAGGCATGTTTGTTGGGAACCAGTCTTGTTGTGCCTGCAGATGGAAACACCGATTTTGACCGGATCTTCTCTTACGTTTTGACATCTACAATGCTGAATCATTGTGTTGCATCAAACAATACATTACAACACTACTGTTAACAATAACTGCATGCATCCGATTACTCACAATTAAACAACTTCCCGATCTTGTTACTCTCCTTCAGAATCCGGCGGGCCCCTTTGAGGTCAACTCCCATGTCCTTCTGAACCAACATCTCCAGCAGTTCGGGCACCAAGACCTCCTGGGCATACACAACGGTACCATACTTTGAGACAAGGGCATCGATCCCGGCCAGGGAGTCGATGTCACGTGCAAAATGACGCACGACATGCTCCGAGCTGGGAGTGAAGGTGTTTCTTGATGAGTCCGCGGTATGTGGATGGGGCACACTCACAGAATCCCATGGCCTCTAAGGCCATAGTAACCAGTCCTGTGCAGGACATTCTGAGAGAGGACCTTCCTGCCATGCTTCTGTACTTTCTTGTGCAACACACTCTTGTAGCGGGAGCGGTATCTGGGATCATTAAGAATCCAGCGCAGGCGAGGATGGAATTGAGTCAACCGATCATCAAGACAGTCCCACGCAATGAAGGGATAGCGATGTCGGGACCACTCACATCGTGCAGTCTCCTTCTGATGGTTCTCGCAGAACCGCAGCTGCTCCCCGACCGGCATGCAATTGTTGGGGGCATTGAACGCACCGGAAGCCTCCACCTCAACCACAGAATTGCACACCGGGCACATGGCGGTCACTGTTGAGGACAGAGATGGGGTGCAGGGCTCCGCCTTCGGCGTTGCTGGGTCTCGGGTTTGGGGTTGTCTGCCGGGATAGCGATGTGAAGTTTCCAGGGGCGTTGGCGGCTTCGATGTAGGCAGGGGCTCACCGGCTGACCCACTAACTAGTAGGTTCGCAAGGAGAGGAGAGCATCAGTACCCATTGCAAAACGTCTTCTAAGTATGATTCTCAAGCTCACCTCGTATGTAGCTTGGGAGCTACATACAGGAATCGGTGGGCGCGCTTACATTTCCCCTCCTGCCTCCACTCGTCCGTGGCGGGGATTGCTTGCATATTCTGAAGTGTTGTGTACCATCGCTGCCGCAAGGAGCCGAGTTGTCTCTGTGGAAACCGCTCCTTGATCTCCGGCCAAGAGAAGCCGTCCGTCTTCAGAGCCACTAGGCAGCCGTCCTCCTCTCGCGTCCAGCGACGTCTTTTCCCATCCGGATCATCGACCGCCCGCTCGCCGTAAGCTCTTTCGGTTTCGGCGGCGGTCATCATTGAACAGTCTGTGACCATCTCGAAAACGACTTGGGCCACCGCAGATGAAAGCATCAGAGCTTCCCCTCGAGCCAACAGAATGGGGCAACTGGGCGGCTCGGCATCGCTAGAAGATTGTGAGCAGAAGTGCGTGTCCGGCCATCAATCTGTGTTCCAGGGGGTTGTGGAACGGTCCTTCACAGCCGTCATTCGCACCCTGCTGTCTTCCCGTTTGACATCTTCACAACCTGAAGCGGCTGCTCTTGGGATCTGAGACCGAGGACGGCGCGATACAGCAGCGGATGGCTGTGTGGAAAGCCTGCGCCGCGTCGGTGGCGGCTTCGATGGATCATCCTCTTCGCTGCTCGCACGGTAGTCATCATCCGTCTACCTGGCAACCGCGAAGCGATCTGATTCCAGGTTGCAAGAAGTTGGTCAGAGAATTCCACGCAGAATGGAAGAACAAGCGGCCGTCGTTGACAACTCTGGCAGGCTATAGGCATTTCAAGCAGAGACAGAGATCGCGCAGGGCAGTGGACGCAAGATTGTAAAGTCGATTGGATAGAACCTTCATTAGTGTAACTATATAATATCATGCCATTTTTGGTTCTAATTTGTCCCGTACTATGCCTGTCTTATTTGTTTGCTCTTTGTCTTCTGTTTGCTTTTCATATTTCGTTCTGGCCTAGGAAGCACTATTGAGATTGCCTATCACATTCTAGAGCGGGGTCTATCTTCCCTACAACTATGGTATGGTATTTTCTTTGTTCGTGTTCATTTGTTTGTGTCTTGTTCATTTAACTCTGAGAGAACACTAAACAGATTTATCGCTAGTGAGGTTTCCGAGTTCAAATTGGGCGATCGTGTCATCATATGCCTTAATAATAGGATCGTATAAGCGGTTTGGGTCTTGGGGAGTGCCAACAATAAGACCTTTGTCATTGTAAGGAAAGAGTAGTTATGTCTCGTAGGGCCCCGCAAAGCTGTACAACACCACGGAACTTTGGAGGGAACTCCCTCAAAATGAACCCAAATCCCATATTTTCAGCTTTGCTCATATGGCCAAGCTTGGCGTTTGCAATGTCCTCATAGTTACCAGTATACCAGGCACGAAGTTTACTATCCTTGGGATGGTTATCCTTCCCCCAGCCATGACGGGCGCACTGCCAGATAAGCACGTAAAAGAAAGACTCGAGGTCGTGACGATAGGTATGGTCGATATTAAGCAGCACCTCGATCGCCATGAACTCCATCGTGCCGGTCTGGTGCCGTGCGCCGCTTCGCCCGCTACCGACTTCTTTGGCAAGATCCAGATCGATTAGCATGCCGGAGTGAGTGACCATCCGCCTTTTCCGGATCGGTTATTATTATGTTGTTCTCCGAAATATCCCGATGTAGGATGCTCCCATCCAGGTAAAGAGACCGATGCGCCTTTATTGCATCGCGAAGCGCCGTGAGCAGTTCTAAGGGTGACTCGTACTTGTAGATCGGCCGCCCAGCGGGCGAGATCACCAGACAGCGGAGGACGCGGTTGTCGTAGGGTTCCTCGCCATTCCTGTCGAAGAGGCTTGGCTTGTGCGCCGACTGAACGGAGAAAGCTAGTTCATTCTCCTGCTGGTTGTCCCTCGACGGTTGATTGATGGAGCGCGATCGTTTGGATGCCTGCATCCCTTTATCCGGAGATCTGCGTTTCCTGGAAGACGACTTTCGACCTAAGCTACGGAGCTCGGTGAGCCGCTGAGATTGATGAAATGAGGAGGCCGCACTGGGGGGTGCGCTTTTGAAGTCGTGTCGCTTGTCGTCGAAGGTCAGGCCGCAGCGCATGTCGGCGATGCTAGTGATGGTACTATGGCCAATGATCCTGGCGACCCCTTGGACATTTTTTTGACCCGCTAGCTCGAGGAGTTCCGCCTCCGACCGCCGCTTGTCCGACACCCACGAGAATTTGGCTACGCCCTCCACTTGTCCATCGTTTGCGAGAAAACATGTTGTCCCGCGACACACGATGGCACGCTGAAAGGAAAGCATTTCACCCAGCCGCAGCACCTTTTGCTCTGAGTTCCCAGGCCCTTTGACGGTTATTGATTTGTTGCCGCCTTCATCCCTAGTAATAAAGGTGTCCAGTCCCAGCTCCTCGTCGCTCATCATGGTGTAGCCCACAAGCACCTGAAAGAACCGTCTCGAGTCTGCGTAGACGTCGATGATGCCCGAGCTGTAGGGCCCCGAACGGTCGAACACCCACGCCTCCATCTTGGTCCCGCAGACGGCGAATGCGTGGACGAACCGCCGGGTGGGCTGCGCAGCGAAGACCTCGCGCACGCAGCGGCCCATCTGCAGCAGTGTGGTTTTGGTCCCAATCTTCTCCTTTGGCTTTCTGAGCTCGCCGACAACCAGGATGTCTCTCCAGTCGTGTTTGTTCCGCGAGGGGCTCGCGCCGCTAGCTCTCAGAAGGAGGTCGACTTGCCGTTCCGCATTCGAACCCGTAAGATCCGCTTTGCTCGCCGTGGTGTAGTAGGTGCCGCGTGATTCCGAGAGAAGGTCTTCTTGAAGACGAAACCACCAGGCAAGGACATCGTCCTGCGTAGGAGGATCAGGAAACTGGGCCCAATTCCCATCGCTGTCTGGGGCCAGCACGCGTCGACAGATGGCATCTGCTTTGCCGCTCCAGTCTTTTCCCTCAAAGTACTTGTCGAAGAAGCCCTCGACGTCTCGAAAGGTGCAGCCACGTATCTCCTCGAAGATTCTCGGATTCACCAACTCACGCGTCTGCTCGGAGCCTTTCTGCGATGACGATGTGGATTTGACTGGTGTGCCGTCATAGGAGGGGGGGACGCTCGCCGGTGGTGGTGTTGTTCGAGGGATGGTGTCAATGAGGGTAAATACAGCTTTCCAGACATCGAAGTTCCAGGTTTTGGCGTTCTGGGATTCAGTGGGAGGCCTTTGAATAACCAGGCGCACCAGCGGCTGCCACATCGAACCTACCCCGATACGTCTTCAACCCAACCAGATATTGATTCTCTCCGCCGATTTAACAATACAGTATCCACAGGCAGGGGGAGGAGTCGGTGTTTTCATGAGGCTATTCCCACTTACGTGAAAGAGGCGCCATGGAGATTAGAATATTCTATATGATAACATAGAGCAATGGCTCACAATACAGTCCATTCAGTTCCAAATCAGAAATTGCCAAACACAGGATCAATTGCACTAAAGACGGGATCGCAATCCCAATTGGTAGTAAAGAGCACTGGGTCATGCTCATAAAAATTGGCGTATGTCCCATCATCTACCATCGTGACCGGTCGCGAGGAGCCACCGGGTCCGTTGTAATCCGCCAAAATGTCAGTGGAATCAGACATTGAGCTTGTTGGGGATGTGCTGCAGGTGTTTTCTACTTGGCACGAGGTTCCCAGGTGGATGACCGTCGTTTGATGTACAAAATCATTGGTCGAAATGCGATCTAAAACCTGTTAGAGCCCTCAGGGAAGCAAAGAGACCGGGTTTAAAATTGAATGGGTGGATAGTGTGGGATGGTTGATCTTCTCATTGTGCGATCGCTAGCTAACTATATATAGGGGTAATCACGTGCGGTGGAGGGCCGCCTGGGCAACTAGTGCCCAACAGATAGTACCATCGTCTTCCCATCTCACATAATTCCTCACTATGTCTAGTAGACAGCTCTGAGCTTCTCTAAGAAAGGAATAATTGTATTTTCCTTTTCCATATGTGCTTAGCCCATCAAGTATGATTTTTGCGGCTAAGATGCACTTCTCATTCCTCTTTTCCCGAGAATTTTCCATTCTGAACCAGTTGCTCACTACGTCATTCATAGCTGACTGACTTCTCTTTTCGACGACGATACTCCGTATATTACACGCAAATGATCACCTGACTACAAGATATTGCCATAAATTACCGCTCCATATTGGCCAATCAAAATATCCAAGCCGCAGCACCCCCGCCATCCCACTTCTCATCGTTGTCGGTAGAAGAAAAAAAGGATCAAAAAACATCTCAGGAAATCTTAGACCTCACAAAGTACCTTTTACAACCTTTTGCGCTTAATCATACGTGGAGTTATCACATCCTTCACTAATGACAGAGGACGTCGGATTCGATCTTATTCCGTGTGATCCGGCGGATGAGACACTTATCGCCGCTGCAAAGGAAGAGTTCAAGGCTGAGTTGAACGCGGCCAGCAAAGCTTCATCCAAGGAAGGATGGGTTCCTGTGAAAACTTTCGGAGCAAAATGTGATGAACTCTTCCATCATGGCGTGGATGTAAGTTTGCAATCCCGAGCACAGTATAGCAGTTTTCTAACTGAAATGAAGCTGGCCAGCAATACTTTCCTCGCTCGGCATTGCGGGTCATACTTAGACGCACCCAAAGATACGCTCATTATCTCGATGGTGTCAAACGACCGACAGCTTCCTTTTTGGAAGTTAGCACCGGGAAAGGTCTTGATATTTAGACCGGTGGACGATGAGCTGTCGGAAGAGGCCGGCTTTCTAAGATATATCGAGGGCTCACACAAGATATCAAATATGGAGGAAGCTACCCGAGCACAGGGGAAAGATATTCGAGTGAGGCTAGATCAAATGCTGATAATGGACGGAGATTCGGTTATACGATGGCCCAAAACAGGCGGAGGAATATGTATCTTGCAGGGAGTTCTGAAGAAGGCATAGGAGAATCAGAATCACGCGTTTTATCTTTATTGTTTAGGGCAGTTAGAACTTACCATAACTCCAAGTAGCCCTGTTCAAATAATGTATGAGTGTTTGAGCTAACCTGGCTCGAGTTGAACAATGTTGAACCCATGGTCGGATCGGAGTCGATCTGACCAAATAATATCGAGCTCATTGTTGGATCGGGGTCGATCCGACTGAATAATGTCGAGCTCATTGTTGGATCGAGGTTGATCTGACTAAATAATGTCGAGCTCATCGTCGGATCAGCGTCAATTCCTATTGAACTTGTTGATTCACACTGGTTACGCCAAACAAAAGCCGCTTCGTTCCCGGGAGCAGCGTAGTGTAGCTCAAGCGGATTATGAGACATTCTAGTTGAATTTGGGTCTGTAGTATACTCGCTCTCAGGCGGAGCATTGTATCCAAGAACGTGAGGAGGGACAGGATTGGAGTATTCTATGGGTGATGACGTGGCTGGGTGCGTCGGAGCTGTTGATTTCTGTGCTCGTGGGGCACGCTGGTCTAGCCGCAAGATCCAGTCAGTCATCCTCGGGGAAATAAGAGGGAGTGAGGACTAACGTACTATCAAAATTGAGATGATTGTCCATGTTTCCGCTGCCGCCAGAATCTACTACAGGTGATATATTAAGCTGGGCGGAAGGTTCGGTATTCCGTGGAACAAAACTATTGTCAACAGTTTGGTCGAGGGTGCCTATACATATATAATGTCAGCACAGATGGTCTTGCGGATATGGTATCAACCAAGAGTGATTAGTTTAAAACTTCTTTGACTGACCCTCTGCTATGAACGGGCCTTCAGTCCCAGTCCCACCTCTATTCGACAAATCTTCAACCCCCAGTGCTAGTTTGTACACTAGGTTATTTGTATTGTCAGCTTCTAAAGGTTCCCATGTTTGTGAAACTACTAGGTTTTCATGGATTGCATTTGGTGGACTCGCAGTAATATTCTGCTGTGTTGCGCTGTCGTGAGCCGAAGCTACCGAAGTTACCGCTGCCACGAGAAGTTGCATTGACGTGTGGCACTCGTTAGTCGTGTCGGATTGATGTTCTTCAGAAACCTCCGCTCTCAAGCCGGGGCATGGCCGTTTTGCACTGAATTCGTCACACTCCCCGTGCCTCTTAGGGGCCCTCGGGGAAACGAAAGCATCTTCCACCAGAGATTGATGTCTATCCTTTAGCCCCTGAACAATACTATCCCCAAGTGCATAGAGGTCCCGCTCGCACATGACATTTTGAAAACCGATCTTGATGAGATGTTGTGCGGCTGATTTTTTATGTTTACGGTACCGTCTTTCGGTGTACCTGGGTCATATTAGTCGTGAACCGTTTGATGGAATAGCTGACTTACTCGGTTTCTGAGACATCGAGCGGCAACAGAAGTAGACAACCTGGATGCCCGTTAAACTCCATAACCCATTCAGCATATCCACGACCCAGCTCAGCCCAGAGATCAAGTTTGCTTTCAATATTATTAACTTTTAGCTGAAGTGATGGAGACTGCTTTATGACTTTTTTGGCCAGTGTATTTCGTGCACGATACACCCATCTGTTGCCATCATGGTATCCACAGTTTTGGATTGACTGGAAGAAATAGTACAGGTCGAATCGTCGGCGAATCCTGAGAACATCAGCATTCACTTCACACTGGTGAATCTTGCGAAACAACGCGCCCCAACCTGATGCCTTGGGGACGTTTTGCGGTTGGTCTTCAAAGAAGGTCTCATGGTTCTTTGTCCATTCCTTCAAAACTTCCTGTAGTGTGCCGGGAATGGTGGCGACCGATAACTTGAAGACTTTATAAACGTTCGTCACAACGCCTCCAGACGAGCCTCCCGCATCGCTAGAGAGCTCTTTATCGCCAGAAGAATATGTCAGGTTTCCCAATGAGCCTCCTGTCAAGCCGCTAGATGTGTCACCATGGTTGTGCGAACCACACACATCCTGTCTGTCATCCGTTGATCTATTCTGGTCTCCGGTATGCAAAATTGCAACAATTTTGCTCAAGGTTAACTTCTCTAAGGCCGGGAGAGAATGGTAACAAAATTTGTATATGTCAGGCGATAAGTATTCCTCATTCTCATTGAAGAAGTGAGCAAGTTGATTGAGGAGGCTACCAAGCTGCGCGATGACTTGTTCTGGGTGATCCGACATCTTGATAGCCAGGAAGAAATAAAATCACAGTTGAAAAGTGCGAGAATCGAGTCTCCCAGCCTCGTTTCGTCTTGTTGTGCCTAGCACCTGACATTACCGCCAAGATTTTGCGATGTTTTTGATGAATCGCAGAATCTTGGCGGTCCATGCACGCCAAGTTCTTGTGATCAGGGAAGCGTGCTGTGGATCCCACTGTTAGGTATGTGGTCATCGGGAAATTTCCCCCGTCTTCCAGGAGCGCCCTAGCATGCCTCCAGCGTGGCTGCTGTTGTGCTCTTCACCTAGGCTATTGCAATACATGTGGAATGGTGGCTGCAACAGCAAAGCCCAATGCCCAGGAGTATGCAAACCAGGGGGCCAGACTGCGTCGGGGCACCGGGAAACTTGCGTTCATCAACTGGGTGCGCGAGTGCGATATACAAACCCAGCTTGAGTCCGTGCCATCCTCATGCAAAGGGATCACAACATGATGACCTAGACTCCCGACAAGAGTGATATTGAGCCCGAAAATGGTCTTTTTGGATTTGCCTTCGCCCAATGAGGACAGTGGTCGATTGCCGCTGGTGTACCATCACCCGGACTATCTATGCTATTGCAGTATGTGCGGGATGCCCCGGAAAAGACCAGGAGCATGCGAAGTGCAGTCGGGGGCGCCAGGCTGTGTCGAGGGCACGGCTTGCGTCGATCACCGTGGGATCGCGTGCGATATACATGTCCAGCTTGAGTCCGTGCCATCCTCATGCAAAAGGATCACAACAGATTAATAACAATAGTGTAACTATTTGTACAGACCCTGGACAAGTTTTTGCTATCAACGTTTGCGGAAATGAGGACGGCATACCCCTTCGACCATCGAAAAAGCCCCCATTCGAGGCGCACAGAGGGTGGCTGCCCGAGAACTATAAACCACATCACATCGCTCCGCGACGGATCATTTCAAAATGGGCTGACTTGGCTGCCTTTTCTTACAAAATGTATGCTAACATCTCATATGCGCTTCTGTCGTTAGCGCTCATCGTGTTAAGTGCGGTGCATCTCATCCTGCTTACCGTTCACCGCCCCCAGCCTCACCGTTTGCCTGAGATATCAATCTTCGTTCTCTTCATCTGCGTCAATGCTGTTGTCATTGGCATTGGTCTATCAGGCTTAAGACGCGGGGGTGAGCAGTCCCTTCTACCGGGATGGTGATGATAAATGCTAAATGCTTGTTTCAGATACGCCAGCATTCTACTATCCCCTTGGGAATATGTACAGCATTTCCGCTAGCCCTTGAGGTATGTTATTCCCAGTCCCCTGTTTTGGTCCTCGCTAATCGCGACGTCTAGATGATTCGGCAGACCAAAATCCAGGCTGGACCTCTTACGAACGCCCTGCTGCATCGATTATTTCTAGGATATGGTTTTCCGTCCCCGGCGGTAAAGCTCGGGTTGATCTTATGGTGTGTGTGCTCTTCTCCCCAATCTTGATAGGCCTTGTGCTCATTGAGTTAGCTCGGTCGTCTACGAGGCGTCGGTGAAAGGTACAGCTGTGGTCGTGTCTATCGACTACACGGTACTTGTGATTGCCGGTCTGCTTTTTTGGCGCGGAATTCGCGGTATACCATCTCAGGGCCCCGTAATCCGTGAAGTTACAATCCATGCACTTCTTGTTCTCGTAACAGCAGGGTTTGCCGCAGGTGAACTCGTCCACGACTGGCCCTTCTGGATCGAAGTAAGTTCAGTGAAACCACAGCTCTCGCTCCAATATGTGCTGACATGGCTCTTAGGTGATGTTGATTATCACTCTTGGTGCCTATATGGCTCGAAATATCTCCGCTCAGTCTATTGAACCGGGAAACGCAGTGCCGTTAGCGAATTTCAGCAATGACACCATTTCCTGTTTCTGATTGCATTGGAATGTGGCTGCCTGTGGATACTAGTTGGTGTAGCAAGGGCCCATGCTCTTCTAAATTTACTTGCTTCTAATTGCTTGAATGTTGAATAGTTTCAGCTATTTCCATTTAATACCATAACAATATTAATTGACCTAACTTGCAGGTTTCATTTCTGCTCCCTCCTTGTCTTTGTCCTTGCTGGGAAGCTTGTCGTGCGGCTGGATGCTTCTACTTCACAAAATAGGCGAACCCATAAGTATCCTGTTTGACGGGCTTATCACCCCAGAAGGATATTAAAGGTAAAGACTCAAGCACAATTTCTCCAGAGCTAACACAATATTCTTCGCTTGCATGGTCTGGCGAAGGTACAGTTGAGTACGCAGTTACTTTAGGCACGGCAGCAAGCAAAGTGATTCTGGTTTTGAGAGGTATATGGTTTTCTTAGAATGTTCTTTTCATTGTGTGGCTAACACCTCAGATAGGCGGAAGAGAACAAGCACCCTAGCGATGCGAGAAAATGCAGAACCCAACAAAAGAACCGACAGATCTCAAGATCGAGATGACGACCAAACCACGGCCCATGTTCCACAGACCGAAATAGGGAGGAAAAGGCGAACCGAAGTTCGCCAACGTCTGAGGCTCTACTGCTGTGTATGTAGGGAGGATGTTAGCAGCGGGGGGGGGAATGTCAACTATGTGGCCATACATCGTGTCCGGAGTGTTTGCACGAAAGGAGACTGCGTAGGGAAAGATCTGTTGATCGATCACACAAACCGAACCAAGCGAATAGATGTCATGATGCTTAGACAAACAACCAAACGCGCGCAGTCCCGGCGACGCTTAGCCAAGCTATCGAGATCGATGAAGACCCGGAAACAGAAACAGACTCTGTGCTCGAGATGTTGCCTTATTCTAAACTGAAGCAGAAGTGGAGAGAGCAACAACAAAAACGGCAGACCTGGGTTAATCGAGCCATCAAGTGCTGCAGCTGCGAAGTAACTGGCTCGGCGGTCAACAAATGCGCATGTGAGCATGAGTATTGCGGAATATGCTTTCATTATTCTGTTGACTAGTTGCAAGGAAAATGATTGGTTAACTACCCAAAAATAGAATCTTGCTGGTTACATTTTCACAGACTTTCAGGTCAACAATTTTTCCGACAGCTTAAGCACACAGAATGCCTTCATAAAAAAGCTTCTCTAGATTTTGACCCTATCAGCTTTCAGGCCAGTTACAATATTTCAAGATGTAGAATGTATATTGCAATAGGTTAGGTGACAGCACAACTAATTATGACTACCCTTTGTGTGTCTCGTTCACCGAGAGATAATCGAGGGGCCATGCAAATATCGGCTCCGGTTGGGCGAGGTGTATCTGCTCTTAACATTCCAAAGGTGATAAGAAGCGGTTCTTGCCTCCATTGACATCCCCTTAAAATATTTCCCACAAGCCAACCCGGCAGATTTTGTCTTGTGGAGGTGGTGAGTTCCACACCACCTATCCATTCTCTCTATACTAAGAAATTTCAGGAGCCCAATTCCCTCGGCGTGAGACAGTCAACCACATGTTCAACCCACCAGCGAAGATATCGCGATAGAAATTTCACTGGTTGTTTGACCTGCAAGGCAAGGCATGTCAAATGTGATGAAGCAGCACCTGCCTGTCGCAACTGCATAAAAAGGGGTTTGCACTGCGATGGCGCCCAGAATGAAATACTCTTCAAATTCTTCGACCCCAGCCAGGCGTCGTCCGGTTTTGTAAAGAGACAGCATAAAGCTTTTAGAAGGGAAACGGCCAAAAACCACGGTGTCTCCAGCTCACACCCATTGCCATATAAGGACCCAACTTCCCCCTGTCTACGTTCCGTGGATTTACAAAGTGAGATCCACGCTTCCACAGAATCTCTTGCCATGGTGAGTCTGCTATTCTTCACCTACTTAAGGAGAGCGCAGCTAACGTAGGCAAGGACAACCCCACCACTGGTGACGGCAAGCCCCCGTTTCAATCTACTCCCAATGATGAGGCTCGCGATCTCCAGTCCCATTCATCCAGCTATAACCCGTACTCGATTGATGAAGCTAATTGCTACTCAGACTATTCTGATATCGTTGGTGATGTATGGAATACAAATGGAATTGACATCACCAATGCTAATTCTAAATAGATATGTCGCGGCGATGAAAATGCACCCTTGGCTTTCATTGTTTTCATCTCAGAGCCTGTACTTCAAGAGCGGCTGGAGTATCTGAAGGCTCATACTTCAGAGCTGCACAAGCAACGCAGTGTTTTTCGCACATTCTCCGAGCTTAGAGTTGATGGACCTCTGGCATTACCATACGCGCTCTGTCTGGTAAAGACTCTCCGACAACACGCAGGGCAGCAATTGTTGATGAACAGATTGAATGATACCATCCTCTTCCTCTCCACACGATTGAGAGGGCTGCTGTCAACACATCTGTTATATACTCATCGAGATCGCATAAGTCGTGCATCACTTCTACTTCAACGACCGGTGTTCTACAAGCGTTCAGACTTGCCAGGAAATATCTGGCAAGAGAGCACTGTTTTGGATTTCAGCCTGGATGGCCTAACTGTGACATTGCACCTTAGTAATTATCGCGTTCTCAAAGTGTCTGATGAGCTTTGGAAGGGGTTCAACTCCTTGGCTTCGGGTATTGCTGATCCGGCCGTGATGTTTGGCGTTGGCTAATGTATTTTATGACTTTCTCGGCCGGTTTGCTACTGCAGGAGGATAATGTTGTTGGTTAATTTTATGTTCAGGTACAAAGATTTAGGGTTGCCGTAGTACCATCCAATCTCCTAATTCTTCACTCATTCGCATTCGCCTATTAGCATACACACTCTTAATGATGATTTTTCACGCCGGGACCCATATAACGCCTCATTGCTGGCGGGAGAACACGAAGAATCGAGGGGTGAGCTGCTCAAAATGAGACGCATCCTATTTACACGCTGGTTGCATGCACTGATCCCATAACTGGTACATGTACTGTAGGCCATTAGCGCAGACTAGGGGCCGAAGGCAAGGCATATAAAACTATGGCAGGGGCAGCCATTCCAATAGATTGTTTAATCACACTTTTTTTTTTCTTTTTCTCCCCTTCTCCGTTTTCCTTGTAAGCAAGAGTGGGCGGATTGGTATGGTATAAGAATGCTTGATTGCCCAGTGTGTCTGCCCTGGATCATTCAACCAAACCTTTATTCCTACGAAGTTTTCTGAGGCACGCACATAAAACATCATTGGCATTATAGAAGATAGGTAAAGAATCCCTTACACACCGCAATGCAGGTATCAAGGTTTGCTCACAAATCTATCAGGTACCGTAATGGCAGCTACAGTCCATGTCTACCGCATTCACGATCCGGAACCCTCCGTGATTCCTCGCACTGGGCTATCCCCTCAGTATGCCTATGGAGCCCATGTGTTTCGTTGGAAAGGGTATTTGTTTATCACCTCCAACAAGAAGCCGAATGTCTCCGGAGTCCAAGACATTTCTTTGAAAGGGCTCAGCGATGAGCAAGGCTTTCTCCACGCTGCAGCTGCTTCTCGGAAAGCACCTCAAGTTGTTGAACAAGCATATCTGGAGATTATAAATAACGAAGAGCTCGCAGGAGAATTTACAGCCGTCTGTGACCGTTGCGATGCAGTGATGATCGAGTATCTGGAAATCGTGAAGACCGAATGGTTGAAATTTGCCGAGGCATTCGAGTCTGGGCTCCAATGCCTTCTTCAAACGACTAAGGAGGCAGAAGTAGAGAAGGCCCTAAAGCAGTTGAAGAATTGTCTGCATATCCTCAGAGATAGCATGGGAAACGTCACCCACGAACAACAAACGGAGAACATCCAACACCCCAAGAGCTGGGCGCTCGACTCCCTCCTCTGTCTTCTCGGGGATTGTCTAGGCAGGATGGAAATGATCAAATGGGCATTCGATATGGCTAAACCATCTAAAGGGCCATATGACCTGCTCCGTCTTCGGGGTGATTTGATGTACATCAAGGGACGATACAAGCAGGGGATAGGGGAACTGGACGAGAACCTGGCCCGTCTGACGGCAAATGACGATGCTGCAACATCAACCCTGGTAGGTACTTCCATTTCACCTGCTGCTCTTCTCCGCTCACCGTTTCCAATAGACCGGAAGGCCTACTGTCCACCAAAGTCTTCTGCATCTATGCATTGTTCTTCTTGAGTCCCAGCCTTCAATCACAGCCCACCGCCTCAGACGGCAGCTGGATATTATGAACTGGCAGCCAACCAACTGGGAAAAAACCTGCAATGAATCCGATGATCTTTCTGATGACAATTACCTTGATATCGCGCTTACTTTAGAGGACCTCGAGGCATTTGAAGGCATCAAATTAACAGGAGAGATGGTGAAGGAACAGTACACAGCTCTGATGAGAGAACTGAGAAGGCTTGCTGGTGATATAGCGCCTGGTGTACCCAAAAGTGATGATTTTTCTCTCGCTGCGAACGTGATCCTAATCTGCACATGTATTGGGGTCCATGCGGTCGCCCCCCAGCTGGAGGACGATTTCTATGCCAGGACGGATTTTGAGAATCATGCTGCTGAGCTCAGCAGATCGCCACTGTAACTACCGGGAAAAGCGGATCTCTTCTGAGGGCGCAGCAGACGAACTCGACCGCATTATCCTCCCTTTACGACCCAACAGAGACCCGGCTCCGTCCCCTGAAATCAAAGACAGCGATGTCTCTCGCCTACCGCTGCCTGAGAGGCGGTTGGGTAAAAGACTGAGTGATGGCGATTTAAGCCAACAGAAACGGTCGAAAATGTCAGAGGCAAGTGATTTCTGGTGAAGTTGGTTGTTCTAGCTAGGCGAGCTACAAATGATGCCGGACAATCTTTTGAATTCTATATTGTTTCGTAAATATCAGGCGCAATTGGGATGTTTGTTCCTGGTTGATACTTTGTTAAAATCAAAGAAAAATGATTGGTCAAAATAGAAAATCCTTGCTTTGCGCCAAATGAATACTTGCACCCGGAGTTTCCTGGTTGATAATTTTGTTAAATCAAAGAAAAATGATTGGTTACTCAAAAATAGAATCATCCTTGCTTGTGCCAATAAGAAATAGTAAATTCCGGATGCTGAAAACCTCAGCTATGTCAAATTCTAAACTATAAAGAAAACCTTCAGTGTCAATGGATGAAACCAAATCTTCCGGTCGGAGCGGGTTTGAAGATGCCATTGGTGCATTCTGTTGCAATGTCTTTAATTGAATCAACAAGAATTTTTTTTTTTTTTGGGCTGATTGGGTTGATGACGTCGGGTGGGCGAGCATACCATAATTTCGCGGAAACAAAGTGTCGAAGCTGGAAATGCGTCCACATCAATTGCACGCTCACTATTTCGCCACGTACCTACCTACACAACGATGTCCCATATGATGATCTACAGGAAAATCGAGCCCTCCAGCGAACGCACCTCCCTCCTCTATGAACACACCAGTCAATCCGTAAAAGTGATTGGTCAGCCTCAAATGGGCGGTTCCTACCAACCTGCTTAGTGGCTTTGATTTTAAGGACTGGGTAGTTCGTCTTGGGTCGCGTCTTCTGACGTGTGACGGGCAAACGTTGATGGGCAAACGTTGATCCGTGTTATTTTGGGCAAGATGACTGTCATTATTTCGCTTCTCCCCACCACGACAGGATTATCGCTAAATTCCTCGTACCCATTTCGCCTTTTGATATAACTCTTAATCCCTCTCTAATGGCTGATAACAGTTCACCAGATTACGAGGCTCTCTACCGTAAAGCGGAAGCGGAATGAAGGCAGGCAGAAGAGTTGAGAAGACAGGCAGAAGAGCGAGAGAGACACGAAGGAGAGTTGCGAAGGCAGGCAGAAGAGTGGGAAGCACGGGAGAGAGTGTGCAGCCAGCCGACAACACTAGAAGAGCTCATCAAAGGTTGTCATGATTCATTCTCCTGGCCTTTGCAGGTTGGAACACCAACCTGCTCCACGAAGGGGAGTATTCCACCACCCACTGGGAAATACTGTCCAATGAGCCTTCGCCTTTGGTCAAGTTGTCCGGTTCAACTGCAAGAAATTTATGATGTGGTTTCCACTTACCTTCAACCAGCTGGAAAAGACACACCTCAGCTATTCACATCTCTTCTTGAGCTAGAGGGACTTGGTCGGCAGTATTCTAGTTGAAAACTACAAAGTGAAAAGGATCTGGAGAACTACGAACGAGCTGCAGTGGAAGACCATGTTCAAGATATTATAACCAAGCTATGCAAAATACCTGATGCTCAAGAGAGATTTCAGCTTGGTGATGGAATCCTGTTTGAAAATCATGAAAATCTTCTACAGACATCAGAAGAGTCAGATGTACAGCTGTTTGATGAATCAAACACAAAACATCTCAAATCAGATTCATTCTGTATTCATCGAATCAATGATTCAACCAATACTTTGATTACAACAGTTGAGTATAAGCTGCCACACAAGCTCTCAGTTGAAAATCTCCAAGCAAGTCTTCAATCAATGAAGCTCTGAGAAGAGGTTGTTCAGTCAGACACAATCTTCAAGAGTGATGAGCTGAACAAAGATGAAAAGCTGAGATATAATGCAGAACAGCTAACTTGCTCAGTTTTGATTTAGAAATATCATATCATGTCCAAGCTGAACTGAAGTATTTCTACATAATTAATGAATTTGCTATCATTCTTCTTTATGTTCCATACAATGACTCTAGTACACTCTATTACTATCTCTGTGAACCAAACATGGATGTGATTTCAGAAAATCCTGGGGTCTTTTATCAATCAAAGACAGCTATTGTCAGAATATTATGTCTCTGTCTGATGTCCTTTCTCTCAGATATCCATGACCAGAAGTGGTGTAATGCTGCAAGATCCCAGCTCCATATATGAAAGACAAGTTTTGACTTTACACAGTTGCAAATCCCCAATGACAAGCTGCAACAAACTCCTCCAGAATTGGAATATGCAAGCTCAGAATATATGCCCTCTGAACATCTGCCATCATCTCCATTACAGCCTGGCCATCAAGTTTCTACCTGATCTCAAACCGCCTGTGCACCAATGGATACCTTGCCTTTGAGTGATCATATGGATTCTTCCGACTCCGACTCTAACCAAGCAGCACACAGTCAGAAGCAGGGCTTCAGCCAAGTGATGTCCTCCTCACCTGGCCAGTGTTCATCGGCGCGCCCAGCAGGTCCTAGGCCATCAAGCGGCCAGAGCCAAAACACAGCACATTACTGTACACAGCAATGCTTATTGGGTTTGCAACAAGAAGGTGAATTGGATCATCAATGCCCTAATGTTTCTCTCCACCGGTGAGGCCAGAATGATCTTCAACATTGTATTGATGCAAGGAAGCTTGTGCAAATAATAACTTAATTCAAAGTACAAATTTTTGATTACTCCGCGTAAACCAGTCAACAGAGTCTTGAAACATTGTATATTCATTCTACTGCATACATTCTGTTCTCTCTATTGCAGATATCCCCGCGGCCCATCTTGCCATTCATCTTTAGATGATGAGTAGGTCAACACAAGAGTGGAAGTAGCAGACAGTTTCTGTAACCTCACTCCCTTTTACAACCTTATTTGCTCTCAAGATGTATTGTTGGATTGGCTTTCAAGAATGAGTCATCCTGTACTGCATTTTCCATACCTCAATGATACTGGAGGACTCTCTTTAGTCTACGCAAAGTTACCTAATATGGAAAAATCATTTCTGCTGCAATAACCTGCTATTTGAGTTATGGACGGTTCTATCCAACTAATACTGAACCTACGCCTCACCTAAATTTGGTACAGAGTGACGAACGTCCTTGCGCTATCTTTTTACTTCCATGGCTATCTCCAGTACAGCTAGCTACAGGTAATCTTCCACACAGCTCAAAGGTACACCTTGTGTATCACCGCAGCATGGTCCTTGAAATGTGTGGTGCCCCACAGGTTCTCTGAGCAGGCGGGATGGGGACATGGAAAACAGGCATCTGAGGCAAGATAGCGGAGATGGCAATCATACATATGCCTCCGAAGCTTATCTGGACGTGAGAATGAATACGGCCTTGAATTAGATGCACGCTGCTCGTTCCCAAGGCAAAAGAGGCACTGGGTTGCTGGACAGACAAGAGGGGTCACATCACCGTCTATCGGGCTAGGCTCCTCTTTTAACACTACGAGTTTGCAAGGTGCATTCTTGTGCTTGTAAAGGATACCTTGCAGGCTACAGAGCGCGGTCCAGTCACGGATTACCTGCATCCGATGAGGATGGGGCTTATGCTCCTCCTCCGCAGAGATAGCGAGAGATCGAAAGAGACTGCGTGCAAGTCGAGTTCGTTCGACACAGGTAAACTGAACAATGGGATCTTCCACCTTGAGATCATCGGCGAGCGACAGTCCCAGAAGCTGACGCTCGATCTCGATGGTATCGATCTTGGCAAAAAACTCCTCCCGGATGTTGTCCCGCGCATGCTTCCTCAAGAATCGCCTCTCGCTCTGAATAGCCCTCTCCAGCTTGCCATGCTGGGCGTAGAGGTCTGTGCCCTGAGCTTTTGAGACCGATCCGTATCGGTATCTCATGTCACTTACCAGGTCCTGCTTCTGGCGGTTGAGTTCGGCAAGATGGGGGTCGTGTTCGATGGTAGCTTTCTGTTCGTCGGTCAGCTCCTTGGGGACCCTCGGGTCCCGCGTCAAGCTCATCATTCCGACGGCGCGGATGACCGATTCGCGGGCCGGACATCCAAGATACGCAGACTGCACGTCGCGTTTCACCTTCTGCGACAGGTAGTAGCGTTCAAAGATGTCAGCCCGAGAGTGGCCCAGCACCTGGTTCCGCTCCGCTGCCGTTGCGACATCTACTCTCCAGTTAGCACGCGGCGATCCAGAACATGGAGACTCAACCGTAGCAGCTTACCATCCACCGCATTTGCCGTGCCCCTCCTGATGCAGTAAGGAGTCAGCGGATCTTCGAGTCCCGCGTTGCGGCCCAGCCGCTGAAGGTACTGATTGAACGCATCGTACGGTAATGCAAGGCCGGGCGAGATACGCACTCCGTGCGCGGTGTGGACGGTGCGGCGAACGACAGGTATATCGAGCATCTCGGATCTCCACCTTAGCTGTAAGCTGTTCCGGTAAGGGGGAACCTCGATGCGAAGGATGTCCTCCGGCGAGTTGATTCCCTGTGCCTCAAAGGCTCGATCCGCGAGCGCCAGCGCAAGAAAATGCGAGATCGGGCACAGAGCCAGGTTGTCATCCCGCTCGTGGAATATGTAGGTTGTCCTATGCTGAGGGGTCAATACAGCCATACGGCCGAACGGAGCGTCACGCCACATCGGCAGGGAACGGGAAGGGGACCTACGGCTGGGATTTATTTCTTTTTCCCTTCATAAACATCAGCGTTAGCTCCATGACCAGAACGTGACGCCCAGGTTCCTCCGGATTGGGGATGACACGGAGCACCACGTCCCGGTACCGCAGAGCGTCGTTGGAGCCCCGAACGCAGCCGCTCTCAATGAGCGCTCCTGGACGAGAGGACGTGTAGGCAGTCATCAGCATCAGCAGCGGCAGTTGCACCGTATACCGCTCGTGTGGGAACGCCGACGTGTCCAGGCACCAGTGGTAGTGGAGGACGGACAGCAGATCCTCAACGCTGAGGGGGGGCTTGCATTCGACCGAGAGATCTAGGCTGTATTCATCCGTCAACGGTCCCAGGATAAACTACATGTGTGGTGGATGCCAGTTAGATACGGGAACATGAAGGCCAGGATGGTGTGGTGGGACTCACCTCGCTGACCTGCTCCCCAACGATCTCATCCATCTTCTTTCCAGCGACTTTCTTGTAGAGCAGTCGGAGGAATTTCCACTCCACCCAGATAGTGCTCTGCTTTGTGACGTTGAACTGGCTCAATCGCCAGTCGGCATAACATCTAAAGTTCTCACCTGCACATACGGTGAGATAGACATTGCTGTCCACCCCCATGAAAGCACAAAAGCTACAGAAAAACATTAGTTTGATCACCTACGCATCACAATAGGGCTTACCGATCCCAAAATCTCTGCACACGGTCGACGGCCTTGGTTGTGGCATCGGCATACTTTTTGCCGGTGACCAGGAACCGAGCCACTCGAGCGGCATCCCTTGCGTGGTAGTCCTCGGGGGTAAGCTGTGGCCGTTCCGACTTCAAGCAACGGCGAGATCTCTTCGCACTTTTACCTTCTACAAATTGGAAATGTTGGATGGCCATCTTGGTTGCGAAAATAGAAGCTTGGTGTAGTAAGAAAGACAGAAAGAATAAGTTGTAGGGATCGCTCGACAGCGAAGCGCATGATGGTATTTATACATCTTGAAAATGGAAGGATGCTCAAAATGGATCGCACGAAAAGACAACTGCGAGCCCAAAAATAGATCCCTTCTCGGGCCATGAGCAGAATGTAACCACGGCCACATCTCTCGAAATCGTGGCCTCGTGGTGTCCTTCTCTGTGTCTCTTCAACCGATGCCATCCTTGCCCTTGAGCCAAAAGGAGCTTTTCAAAAGAATGCTTCTGTCAAATCGTTATTTCGAAAGATCAGTCGTTTTGCTGCGGCGCTTACATGCTCTCGGGCAATGTTCTTGAGACCCAAAAAATCGTGGCCATCAAAGGTTTTGACTTGTTATCCATCGGCTCCTAATGATGGCCGGTTGGTTGTGTGAACCGCTAGAAAAGTGGTGACTGGTAGTAAAGGAATGACTGCTAGTAAAGGGGTGACTGCTGTGATGGAAGCTAGGAAGTGTCGTTGCGTTCCTGGATTTCTGGATTTCTTTTGCCTGCTCCCACATTTACCCATTCTATTATTTTATGCGTCTAATCTAGAAGAACATGGGTATCAGACAACGTAAACCAATCAAACCACGCCTCGGCGCACTGGCTTGCGTACGGAGGGCGCTATCAAAAGAATTGCGCCGCTCAGATTCCATTTATACCGCTAAGAAGCGCCACCACGTCTTAATGAGTAATTACATTTAGCTTCAAATCACCCCGCATTCTATTTATATGAGATTGCCATGTATTAAGAATGGATTCCTCTTTCTTCTCTAATTTCTCATCTCTGGCATCCCATCTGACAATTCATGACTGTTAAAATATGGCATTCAATACTGATATTGCCACAAGAGCTCTTGTGGTGGCTCTTAAATCACTTTATTTTGACAAGTCAGATGCTGAAATCACAGAAATCACCCAGATCTCAAAGAGTCAAATCAACTGTATATATAAACACACAATTGAATATGGATTTAACTCTGAACTGCCTCATATTATACTTCACAATGAATGGCTTAGAGATGCCTCCGAATCTGGCTGATCAACTCAGAGAAATGATAGCATTAAGAATGCTATTCTTGTAAAAGTTCAATGTGATTATTATGAATGAGAAAAGAGCTGTACTGATTTTGTCAATGAATTCAGTAATGAAGAAATTGAGATATCTTCTATAACTATATAAAGAATTCTTTACAAAGCAGATCTTTGAAAAATAAAGTCTATATGAAAATCAGAATTCATTAAAAAAATGCAGTTAAATCAATTTCAATTCTATCTGAAGTATAAAAATTAAATTTTGAAGAATTGAAAGAATGTTATATAATCAAATGAAACCTCTATTATTCTTCTTCATTAATGAAATGAATATAGAATATGATATGTGCTTCATGAAATGTATTTTCAATGCTGTATACACAAACAATGAAAGAAATTCTCTGAATTCATGTTCTGAGCCTGCTTCTTATATAATAAGAAGGGTTCATTACATTGTTGAAGCAAGGAAATCTTGCAAAAGCATGCTCAATCTCTTGAATATATTAAAATTTTAAACACAGAAATAGAATTTATAAAGAAACAAGAATGGGAGCTTTTAAATAACATACAAAAACTACAGATTGATCATCAACAGTCAGATCAAAAATCAATATAAAAGTTCAAAAAAATCACAAACAAACTATCTTTTGGAAAAAATAGTGAAATTGATTGATATCACTATCAAGTTCAAATCCTCTTATCAAAGCTTTTTTCCTTTATAAAAGAGTGTTAAATTGATCATCTGAATATCATTGTGCAGGAGGATAAGACCCCATTTCATGATCACTATATTCAATATTATATATACAACATTCATGACATTCAACAATTGCTTTGGTGTGGTAATTCACCAGATCTCAATGCAATTGAAGCAGTTTGATTTTGAATGAAGTGCAGAACAATTAAAAAGAGAGCTTTTAAAAATTACAGAGAAACAATTAAAGTATAAAAGTAGATATGAAAAAATCTATCACAGAAGAAGATACAAATATGAATTGAGTGAATTTCTATATATATTCAAAAAATTATAGAATTAGAAGATGGCAATGAGTATAGAAAAAAATACTCAACTGACTACACAGAGTGACAGATTGACAGGCAGATTACACATTAAAAAGAGGGGCAGATTCTGTGTGAGTGGCAGTGGAGACAATGGAAAAATCAAGATCTGAATATTCAGTATAAAATACAGTGGGAATTTCCGCCAAGATTTGTGGCACTGTCTAGCTGTCTTTTTGCCGGCGCAATTCTTTTGATAGCGCCCTCCGTACAAAATGCTAAAAAGTGAAAATGCAAAATTGCAAAACTGCAAAATCGCTTTTTCAAGCCGCTCCAACGCGTCAAGAAACAGTTAAGCTTTAACAGTCAAAAGGTAGCCCCTGGATGATGTCATAGGTAGAGAACCTTCCAGAAGCAATTCCTCAGTTATATAAAATTTAGATCTCTTTACAAAGTATTACAGCTAATATTTGTATCAATACCGATTTCTATTCACATAATCTAAACAAACTGTATTTTGAGGTTAAGTGATGATCAGACAATAAGTTTGATCAGCATGGGTGGGGCTATCAGCTGTGAGGAAAACATTCTACAGTTCTCTTGGACTCCCCTGCCCAACCTTTATACATTTTACGGCCTCCAAATAGATTAGATTAAATTGGTATATCTACATGTATGTATATATATGCTCTTAACACAAACTTCTGAAACCAAAGGTGATGGCTTTAAACTATGGCTATGGCTCGGGAGATGCACCATTGGCTATAATTATAAAAGTAGCTTGACTTGTACAGTAGCAAATTATCTTTAGCTACAAGCAACCTATATCTAACCTCTGAGCAAGTTAAACATCCCCAGGGCGCTCTACTGGCCTTCCAGCAATAATGCACGCTGCAGATATCTAGTCCACAGTCAGAATCGATTCTCTGCTTGATCTGACACATCAACCAGTTGGCAAAATCCAATGATGTGTTGTGAGTCCATTGGCTCTTGCAGGAGAGATATCCTGTCCATACATTCAAACCCATATCTGACACCAATGTCATGTTCGTATAGGATATCCTCGATATTTTGAGTCAGATGGCTGACCTCCTGGAGGAAGGCACCTCTGTATTCACACAAGACATCTAAAAAAAAATATTGTGAATAACTTGCTAGGCAACTTCTCAAACCTGGTGAATGTTAGCAACCAGATGAAGCACTAGATCTACTGTGGCGACGAACTTGTCAGTCCCAATACACAATTCACCACATGGAACAAGAGCAAGAATTCCTGGTGGAAACTTTTGCTGCAGCTGATACCAATTACATGCAGAGTTGAGCTGATTCTTCAGCTTTGTGTGCTTTTCAAGATACTCACTATCGTCCACCGATGAATTTCTCCTGTCTGGTATTTTGAGGCGGGGATAGAATGTCATTAGCAGATCCCGGAAGGCGCTGGAGTCAGCTCGGCCTGAAAAGCCAGTGTCTTTGATCAAACCCCCACGGCTCTGCTGGGCCGCAACCCTAACCGAGCGTCGATTTTTATGGTCATCCTCACGTCGAAGTCGGCAATTCAGCAGCTGGACTAGGAAGAATCGACGGAGGATAGCACAGATTGTGACCCCAGAATCTAACGCATCTAGCACTTTTTTCATCAGCATTGCATCATCGTCCGCAGAAAATGGCGCTATCATGTCATTGCGCTCGCGAGCAGCCTCGCAGGCCTCGGCTAGTTGCTCGAAGGCCAGGGGACTCGCGACCGCAAAAAACAGTCGTACCAAGAATGGGACTTTTTGATGATACTTTGTTTCACTTCGCCGAACCAAGACGCGGTAGACCTCGTCCGGCTCGAAGATCTTGTTTGAGATAGGTTCGAGTTCTGTACATAGCTCAAACATATCGGTAGACTGGTTTGCCTTTGCCGGAGGTTTGGGTCGCCTTTTCCGGGGCCGGGAGGCATTGCCATCAGCCCTGGAGTCAAGGGAGCTTCTTTTCGGCTTGCTGGGAAGGGCTGCCAGGACGCCAGCAGCAGTCCTTTCCGTGCTATTGCGCGCCATCTTGCTCGTCAGCGCTGAATCTGGGCGTGGATGCGGTGCAGTTTGGGCATAGTTGCTGCTAGACACTTCAGGCGGTATGTTCAAGCATTTGTCTTCCAGCTGCTCAGGAGCATGATCTTGTGTTGTTGGCACCTCATCGCACTCCTCTGCACTGTTCATGGCTAGTGGATCAGGAGAAACTGTGTTTCCAGGCTCGTAGCGATCCTCTGCGGGGATGAATGGAGGTGGCATTACATCTGACAGTGCACACGTCGTGTCACGACAGGAAGGCCGAACGCTTGTCCACGGTCCCGGCTCATCGATAGGCGGCGGTGGCTGTCCATCATTAGTTGAGAGTGTAGGGGAAAAGCTGGGAATCCAAAGTTCATCTGCATAGTCAGTGTCTGGCAAAGAATAGGAAATGTGGTCACAAGCATATTGCTCCGCAATATGCCTTATTCCGTTGGCTAGTTGCCATAGTTGGGAACCGAGAAGGAATGGCTGGCAATCTCCATGCTGATGTAGCTGTGAAACAAGTGACTGGACCTGAAGACAGACGCGCTCTGCAAACCTTGCATCATCCTGCAAAAGACATAGAGAATCAGAGCTGGGTGCGGTCCTGCAGAGAACCATGTTTAGTAAACTTCTATCAGGAAATCATTTCAATGCAGAAAGAGAAACAGATGAGTGAAAGATGTTCATATAATCATATATGGTAAAATGATTTGCAGACAGTGACTATCTGCAACTCCAATCTTGCCAGGTAACATGTCTTATGACCAGGCCATGCTGTGAAAATCATGGCACCTTTAAATGGTCGCACACCGAAGTCTGTGGAATGTTGAAGAAGAGGCTACTATCAGATGATGCTGTGTCCATTTCTGATTCCAGCTTCAATAATCTGTTTCCAGATCCCTTTAGTAGTTCTAGATGGGCACCATTGTTGAATCCCACATCTGCCAGACTCTACTCTGTGGCATCATGTGTTTATGCTTTGAACTGTCTTCAATGCTTTCTCTATCCACTGATCATTACCTGAGCTGTAATGAATGTTACAGAGATATATGCAATCACCGCTAGCAGCATCCTTATCTTTATTGTGATCAGATTTCTATCACACCTCATGCAGCTGAAAAGCATCATCTGCAATAGCAAGGCATCTCATCTATCTGTACTTACTTGACTGTCATCAACTCTTTGATCCTTGAATGTGTTTTGATTTCTTTTGCCACCTCTATTTTGCGCTAAATGTGTTCTGCCTCTGCTTTCCAAGCCTGCCGGCTTTGGACGCTGGTCGTCGATCCGGGACACTGTCGCTAATCAACATGATATTCCTCTTTGCTGGGATGCACCTCAGCTTTGTCTAGCGATTAGCTACAACTTCAACTACATACATCGTTACAACTACCCACGAACGTAGGGGTACATTTGAATCTTGATCCAAGCTATACCAAAGTATTCCTCTATCAGGTTCTTGTATGTTCCTCAGTTCAATACTTGTGGGCTGCTGGATGCATCTTCGCGGAGATGATCAATGGGGTTCCATTGTTTTCAGAAGAACAGTGGACAAATCAGCTCCATGCAATCATCGCACTGCTTGAATACCTACCTGCAGATCTACTGGATGGTATCAGCAGTGGGAATGTGGGTATATAAATATAAGCCGTAATAAAACTCTGAAAGTGTGGGATGGTTGATCTTCTCATTGTGCGATCGCTAGCTAACTATATATAGGGGCAATCACGTGCGGTGGAGGGCCGCCTGGGCAACTAAGTTAGTGCCCAACAGAAAGTTATCTAAGTTAAGTGCGAACAGATGATGCGAAATCTCAAATCTCTGCGAGCATCCCGGGAGAGATCACTAATGGGCCATATTAAAACTGCCAATTTCGAAGGTGAAAAAAAATCATCCTTTTTTTCTCCTATTTCCCTCTTGCATTTAGCAGGTTTCCCCTTATCTGTTATTTAAAGTGCAGGATCGTTGTTTACTAATATATCTTTTCTCATACTCAGCTCTTGATTTGCTGGAACATCTGCTCGACATTGACGCGGAGACGAGATATTCAGCCAATCAAGCACTCCTGCATAAATATGTCTAGTTCTATTACGATCCAACTGACGAACCTGTCCCTGAGCAAGTATGGTCAGTTTTTGATTTAGATTATGTCGAGTGGCCAGTGCATGATTGGAAGACGTTGATGTACGTAATCCGTGCCTAGAGCCTCGGAAATTTGAACACACAATGCTAATATACGCACCGTGTTCGCAACAGCCTCTCTGAAATCGTTTGACCATCACGAGCTTAGAATCGGATACCAACGCTATATGAAGTGTTGATGTCAAATCAATCATCTCACGACTGCACGCGCCTAGGTTGAATTTCTTGGTTTAGCGGAGAGTTAGCGCCGCAGAGAGTCCCTAATGTTTTAGCGCGATGATAATAATAATAATAGTTAATAAACGCCAGTCTGGTTTACTATGTAAATTACGTACCTTTCTTTGGGAGTAAAAGGGAACGTTCATTGTTGAGGGCATGGTGTTTGTTTTGATTCTGGTTGCCTTGTTCCGCGTCTGCAGCTGGGGGTGAGTGGGATGACGCGAAACAAAGCAATTGCCCAGCTTTTGTCTGTTTAGCCACCCTAAACATTTCCATGTCCATAACACATTAATATTCACAATATCCCATACACATCCCCCCCCCCAAACCCACCAGCTCTCACTTAGGCAGCTTGGACGCCAGTGACAATCTTAGGATAGCTACGCCAGCGGCGCTGTTGACATATTATACGTCGATAGTAGGCAGTGAATTTCTTCTTTTTTACTCTTTTTAATAGTTTTGGCTCGGCAGCCTACCCAACCGATCGGTACATAATATTAAGAGATTCTACCACCAAAGCCGGGTATCTGTGTGGTGCCTTCCGGGCCGTCCCGTTCACTAACGCACACCTCAACTTAACCACGAATGGGACGACGCGGAGTGAATTCTTGTCTAATTGCGCAGTGCCACGTATTTCCATACACTTAAAAAAACAAACCTTATCGATCCGGGGACGAAACACTTGCGCTTCGGAGGGAGGTTCTTTTGAAGCAATAGGAACGCTGAGTCACCCTTATCGTTGGGCCATCCCGCACTGAATACATCAGGTTCCAGACAGTGTCTGCCTGGATGGAACACATTGGCATAATAGGGATATCCGGTTTTGCTGGCCTCCATGCTGAGCAGCCTTTGTAATTCATCTCTGATAAACATCCCGCCTCCATATTCTGAAAACACCCGCGTCGACGCAAATTTGTTTTCTCGTACCACCTGATCTAAACGTCTGTCTCACCAAACCAGAACCTTCAACAAGCAGCCCCTTATTGGTGCAACGATCAACTCAAAAAAAAATATGAGCACCACGAGCGGCGCCGGAGGAGGTGGAAATAACTCCTATAAGCTCCCAAGGCCTAAGGATGAAGAACTACTCGAGCAGGCCGCGAGAGAGTCGAAGGAACGCAGACAGAGGGAGAAGAAAGAAAGAGAAAAGCAACAGGCCAACCGAGAATTGATGGAAAAGGCAGGGAGAGATTCTAAGGAGCGCCGACCAGGAGGTGGTGGTGCCACCACCTAAGAATAGGCTTCAAGTTAGTACTCAAGTATTGGTTGCTACGAACCATAAATTCTAAGAGTCCTAGGTTACTCCGATCGTCTCTCCGCTACAACATGATGGCCGTCAAGTGTACAACTTATCGAGAATGTGGAGAGATCTCATAGTGTTGCTGATGATTTCACTTCAAAGATTCACTATAGCTTTACTACAATGCACATTCCTCCTCATAAGCCGCCTTCTGCTCCATCTTCATCCGTACGAATGACTCTAAGCCTCCTCGTACCTTGTCGTCAAGCAAGTCGACATTAGCTTTACCCCCATAATAAATCATGTCTAACTGGCGATAAAAGATGGCATCCACATCCAAGCTCTTTCTAGCTGCGAAATTGAACCAGAACTCTCCACTAGTCCAAGAATTGCGCATTAACTTGGAAATGCGCTGTGCACTGGACTTTCTCCTACACTTCTCAGCTTCTATCTGCTCCAAGGCGTATAGAAACTGTTTCAGTCTAGGTGTATACTGAGCCACAAAATCTTCCATGGTGTAGCCTCGTTCCAGCCACATATCCGGGCCTACCAACAATAGCCACCAGGGTGGATCGTAAGCGAACTGTGCGGGCATAGCGTTTGTGAACTCCAGGTCAAGGACTGCAGTGATCTGGAGGGTTTCACTGTTCACCAGAATGTTGGCAGGTCGGAGGTCATCGCAAAAGAGCTTGAAGGGACCGTTCTCATTGACACAGTTCCTTGCGGCTAGCTGCTTAAAAAGATGGCGCGCAATATATCGCCTCCTAGCATCCTTAGGATCAGTGGCGAGGTTGCGCTGGGTGTGGAGGTGGATCAAATGTTGGTCCGCAAGACTCTTGAAGTATTCATTTGCAGATGCAAAGCGCTCTGTAGGAAACCGGTCAATTGGATAACCCGTGGATGTGGCTAGTTCATTCATATTATATGTCAAGGGCCTTCCAGTGACTGCCCATGTATTTGGGCCTTGAACGACTTCCGATATAGCTCCGATGTGAGTGAAATCGAGGTTGTAAAGTTGAAGCATGAAATCGGCTATCTGACGGTACACAATGTTCAATGTGGTGTCATCAACATCAGGGTTCAGTATTTCCTTTTCTTCCCTGTTCGCAGTCGGCTTCTTCAAGATGTCTGACAAATGTATTCCCTCGACGTATTCCATGATAATAAATGGTCCCAATTGTTGAGGGCTGTCCACAGTTAAACCCCAACTTATCAAACGAGGGAGAGGAATCGTGGTTTGTTGGCGAAGGAATTTCATTACTTGCACCTCTTTCTCCACCTTTTCATCCCGGAAAGCCGTGACCCCAGCTTTAGTAAACCGGATTACAGCATCAGGGCAAGTATCTTTAAATTCAATACGAATGCAGATATTAAAGGAGCCCCGATAATAGCGTACAATCCTTTCGGGATCACCACCCTGGCGACGGTGAGCGACGAAAGTAGCTATTTCATCCATGGAATCCAGGACTCTGTCTTTCCAAGCTATCCATTCTCTTTCACCCTTGTCCTCGGCAATCTCGTCAACAGAAGTCATCGTCACTTGATCACAGCGTATGACGCCCAAGCCTTGGGGCCGATTTGGGTGACGAGGCCTCTGGTTTGCCGTCCAGATTCCTTTCGCACACGGTCAAGGTCTCGTTGACTAAAAAAAAATGATGGAAAAGAAGACGTGGTTGGTTCTGGTGGAGTGGTGGAAGCTGATGAGGTGATGGTAGGGGGTGAAGAAGTCTGTATCTGTATTTATGATCAATGGGAGCGTAGCAGGGCCTCCACTTTTACGTAAGGGCGATTAGCTGAGGCGATGCAAGGTCATAGAATGAACGTTGTTGTGTATTATAAACTAAATACGGAGTAGCCGAGCAACAACGAAATAAGATTGGGGAGCACGTGATCTAGGGTAGCCGTAGTATCCACCTACACCCCCCCATGCTACGGCGCCGCCGAGTTCAAAACACCCGATCCACGCCTGCCCGGCCAAATCATCCATCCCCGTAATCCCCTTACACCCATCCTGGGCTGCAAAAAAAAAAATCAATTAATCTCCGCCAATCCTAACTTCTCAATGAAATCAATGAATGTGGGCTTCGCCAAAGGCTTCGTAAATCCGTCCGCTTTATTGGCAGTAGAATCAATGTGGAGGAGCTCTATCTCATCTTTTTTCAACAAGTTCTCAAAGGATATGGTAGCGGATCTCTATATGCCTTGATCATCTGGTTAGAGACTCCCTCTTTGCAAGATCGATGGCACCCTTATTGTCAACCTGCAGATTTGAGCAGATCTTTCCCTTTCCTTCCAGTAATCCGGCGTCATACAGCATGTCATTGAGCCAGATCAATTCGCACACAGCCTCACTGGCAGCAATATATTCAGCCTGCGCCATCCCAGTGTAAGGTTCCAATCCGACATTGAGTAGTTGCTTCAATTCCGTTGATAAAGATCATCAAGCGCGCAGTGGCCTCACCCTTTGACATCATAAGAATAATCCACCTGTAGTGTGTGGCGTCATCCATAATGCCCATCCAATAATCAGCTCCCCCCTGAGTAGGGAGGTTAGCTTCATCATATAGTGTACAGCCGCCACCCACAAGGTCCATGAAGAATCTCATCGCGGGTTTGACAGTCCTCGTCATCAGTGTGAATGTTGGATGTGCTATTTTTGCCTGTACACAGGTCTTGCAGAATGGCAAAGCTCTGCCACTCTTGATCCTCATTTCTAGACATGGATCTGCTGCTAATTTAGTGATATCCACAGGGTTGAGATGGCCAAGCTTTTGATGTCATTACAACATTATATGTTCAATAATTTTGATGTTCTTTTTAAGCAATGTCAGCAGAGGATCCTCTTTTCCCTCTGTGAGCCGTAGGATATTCGCAGGTTCAAATTCACCATTAGACGTTATGAATCAAATCAAATCTCTAACTGTTGATGCTTTTTCAAGAATGTAGATGTTCTTATCACTCAAATTAACAGTGAAATTGAATATTTTATCAGAAGAGATTAGCAAGATTGAATGAGTGTTTTTGTAGATTAGTTGCTTATATATATAGCTTTGACATATGAGCTTTTCAAAACTTATAAGATTAACTTTCAATTTGAGAATGTAGCAGACATTCTGCAATAGCAGATTCACTTCTTTTACTGATATATCTATCTTTTTTATAATTGTTGCAGAAGTTGTTAATTTGTCAATCATCTTCAATATGACATTAATCTTCTACAGCATTATTAATATGAAATTTTTATAAAATATAGTGTGAGCTATTAATCTGAAGTTCAGAATTCAAATATCTTTATCAGTTTGATCAATAAAATAAATCTTCTTCATCATATAAAATATTTGTTCAATAACATTATAAATCAGTGCAGAATATGTACCATATTTATCTTTATTCTTACCTTCACCACAGTTAATAGAGTGTTTTTCAAAAAATTTCAACCAGCAATCAGTTTGAATGTGGTCAATCTTTTGACAATGATAACACATTTTGACCGTGTTATTATCTTTTTTCTTTAATTTGATGAAATTTTTATTCTTGTTTTCAGAGATTTTCTCCTTCTCTTTATTCTTTTTATTCTTCTTATTGAAATCTTGAGTATTATTTATAGAAGTCTTTTCATTCAAAGTAGAAGATTCATCAACAGCTGGCAATTGTAGAAGAATATTTCAATATAATTTCATGAAATCATCTTCAAACATTCTGATGTTCTCATCTTTCTCTATTGCATTTATTCAATTCTTTATAAAAGAGGATTAATCTTTGCTAACTTCTGTAAGAAGTCTGTTGAAAAATATGAAATCTTCAATGCTATATTCTAAGCAAATATAATCAGTTCTAATTGCGATCAAGTATTTGATAAACATGCAATCAGAACCTTTTGATTTTGATGTCATTTCAATCAATTTTTAAAATAGATGAGTTTTGTGAATAGCAAATCTTTCAGTGAAATTATCTTCTATGTATGTATGTATGTATGTATAGGTTTAACGTCCCGGAGAAAACACGGGCAGCGCCCGTGTTTCAGAAGCCTCCCGAAGGGCATGGAGACGTGCTACGCTGGAGAGATTTCTATGTACACAGAGAGAGAAAACAGAATCCAGGTGGCAACTCTTGAGAAGACTCAGCTCATTGCTTTGAGTATTTAAAGAATATTAGAAATGATTATTTCTCGACAATTAAAAAAGCAAAGACTGATTGTTGGAATAACTTTCTAGAAAATGCTCAGGGAAAAGAGATCTTCAAAGCTTTCAGATATACAAAGTCAAAGACAATGTCTAAGCTACCAATATTAACTTACAATTTTCAGAATGAGGAAATTATAGCTAGTTCGTTTGAAGATAAATGTCAAGCTTTTATGAGAATATTATTTCCATCATCAAATAATTCAACTGAGCTTTGTTCTTTTCAAGAAGATAATGAATATGAACATGATAAGAAATGGAAATCGCCTGACTTAACTGAAGATGAATTAATGACAGCTATTTGTTCATCTTCAAAGGTCACAGCAGCAGGAGCTGATACTATAAATCATTTAATAATTCAAGAGCTTTATTCAGTACTAAAAGATGAGCTCTTTGAATTGTTCTCAAATCTTTTGAAATATGTGTATCATCCTAAGTGCTGGAGGCATGCTGTTGGAGTTATTCTGTCACAACCCAATACAAAACCAATTATTCCTAAATCTTATAGTGTGATATCTCTGCTGAATTGTCTGGGAAAAATTTTGGAAAAGATAATTGCAACTAGACTCTCTTTTCTATGTACTACTACTGATTTATTATATGATGATCAGATGGGAAGTAGAAAGCAAAACTCAGCAATTGATGCAGTTCTCTCTGTAGTTCATGATATTCAACTTGCAAAAAATGAAAAAATGGTTACAACTGCAATGTTTGTTGATATAAAAGGTGCATTTGATTGTGTTTCAGTTTCTCAAATGATCAAAACTTTGATAGAACTGAGAATGCCAAACTCTCTCATTAAGTGGGTTGTCTGTTTCATGTCAAAAAGAACTATTCAGTTGCTTTTTAATGGAATGAAACAAGATATAACAGATATTGAGATAGGAGTTCCTCAGGGTTCCCTAGTCTCACCCATTTTATTTGCTATATTTATCAAGTTTCTGTTTATTGATAGACAAATGGCATTTATAGTGAAAACTCCAAGCTATGTGGATGATTTGGATCTAGTTGTAAGCTCAGAATCAATTGTAAATAATTGCAATTTGATTGAGCAAGCAGCAACTGAAATGCTTGAAAAAGCAAAATCAAAAAACATCGTTTTTGATGTGGATAAAACTGAATTAATTTACTTTTATCCAAATTTCAGAGAAAGGGATACTGAAGTTAAGCTTTTAAATCATTTAGTTAAACCAAAAAATTCAGTTAAATGGCTTGGGGGCTTAGAAGACGTCAAAGTAATAAAATCAGCAGTGGACAGTCAATGCTAGAGCTGATTTTGAAAAGTCTTCAAAATATTCAAAGAAAAATCTCATTCAATTATTCTATTCATCTTCACTGTGTGCCTGCTCTCATAGGTACATATGGCAATGAAATGGCTGATAAAGCTGCAAAAAAAGCAACTGAATTGGAAATCCGCTTTCAAAGAATTGTAACATGGGCTTATATTAAAAGAAAAATAAGAGAATCATGTTTGCAAAAATGGCAAGATATCTGGTTTTTACAATAAAAAAGTGTACATTATTCCAGGTTTGAAACTAAGCCAAAATGGAAAGCTTGTTCAATAAAATATAAAAAGAAACTTTTTACTACAATAATGCAGCTAAAACTTGGACATGGTTATCTTAAATCATATTTAACAAAGATTAGAAATGATTTAAGTGATTTATATTCAGATTGTCAGTTATATAAAAACCCAGAGCATCTTCTTTTACTTTGTATAAAGCATACAAAGTTAAGATTGAGATTGAGAGAGAAGTTTGAATTGACACAGTTAAATTTAAGACTTTTGTTCAATACAAAAACTGGAAATGAATTCTTGATTGAATATTTGAAAGAATCAAATATTGCTACAAGATTTCAATTGAATAGTTTGATCTGATAATGAATTCAATTTTTGTTTTTCTTTTTTCTTTTGTTTCTATGTATTTGCTTTAATTTTTATTCTTGTTTCTATTTTTATTTTATTACTTTTGCTTTGAAATTTATTTCATTTTGAGTATTTTTGATTTTGACTAGTTTTGATTTGTGAATGCTTTCCTTTCTTTTAATAGCTGCTGTTTTTTATTTTATACTTTTTATTTCATTTGTTTTAAATTGAATGTATTGATCTGTTGTCATTCTTTTGACATTCTTTCTTAAATTGAATAGTTTGAATAGTTGTTTGATTCTAGGCTGGAATTCTACTATTGCATGTATTAAATTGACTTTGTATATTAGCTTATTCTTAAGTTGAAAAATCCTAGAGTGTTTCAGGTAGATGTCATAGTCACTGACTGCATACATCTATAATGGAAAAATAATAATAATAATTCACTCCCCCCCTCTACGGCTGACAACCCCCCTCTCCTTGTCAATAATGTCATATGGCGCCCCTCTCCCTCTCAACACTCCATTCATTAGCCATGTCTGTTGACAGCAGGCACAGCTGACAAGTCAGTCAAAATGAAATTGAAATTAATTGATAAGCAAAAGCTTATTAATCTATCAATTTTAGAAATCAGAAAAATGATGATTGATCTTTTATAAGAAGTTTCAGTGCTTCTTTCTCAGAAGTAAAAAGTGTGAAATTATATTGATTGAATAATGAAAACAGAGCTGAATGAGCCGCTGCTGAAAAACAATAGATATATTTTCTGTCAAGAAAATGATGAGAAGTGTTGAGTGTACTCTGAGAAGAGAAAAATTTAGATAATCAAATTTAGAGATTTTTGTTCTCATTACTGAATTGCTGCATGTAAAGATGGACGTAGCATCTTTAAACACAAGCTCAAAGACCTCTGCATATCTTCACTGTCACAGCCACATCAATTGCTGCTGAAAAAGTCATTTTTTTTTTTTTTCATTGAAAAACAATGCTCTGATTGTTTAGATTTCTGTTTTATTTGTACTGCTCTACTTTATGAAGAAAGTTTCAAATAAAACTCTAATAAATAAATAATCTATATAAATGAATGTGTTAGAGGTTCTATGCAGGCATTTTTTATAAGTATCAGTTATAAATGAAAATTAATTGATGTTGAGAAATGCTATCTTCAAAAAAAAATTTATTAGATGTTAATTATATTGATTTTGAATTTTGATAATTGATTGACTCATAAGTTGACAGAACAATGCAGAAGTTCAATTATTAATATATTGATTAGTAAAAATGTAATATATAGTTAATTAATGAGTTAACTAAATTTAGTTATATCAAATAAAGATGTAAAACTATCTAACAAATTATTCATCTATTTTAATTATTTTCCTTCAAAATTGATTCCGATATATTTAATGAATTATTTACAGTATATAAAAATAATGCATTTTCAATGAAGATAGATTCTTACTCTTTATTATCATTGAATTTCTCAGAATAAACTTCAACTTAACACTGATGATCATAACATCAAAATTCAAATTCATTAAAACTGATCATTGCTGAATTTATATTTGATTAAAGTACTCAATCTTTTCTTCAAATTTTCCACTCCAATTGTAAATATATTTAAGGTGCTACGCCCTGCCACACGCAGTGCCACGCCTTCGCTCCATCATACGCGTAGTCACATGACTACGCACAGGGCTTCACCTCCTGCTTGTTTCCGCTTGCACAGCATATTTTAGAGTTACGATGAAAAAGAATAAAAATAGCATGCCCAAGAGCTTCTTCGTACGGCTTCGCCTTACATAAGGAGTCAAACATATGTTTTTTCAGCAGTAAAAGCAAATCTCAAAATGAGATGTAACCATTCTTTAACAGATTTCTAATCATAGAGAAGATCTCTAACTTAGTGACAGCATTTATATATTCCTGAATAAATGAATATTTAAAAGTAGACTTTAAGATCCGCTATAGCTGATGAACTCAGGTATTGAACAGACAGACTCAATCAAATATAAGATAGATATTTTTTATTGAATTTTTATAACACTTCATCTTCAGCTTGCAGCTATCATTAAAATGCTTTACGTCTAAATCAATTGCTTTGAAGGAGCCAGGTTTTCCAGGTCAGTTGACAAGACCTGAGATCATAATCACTTAATGCAGAGAGGGAGATTTGACAGATTGAAGTATTAAGTAATAGTGAAACATCTCAATGGCATAATTATATTGATTAGCATCAAGAAAGAAGATAATCAGAGATGGAATAGAGTACTCAAATAATTCAATGTCATCATATTTAACAGCATAGTGTATCTGAATGAATAACTCGAATTCTTAGAGAAGGCGATACATCATATAGAATTCAATATTTTGAGTGGATTGAGAGATTTAAGAGTCAGTTTCTGTTCAGACATCAAGAGTAAATGCTTTGATGTAAACATCTTCAATAAAACTGAAGACATTGTGATGAATTAAGTTAATATATAATAGTATCAATATCTTCTGAGTGCTTATGATTGACAATCGAATAATCTTGATGCTGTATAACAGCATAAAATAGCGGCAGACTTTAGAATGCAAAGCTCTGAGAAATCATTGATTCAAGAAAATGATATTTGAGATTGGTAGAAGTTATAGAATTTCAGTTCCAATAAATAAAATTGAACTGAATACAATTTCAAGCCTCTTCAAAGACCTCTGCTTCAAAGTGAGTATGAACAATAGTGAAAAGTAGATTCATTTGAATATGAAATCATTCAGAAATAGAATGAAGTCAGTTGCACTATTCAAATATATTTGTAGATTTCAACTGCTCTATGTTAACAAATTGAATAAGCTTCATAGTCAAAACATCTTTATATATCAGAAAAAGACAAGTTAAAAATGCTGTATGATCTTTTGATAAATCAAGATAACTATTAAATATCTTCTCATGAACTCTCATAGTTTCTGCAATAGTGCTCTCATTTTTAAAAATAGCTCTCAGCTGTTGAAAACGCGTTCTATACACAGAAAATATATCATGAACAGACATTTGAGATAGTAAAATATCTGCAGTATTGAAAACTCTTTTAATTCCCTTATCAAGAACCTTTCAAACAGCATCAGAAATAAGACACAAGGTTATTTTCTTTTGAAGTTTATGATCATTGTCTGCCACATCAGATGCATCAATGATTTCTTTCAATGTTAGAAATCTTGTGAAATGATGCATGATCTGAATCAGATCAGATTCTGAAATTACAGAGGAAATAACCACTGCAGCAATAATCACTACAGTCATGTAATCATTATGCTCAATCATTTCATCTTGTACAGTCTCTTTGAAATTCATATTGTTGTAAATTATAACAGCTCAAGAATCTTTGACAAGCTACTGAAATTTCATCCAATGATAAGAATTAGTCAAATAATTGACTCAGAAGTTAACAGAAGTGGAAAGAACATGTCAGAAAAGAATAGAAATTATCAGTTTTTATTAGAAATTTTAAAAATTAGATAAAAATATTAATAAATTAAAAATATTAACTCATACCTTCTTCTGTTTAACAATTTCTGTCATCAATTTATTTCCCATTATATAGCTGAGATAGAGTTCAAAACTGGAAATTATTTCTATCATTCATTGTTTTACTTCTGAGTTATGACAATATGCAGAAAGAATAGAGCTAAAGAAGTTTGAATTCTTCAAAAAATAAAAGTGGTGTATAATATTTATAATAATAAACAGCTATTTGATAGCTGTTATTTCATCTGAAGGCCATTCATAGCTCCTTTAATTTGCACATTTATTTTTTAGAACAGAAGTAAGCAGCTTAAATCAGATTGATGTATCAGTTCAAATGATCTCAAAAGTAGTCTGAAAATCAATGGTATCAAGATCAACACCATGATTGAATTTTATAAAATATGAAGTATTGATAAGATGTTTCAGCTCTTATTTAAATAAAACAATATAATGATGATGATTATAAAATGCTTCTGACTTTAAAAGTGTTGAATATAGTGCATTTCACTGCTTTACAAAAATACAATATCATTTATGAGTTAAGATATCAGAACTTTAAATTCAAACATTTATAAAAACTTTCATTTCTTAATCATTTTACTGTAATGCTTTAACAATATGAGATAATTTTGAATATTTTTTCTGCTGATTATGAGGCATAGTAGACAGGTGCTGTGGGCCATAGATGTTTGATTGTGAATAAACTGACAAAGTATTGATATTAATGATTTCAAATTTTGAAGAAGTATCAATAAATTTAAGATCTGTTAAATCACTCTCTGATATTTCATATCTATCATCTAGATCATTGAGAGAGTGTAGTGATTGTTGAGAGAATTCATTTTTAAATGATAAAAGATATTGATTGAACCACATCTGATGTTGGATGTCTTGAGATTCAAAAGACACAGTGGTATGATGAGAAGAGATAACAAGTTGCAAAATAGCAGAAATGATAGTAAAATGATTAAAAATTTAAAAAATACTGATTTGATGATGATCAAATAAATATTTAAAATAGATGTATAATTCTGAAGTCAATTGAATATTTTGTATGAGCAGATTTGATTTTTCACAGATGATGGAACTGTTTCTTTTCAAACTCTCTATGAGATATTATGTTGTGAGCACATGTGGAGTAATTGATTGGTTCAGAAGTTAGCAGAACTTGGCAGAAGTCTAAAAAAGTTTAATTGATTGTGCTAATCTGAAAATATTGAGAAAAGAGGCTGAGCATGCTGAGATAACCGAACAGGTAAAAAGATTGGGGAGCACGTGATCTAGAGTAGCCGTAGTATCCACCTAGTTACACAAGGCACATGAGGGATTACTCATGAATCAATAACTAGTTAGCGTTGCTCATGGTATGGTGACTAAGAGTCATTTTCTCATTTAACTAGTTAATTAATGTTGGGGGGATTGGATTGGGTGATTCGTACCCTCTATACCACCACGGCGCTGGTGGTGATTGAGCTCTTTATAATATCGCGGAGACTTAGGTGGTTAAAGTCGTGCTTCTTTGTGCCTCAACATAACCGGCTCAACCAGCTTTGTTGTTTGATTCTTGAGATCAGTGTAAAGCTTTATCATTAAATCATAGATCCAGTTTCAATCCATTGCCATCGCGTATTACTTCATGTGTTAGGATTAATAGTATGCAGAGTAACAAGTCTTGTAAGAATAATAGGTTCCCTTGGGTATTGCCCACAGTCTAACTAAACTAGCTTTGCTGGAAAAACAAATTTCTAGTCTTCAGTAGGCCTTCAGTATCCCGGTCAGCTGTCCGTGCTTTCTCCTCGACCCAGTCCCGAGATTACTGTTAACAATAACTCCATGCGTCTGATTACTCATGATTAAGCATATCCCCGATCGTGTTGCTCTCCTTCAGAATCTGGCGGGCCCTTTTGGTGTCAACTCCCATGTCCTCCTGGACCAACATCTCCAGTAGCTCAGGCACCAAGACCTCCTGGGCATAGACAACTGTACCATACTTCGAAGCAAGGCTATCGGTCCCGGCCAGGGAGTCGATATCACGTGCAAAATGACGCACGACATGCTCTGAGCTGGGGGTGGGGGGGAGGGGAGGTCAGTAAAGACGTTTCTTGGCGAGCCCGCGGAATGGGCCACACTCACAGAATCACATGGCCTCTCAGGCCACAGTATCCGGTCCCGTGCAGGATATTCTTGGAGAGGACCTTCCTGCCGTGCTTCCGCACTTTCTTGTGCAACGCACTCTTGTAGCAGGAGCAGTATTTGGGATCGTCAAGGATGCGGCGGAGGCGAGGATGGAATTGAACCAGGCGATCGTCAAGGCGGTCCCACGCGATGGAGGGATAGCGACGTCGTGTGTGTTCTTTGCGAAGACACACCCTCCAGAAGCGATATTTTGAAACGCCACTTTCAAAAATGCTCATTGCGTCGGGGTAATCCAACTGGAGTCATTCACTTATCGAATCCGCGCGCGCATTTGAAGAAGGCTCAGGCTGCGGGCATTGCCCCAAAACCAGTTTCAGAAGATGTCAGTAGCTCCGTCCCGACTTCCAATGGCATTGCAACATTTGGCGAAGGGCCCATAAATGGGGTTGCAATGGCTCTTTGTCGGCGCTCTCAATATATGGAAGAGCAGCCTCTTGGTTATCCAATGCAACCTGTTGGCGGGTTGAGCCTTGGCCAGGTCGACTATGAATACCCTAGAGAAGTTCCTGGATTGGCCCTGACGGCTATATCCAGCCAATGGTGAAGATAGTCTGGAAGAATTCCGGCCGCGGTTTGAGTGTGTGTTTTGGAGGAAGATGCGGGTTTGTTCTAGGGTTGGGTAACTGGGGCCATTCCGCTCTCGCAAGCAAAAGTACTTTGTAGGGAATCGTTCTACCTTACCCCTGGTTTGTGATGGGATTTGGGGGGGGGCATCAACTGTTGATTTCTCTTTTGTATTGATATCCTACCTGGCTTATATCGTATATATATATTTTTTGTTTACCTGCAGCGGTGAAAGTTCGAACTGTGGCCAGGTTGCTAGTTGCTCCTTTCGCGCACTGGAATTTTGTTCAACAGTTGGAAGGACCTGGATAGAGGCAGATCACTTTGACCCGATTCTAGGAAAATGTATGCAGCCGCCACACAGGGGTGTGGCAGGGCTTCGCCGCTTGGGGAAATTTGTTCCCATGTATGGAGTTTGGTCCGAGTAGCGTATAAGAAGGCAAAAATGCCCTTCAAGCAAACCGTTCAAGAGGAATCTCATTGCAGTCGAGGTCACATCCCTAATTTTTCACATATCAGCGCTTTTCTGAACAATCCCTGGCCTGTTGGAAACCGGTGAACGTGACCGTGTACATAAATATTTATATGGATTAAATTATAAAGTCAGTAATTTTACACTGCACATATGGTGCACTAGAGCTCTAGACCTACTCAGTAGTCGCCGAAAATGAGGGGACGAACATAGCTTTGCTTCAAGGCTCTGCTGTCATGATGCGCTTGATAATTCAGTTATCCTGTTCCTCCCAAATAAACACTTCCCCACGAGCATCCTTGGCCCACCATTGCTGGTGACATTGTTATGAGGAACTGCCACCAAGGGTGAATTGGATAGCTTAACCCTGGGAGTGACACCGACCAATGAAATTGTTCTAGTCATCAGTCTCTCTCCTAAGCTACTCTCAGCGGTTCCTATTGGACCACATTCGCTATGGCCCACGGATTCATGTAACGTCTCCGACCAAATACCCATTTGGTCTACTCCTACCCTATTACGTGGATCTAGCAGACACAAGAAATTGTTCGGCCCGACATTGGACCCGAACTAGCAACGGCTAGTTCACAAACCCAGCAATGTATTGATTAATTGACATCAAGCTTTGGAAAGCTTCGCGTGTCTTCCGCCTGTTATCCCCATTCGCCATGCCGAGAACACGCCGTCTACTCCGTGAGGAAATCACGTACTCCGCCGCGAAGGGACGCGAGGTCAACATCCTCCATCGACTAGGCTACTATGACAAAGAAACCAGCTTCTTCAACCAGCTAAATGACAACCGCGATTGGATTAAGTCCGTTGTAGCTCATCACCTAGGACTAGGTGCAAGATCAGTCCACTTGTGTCGCGTGGCCGAAGTTGGGGACTGGTTCCATGGAAGCTTCAACGTCTGTGTTCTAGTCACTATTGAAGACAAGACCTGGAAACGGAAGAAATAGCGAGGGCGTCATGTTCTTCTTCGACTCCCTCTTCCCTATCGTATCGGGAAAGCCTTTCGATCTGGAAATGGCGATGAGAAAGTCCGTTGTGAAGCTGGGACCTATGCATGGCTACAAGAAAATTGTCCAGATGTGCCAATTCCGCACATGTATGGTTTTGCTATGTCTACAGGCGAAACTGTACGTTCTCTCACTGCATTCTATTCGAGTGTTGACTATCTGACCTAGTATAGTTCACGCGACTCGAGCATCTACCCTTCCTATCCCGATGTTTTCAGTCCATCCGCCGCCGATTGCTCTCGTGGTTGAGTTTTCCAGTTCCTTCCTACTATGTCCGTCACCAAGGAGCCCACAATGCGATCGGTTCTGGCTATCTTGTAATCGAATATATCGAAGAAACCCAGGGAAGGATGCTCTCAAGCACATGGTTCGAGAATAATCAGCATGACGACAAGCTGCGTACCAATTTCTTTCATGATCTGGCTCGCATTTTGCTAAGCATCAGTCGAATACCATTACCGCAGATCGGCTCCTTTATTATTGATGATGCTGGATTTCTGCGTTTAGCCAATCGGCCATTGTCAGTCGAGATGGCAGAACTTGAGAACGACGAAATTCCAACTCACATACCTCGCGATTATACTTACTCCACGACTGACTCTTATGTGGTGGACACACTTGCTTTTCATGACAGCCGCCTGCAGAACCAGCCAAATGCAGTAAAGAGTCTTAGCGATACTATTTCTCAAATGGCCGCCCTGACAGCCATGCGAACCGTCTTTCCACTGTTTCTTCGGCGAGATCTCCGCCGCGGCCCTTTTGTTTTTCACTTGACTGATCTTCATCAGAGTAATATCTTGGTTGATGAAGACTGGCATATCACATGTCTAATTGATCTGGAGTGGGCTTGCTCTCATCCAGTTGAGATGATTGCACCTCCCTACTGGCTGTCAGGCAAGCGGGTGGACGAAGTAGACCCAGAGAATTACGATGCAACTCGAAAAGAGTTTATGAATATTCTGGCTGCTGAAGAGACACGAATGCAGGACTGTGTTGCCAACAAAAAAGCCATACCAAAACTGTCTGATGTCATGAACCGCTCCTGGAATACTGGCACATTTTGGTATACACTGGCACTTTCTAGCCCTACGGGTCTCCACAATCTCTTTTATGACAGGATCAAGCCTATATTTTTCAAGCATTCTGTTGATGATTTTATATCAATTATGCTTTTTTACTGGGCAAAAGACGGACCGCTCCTGGCGTATCGCAAAGTGTCAGATAAGGAAAAGTATGACATCCAGCTTCAACAAGCATTCGAAAACCCCTGATAGGACCTATGCATCTTCACATTCAATCTCCTTATTTGCCGTCTCACTAGTTATTATTCCCTTTCTTTTCCTTTACTTTCACCTTCCTTCCTGTCTCCACTACTATTATCTTTCTCTTTCCCGAAGAAGTCCGCGACTGCATCACCAAGACGATTCATAGCACTCTCGGCTTGATTCTCCCTTCTCGTATTCTTATATGCATCAGCGGAAGAGGTGAGCAGTTGAAGTGTCTTGACATCCGCTTTGAATCCCACAGTCGCTTCTTTGCTCTCGGATTCAACCTTACAACTACCCACGAACGTAGGGGTACATTTGAATTTTCCACTTTTCCAACTGTTTTTCGTATAATTTTAACCCTCCAACCCGTTCAATATCATCGCACGCCCTCTGCGATCTCTCTACGTGTGTGTACTGCACAGGTTGAGTGGTCATGGAGCCCTCAACGCCCTCCCGTCCGCCCAAGGACATCGACACGGCCTACACCAGGCCACTGGAGCCGGAGTCACCGGCCAATTTTGTCGCTGGAAAGGCTGGCAAGAGGCAGAGGAAGACTGTCACAATGCCTCCCCCAGTCCTCAAAGGAGCCAGCGACAGCATCCCCACGGCCACCTCTCGGCTGCAGAAGCAGTTTGAGGAGGCTCAGCAGCAACAGAACCTGCAGCAGAAGGCCCTCATCAGGTTGGCGAAGACTCTGGACAGCTGGGTTGAGGAGGAGAAGCAGTCAGTCAGTCAGAACTTTGCCCGAATCTTCTGTGAGAGGTTTGTCAAGTATGTGACAGCAGATCTGAGTGCAGCATCAATTCTGAGAGGGGGTGCTGCCCCGGATACTCATCCGCAGCCAAATGCAGCAAAGACAGCTGCGAGGGAGCCGACTACCTGGGCGGGTGTTGCTCAGAGGGGGAAAAACTCTGCCCTCCCTGGGGTTGCCCCTGCCAAGACTGCGGCTTCCTCAGCAGGCAGGGCTAGTGGAGCTAGCCTGCAGCCCAAAAGCGCCAGTCAGCCAGGGGGCCCCACAGGGGGCACAAAACCGCAGGAGGACCCACGAGTCCTCGTCACCCTCCAGCCAGAGAAACGGGTCGCCCGGCTACAGCCATATGCTGTGCGGCAGGCAATCGCTGCAAACATTCAGGGGGTGGGGGATGTGGCCAATGTGCCGAAGGTGGAGCCCACCAGGACAGGTTGGGCGATCACACCAAGCAACAGAGGCATACGCGACGCTCTGACCACTGAGAAGGCAGTGGCTACTCTCTGTGAAGTCCTTGGCGCCATGGAGATCCGGCTACCAGAGCGGTGGTACAATTATGCTGTCCCAGGGGTCCCAGAATCTGTCCAGGACTGGGAAGGGGCAAGAATCCCCACAGACAAGATGATTGAGGGAGAGGTTCTGGCTCAGGCAAAGGTAAAGCCAGTGAGCTGTCGACCCTCGCGTCATGGGGTGAACCCCAAGACAGGGAAGATTACATGGATTGTCTCCTTCCTTGCCCCGGTAAAAGGCTTCTCACTCTTCAATGCCAGTGAGAGGGCCAGGCTGATTGAGAAAAGGCCTTTGGCAGTGAGACATAACCCAGGATGCCAGGGGTTCTGCCACCCACCAAAGTGTGCGCGACTGGCAAGATGCTCCAACTGCAGTGAGCCCACAAGCCAGCATGAGGGGCCAACAGGCGCAGAGTGCAAGAGAGCGCCAAGATGTGCCAACTGCTGCCAACCCTACCCAGCTGGGCATCAGCACTGCCCTGCCGCACCCAGGCGCGTGAATGGCACCCTCAGGCGCCTAACTCAAAAAGAGCTAGCAGCTGTTCGCCGCCTTGGCGACAGGTGCCACAGGGATGCTCAGGAGCGGCAACCGCCGCCAGCACAGCCAGCACCAATGGTCGCAGTGGTGGTGTGTTAGTGGTACTACGGCTACCCTATCACGTGCCCCCCAACATATTGTGTTGCTCTCGCTCAGTTAGTTTTAGTAATGACAACAACGTTATCCTCCCACAGGTTATGGCCCTTAGAAGCAACAGAACCGCTGAAATAACGTGCTAACAACGTCTCCACGCATCGTTAAAAGCGTGCCTAGACGATTTAAACCCCATGGTTAATTTGAGATCGGGTGGAACGCCTGATTTGACGAAAGAATACGTGACAACGCGTAGAAGAAGAAATCCCCAAACGCCAGAGGCACAACAGGAATCGAACGCAGGTTTACCAACGCCTGCAACCAACAAGGTGACTGCCCCGGGGGCATTTGAACCTGACGACACAATCGAAGAGGAATCGAACGAGTCGAATATCGAATACGAAGACCCGGTTAACGACAACGAAATGTCAGATAACGCGGGTGGCCCTAGTAGCCATGATGTGAGCGAAGAAACTCGCATGAGACTGGAGATCGCGAGACTCCAACATGAAGTCCAACAAATGAGAACTGGTAGGGGTCAGGCCTCTACAAGTGATGAGAACATCAGTGCAGATCTAGCAAACTATCTGCAGAGGAAAGGCAGAACGTCTGCTATCGTGAAAATCCTTAATGAGTTCCGTGATCAAGTGAGACCCATAAGGAAGCCAGTTGTACTGACCGGATCTGGGAACTACCCCATGTGGAAAGAAGAGATCCTCCTCGCAGCGAGGCAATCTGAAACCGATGACATCCTTGATGAGAAGCAAATAGGCCTGATGATAACGCCAGCACTGATATGCAGCGATTTTGGAAAGAACGCAACATGTGGCTATACAACTACATGTGGTCATCAGTTGCCCCACAGGCAAAATCTCATTTTACTATACCCAAGGATTGCGAATTATCTGCGTATTCTCTATGGTCTATCATAGAGGACAATTTCGCTGAAAGGCCTGCTGTCCTAAGGACAAGGTTATACAAGGAGATGACAAGCATGACAGCCAAGTCAAAAGGCTCTGATCGCGCGTTTATCGAACGCTTGATCGCCATAAGGACTGACTATATCCGCCTAGGATATAGGGTCGAAGATTTCATGTTTTTTGACTGCTTACTTACTGGGGTAAGCAAAGGGTGGGCCTCGTTCATTAAGAACCGTATGGACCAAATTGAGAAAGATAACGCCCAACCCTTAGAGAGTGATTTCATGGCCCTTTGCCGCGATATCCTCTTGCGGCTTCCGACAACTGATGAATCCAATGCTGACACGTCTAGGAACCCTACCAACAACGCGCAGGACTCCAAATCCGACAAGAAGGATAAGAAGGGCAAGGATAAGGATAAGGAGAAGGAGAAGGACCCCAAATCTGACAAGAAGGGCAGTGAGACACGGACCTGCTTCCATTGCCAGAAGACCGGTCATATCCAGAACGATTGCTGGAAGAAATACCCAGAGAAGCGTCCGTCCAATCCCAACAACGCCAATAAGGATAAGGACAAGGGTGATACCAATGCTGGCACTGCTCCTGTCCATAACGTCGTGGAACAAGTATTCTGTATGACGGACAAGGCCTACATGAGCAGCGAAAGACCCACGAGAGATACCTGGATTCTAGACTCGGGTGCGGGTGCCCACGCAACACCTCATAAAGATCTTGTCGTGGCAAAGCCCCAAAAATATACTGTCAAGTTGGAAATGGCAGATGGAACGATAGTGCCTGCCGCAGCGATAGGCGACACGAAGATCACCGTTGAAGGGGCGGACATGCTACTAACTGGCGTCCGCTACGTCCCGAAATTAGAAGTGAACCTCATGAGCATGGGTAAGCTCGTACGCCAGGGCTTTACCTTCAAGCAGTTGGCATATGGAAGCAACCACGCCGTGCTCTTTATGTCCCCAGATAGAACGTTCTCCTTCACGGCGAAGTTGAACGACAATGATATCTACGAGGTGGAGAAGCCGCCTACCTTCAAGGATCTAATTCGATTCGCCCTGTCCAACGGCAAATTTGAACCTGTCAACGCGATGGCGGACGACAGGACTACTGACGCGATACTGGCGCTGCCCAACAACGACATAAAGGTTATAGAACTAACAATGACACAGTGGCACCAAAAATTAGGGCATCTAAATCCCGCGGATATCGCTAGAATGGCAGCAGATCCACGCCTAGGAATGAGAATCATCGGCCAACGAGCTTTACCGTTTTGCAAAGTCTGTGTCCAAGCAAAGATGACACGTCCAACCTTTGCGCCCATGACGCGAGCTACCAAGCCGGCGATGAGACTCTTCATCGACCTAGCAGGGGGTGGAAAAACGCTTTTTGACGGGAACGACCTACCCACTAGGGGGGGTGCTAGCTACTGGCTAGGGATAACAGATGACGCTACGAGATACCGATGGGCAATCTTGATGATGTCGAAGGGTGAGTCTACCGCGAGATTAATGAACTTCATCACAGGCATTGAGGCAACTACGCAACGCCGTGTAGGCACCCTACACTGGGATGGTGGCAGCGAGTTTAAAGGCCAAGATCTGAAGGCCTACTGCCAGAGCAGAGGAATTGCGTATGAAACGACTACGCCTGATACGCCGCAATCGAACGGCCCTGCTGAACGCGCCAACAGGATTGTTGCAGAAAAGACAAGAAGCCTTCTATTTGATAGCGGACTAGCTAAGGAATTGTGGGGTGAGGCGATGCAAGCCGCGATCATGATGATCAACACGTCCCCAACGTCAACTAAGATATACGGATGCAAGCAAGTAGTTCCGCTTACGCCATTTGAGGCATGGACTGGGGTGCAACCTACTGCCCATTGGATACGCAGGTGGGGGTGCAAGGTCTACAAGAAGAACCTAAAGGTTACCAATAAGCTCGCGGATAGGACTGACGGCAAGGAATGGCAGCTAGTTGGCTACCAAGGACTGCACCAATATCGTATCTGGGACCCAATTGGCCGTCGCCTTGAAATCGCGCGAGATGTCGTATTCGACGAAGGACTAGACAAGGGTGAAACCACGCCTGCGAACGTGGTGAGGCAATCGAGCGAATTACCAGAAGAATTGGACGTACTAGATGCTGCTGATGGGTGGCAACACTGCCTCCTGCGACACCTAGCAAAGGTGAAACCTGACGTTTTGAAGATGATTGCCAATGGGGATCTTGAAGGTGCGATAGATCCAACATACCTTCTAGATAATGAGACAGAACTTGTCGAGAATGATGAACCAGAAGACCCTGCCAATGAGGACGATCCTGTCCTGAGCACCCTAACTGACCGCCCAACTACCGTGGCGGAAGCCAAAAGGAGCCCTGATTGGGACTACTGGTATGAGGCGATGAAGAAAGAGGTCAGCATGTTTGAGAACAAGCAGACATATATTGTCGTTGAGAAGACCCCAGGCATGGATATCTTAACTGGTAAATGGGTGTTTGATCGCAAGTTGAACAATAAGGGAGAAACAATCCGGTTTAGAGCTCGCTGGGTGGTTAGGGGATTCCTCCAACAACAAGGAGTCCACTATACAAAGTCGTACGCCGCGGTGGTATCAGGACCCACGTCACGGAGCTTATTCGCAATCTCAACGGCAAAGGGGTGGAAGGCAAAGGCGATCGACTACGTCTCCGCGTTCTTGAACGGCATACTACCGCAGCACGAGATGGTATATATGCAACTGCCTACAGGGATTAAGCACGGCAGGGGGGGCCTGGTTGGCCTGCTCCGCCAGAGCCTTTACGGGATGAAGCAAGCAGCGAGGGTGTGGTATTTCCTTGCGACGGAACACCTCACCACTCTAGGATTCAAAATCTCGCCGTACGATGGCGGATTCTTATATCACCCTATTCGCAAGATCTACCTGACATTGCACGTCGATGACTGTCGGGTAACGGGACCCCAAGAGCAGCAAATTAGACTGGGATATTGGCAGAGATTGCTAAAAGGTTTGAGACAAAGGATGTCGAAGAGAACAAGCCCTACCTTGGAATGGAAGTCAAACGTCAAATGAACGGCGACCTAGCGGTTACCCAGAACCGTTATATCGATGAGATCCTTGAGGATTTTGGAATGGACAAGGTCAACCCGGCCAGCACGCCGATGGCGGCCGGCATACGCCTAGAATTCTCACCAGATGAAGATAGCGGGTTAGATGACGATTTTACTGCTACTAGATATCGTCAAGGCTTAGGATCGCTGCAGTATTTGGTGTCAAGCAGCAGACCAGATCTGGCATTCGCGGTCAACTACCTCTCACGTTTCAACTCGCGTCCGCTACAAGGAATGCTGGGCAGCATTAAAACACGTCCTACGCTACGTCAAGAAAACGAAGGATCACGGAATCCTATACAAGAAGGAGATGATTGGGGGACTCAGTCCTGTCGCGTACAGCGACTCAGATTGGGCAGGGGCAGACCCCCAATACAAGTCAACTACAGGTTACATTATCCTGCTAAACGGATCACCAATCTCGTGGCGGTCGCAACGGCAGACCTCAGTTGCAAAATCAACCACTGAGGCGGAGTATATCGCGGCAAGTGAGGCAGCGTGCGAAGTGATCTGGCTGAATGACATGTTATTTGATGCTGGATTAGTAGAAGGGAAAGCGAAGGTATGCTCGCACCTGCGAGTTGACAACAAGGGCGCGATAGATTCTAGCAAAAGGGGAGTCCTTGACAAGGAGGTCACGTAACATCGAGATCAGATTAACCATATCCTTCGCGATCTGGTTGAAAAAGGCGAAATCATGATGGAACACGTTGGTTCTACGGCCAATATAGCTGACGGCCTCACCAAGCCACTGGCAAGGCCTGCCTTCGAAGAATTTGTTAAGAGGATTGGCTTAATGGAAATTGGCAAGAAGGGGTGTAAGGTAATGATGATACGGGAGTTTACAGATTTTGCTTGTGTTATCCTGTTTTTTACGGTTATTGCCATACGGGAGCCTATTCCCAAAGAGGAAATCAGGGTCTGATTCTTGTAATTAATTATTATTGCGTTTTTAGAAGAATTGAGCAAGGGGGGGGCCCCCGGGCGGCAGAGCTTTGGCGGCGCCGTAGCACGGGGGGGTGTTAGTGGTACTACGGCTACCCTATCACGTGCCCCCCAACATATTGTGTTGCTCTCGCGTAGTTAGTTTTAGTAATGACAACAACGTTATCCTCCCACATGGTGCCTACACCAACCGCTCAGTCAACCCAGTCAACACAGCCCGCTGGGCTAGCACCCCGCAAGCGGGCGGCGACTCAGAGTTCCATCAGTGAGGAGGGTGCCACCTGGCAGATGGCCCGCACCAGGCGACGCTCAGCTCGCACAGCAGTGCGGCAGCACAGCCAAGCAGCTAAAGAACAGTCTGACTCCAGCATGCAGATGGCAGGTCTGGAGGTCTTCAACCTCATCCCGCAGGTGGACTTCGGCAGCAGCTCACCAAGTGACTCCTCATGCTAGGACACCAACACCAGCGACGCGGCTGGCGCCGCAGGAACAACCAGCAGGAAAATCGCCCCCTGCAGGTCTTCTGGGCAAATACGGCCAGGGCAGCCCCCTGTCACACAGCAGCTCTGCAGCTTGCTTTCGAGCAAGGGCTGTGAAGTGGTCTGTATACAGGAGCCCATACACACACCCTGGCACCAAGACTTCTAACCACCCAGCCGTATGAGTGCTTTGCGCCTATAGACCGCTGGGATGACACTAACCCGGAGCAGCGAGAGGAGGAGAGGCCCCGGGTCATGACATATGTACGCAAGGGCTCAAAGACAAGGGCACAGCAACACCGGTCTGTGCAAAGCAGGGATCTGCTATGGGTCAGTGTAAATGGCTGCCACATTCTCAATGTGTACAGACAGCCTGGGACAGACGCAGTCATGGACTATCTGACCAATCTGAGCCCACCAGCCCGCTGTCTGATAGGTGGGGATATCAACGTACGGCATGATGCCTTTGAACCAGGGGCAGTGAATCTGCACCGGGGCGGGGAGCTTGTCCAATGGGCCAGTGAACATGGGATGGACTTTGTGGGAGAGATAGGGGTTCCAATTCATGCAGCAGGTCATGTGATTGATCTCACCTTCTCCAATGTGGCCTTTGCTTCCACTACAGTGCGTCAAGATCTACACTGCGGCTCAGATCACCAGTCTATGATCACTATGCTGCCAACAACACCTCAAACACAGCTGAGTGATGCTCGGATCAAGATCACAGACTCTCAGCTGGAGCCCTTTGCAGATCTTGTCAGAGGTCTCATGGTGGACATGCCTTGCCCAGAGGGGGTTGGAAATGTGGCACAGCTTGATGATCTGGCCCAGCGCTTCACTCAGAGTCTTCTGGCTGCAGCTCAGGCAGTCAGTAAGCCAGCTCAACAAGGGCGGACCACAGCCCCCTGGTGGACAGCAGACTGCCGAAGAGCGCACCGAGAGCTCACCTCTCACCAGACAGAGGCCGCGAAGCACCAGTTCAAGGATGCAGTGCGCAAGGCCAAGCGTGCATACTGGAGGCAGGTGATCAATGAGGCCAGAGATGGTAGAGACCTGTACCGGGTGGTGGCATGGCATAAGCTGGAACCCAACCTCAGAGCACCCCCTCTGGTGATTGGGGATCAGGTCATAGAAGAGACAGCCGCCAAAGCTGAGGCACTTCAACAAGCAATTCTGAAGCGATACAACTCAGCTGATGATCTGGAGTATGACCCACTGGATGATGAGCACTGGAGCGGCATGGGGAACCTGCCCTGGAACCCCCGGATTGAGATGGAGGAGATGGAGCGCAACACCATTGGGGTACAGAGCACCTCCCCAGGCACGGATGGAATCACAGTGCGGATGCTCAAAGCATGCTGGCAGCATGTGTCCTTCTTTATACAGCAGCTATACAACTGCTGCCTCCGGCTCTGCCACTTCCCACGAGCCTGGAAACTGGCAGAGGTGGCAATGATACCCAAGGTGGGTAAGAGAGATAGAAGCTCAGTCCGCTCCTGGAGGCCCATTGCCCTGCTTTCAGTAATCTCCAAAGGGCTGGAACGCATCATTGCAAGGCGACTGGCGTACACGGCACTCATTCACGGCATAGTCAGCCCACAGCATGGGGGGGCGCTGCCCAGACGATCTGCAATGGACCTGGTAGCTGCTTTCACTCATGAGGTGGAGGCAGCCTTCGCACAAAACAAAGAAGTGTCCATGGTCACAATGGATGTGCAGGGTGCCTTTGATGCTGTGCTGCGCAGGCGGCTGCTTCAGCGGATGGCGCAGCAGGGGTGGCCACGCGAGCTGCTGCAGCTCATTGACAGTTTCCTCACTGAACGCAGAGCTCAGGTCCGGCTGGAGGGGACCACCACAGCAGCACATCAGATGCAATGTGGCACGCCACAGGGGTCTCCTTTGTCACCAATACTGTTCCTTCTGTACCTGGCAGAGCTGCTGTGGCAAAACTCGGAGTTGCGCTTTGGCTATGCGGATGATCTGAACATCTGGCGGGCGACTCACTCACTTGACAACAATGCCACCCTTCTCAGACAGGATATACAGAGTATTCTGAGGTGGGGGGAGATAAACAAGGTGGCCTTCGCACCAGAGAAACTTGAGATGATCCATCTTACAAGAAAGCGACACAATGAGGCACCAGCAGTAGTTGTGTCTGAGGATCTCACTGTTCACCCTGTTACTGCCCAAGCTGGACAGGAGCCAGCACTTCGCTGGCTGGGTGTACACTTCGACAGAAGGCTCACCTGGAGACCACATGTCTCCACCCGGGCAAAGAAGGCAAGGGCCGTGGCCCAGCACATCCGGAGTCTGGGAAAGACCAGAGACGGGCCCCCAGCAGACGCTCTGCGGAAGGCGGTCACCACCTGCGTGGTTCCCTCACTGCTCTATGGCACAGAGGCCTGGTACGGCGGCCGCACGCAGCCAGCAAGGCACACGGGCAGGAGTGGGGAGGTTAGCTCCCGCCTAGGATGGCATGTGGGGACAGTTGAGAAGGTGCTTACTATGGCAGCCAGAGGGGTCCTCCCAGTTTTCCGTACAACGCCCATCGCTGCCCTATACCGGGATGCTGGGCTCCCATCAGCAATGGTAGCTCTGGAGGAGGCCAAAATTCGATTCGCGACAAGGCTTCAGGTGGTGGATGAGAAGCACCCACTGGCTTCACGGATAGCACCTCCAATGATCACACGAGGAAGAGGGGCTGGAACCCGGCAGCGCTCAAAGACCAAGATCCAGCGGTTGGGGGCGCTGCTACCTGCAGTCAATAGACCCACACTTGCCATCCCACACTACTCAGAGGGATGCGGGACAGACCCCACAGAGGGTGTAGACAAAAAGAGTGCTACTCAGGCATTCAAGAAATGGTGGAGAAGTCAACCCTCAACAGATCTATATGTTTTCTCAGATGGATCAGAACGGAACCTTGACAACAGCAGGCAGGTGGGCTATGGCTTCATAGTCTATCAGGGAAATAAACAGCTGGCCAGCTTCTCAGCTGCGCTGAGCCCTATGTCACATGTCTTCGACGCTGAGGCAGTTGGTGCCTGCCGGGCATTGGAGTGCGCCGTGAAGCTCCTACCTTGTGTCACAGAGGACAGCAGCAACCCTCAGATCTGGCTCTGCCTCGACAACACCTCAGTCATCTGGGGCATACGGGGCAGTGCAGCAGCCTCCTCAAACTGGGCCTACAACCGCTGCCATGAGCTCCTCAGACAGCACAATGTTGGCCTGAAGTGGGCTCCTGGGCATATGGGGATAGAGGGCAATGAGGAAGCAGACCGCTTGGCTAAGCGGGCAGTCTCATCCACTGCAGCCCCAGCCTATGGTCTCGAGGCCACACCCACAGTCAGTGGGGTCCGCACAGTGGCCAAGCAGCTCAGCCAAGAGGCAAGGCGAAAGTGGTGGAGTGGAGCCTGTGGCAAGCTCTCTGACTGGTACCGGGGCTGGAGTTTCAGCAGGCCGACTGTGGAGTACCAAGTGAAGGCCCCTCCGGAGCTCACCATGCCACGGCATGCCCTTCACCGCTGGCTCGCACTCCGCTCCTCTCATGGGGACTTCTCCTGGTACCACAGGCGTTTCCAGCATGCAGATGCGAGGCTCACCTGTGTCTGTGGACACAACAAGAGCCCAGAACATTTGGTGCTCTGTCGACACTCACAGAGGCACTTTCTTCACTGGCCCAAGAGGCCAGCAGCACGGCCACACAACCGGGCGACAGCTGTTGCCTATCTAGGGTCTCTGACCCCTACAGACTTTGTAGAACTGCTGGACTGCACGCAGTTCTACACACGGTACTGCACAAGGTAACGCAGCCGGCTGGCTGCAAACCATCTGACAACCCCCGCAGCAGTTCCACGAGGCCGGCCTGCTGAGTACACCCACGGTAGCTAGTGCAACTGCCAGGGACATCACAGTCTATGCAGACAGTACAGATAGCACAACTAGGCTCATCTGTCTCAATTAGCTGTGGTGTAATCAGTACAGTCTACGTGTCTGACTCAGCTGATATGGTTTTGACTGCCGGCATTGTATCTACGCGTGCTCTGCTTTGTTTTCCTCTCGTTTGCCCTTGTCTCTATCGGCTCAAATGCTTCTTCTCCTTCTTTTCTTTGCTCTCTCTGTCATTCTCTGCTCTTTTCCTGTCACAACCTTCTTCAGTGCTCTCTCCTTCATTATTTATCTTGTCTGTCTTTCTTCTGATGTTAGAAGCACAGACAGCTTTCTGATCAACTGAGAGAGGTATCCCTCTCTGCTCACTATAAAGCCTTCCAGGCACGGCAGCGGCGGTCCCCTCAGGGAACCACACTATAGCCCCACCATGAATGGCCATACGTCGGGCCAGAAGTGGATGCGCAGCTCAGAAAAATCCTTTGCAATGAGCTGAGTCTTCTCAAGAGTTGCCACCTGGATTCTGTTTTCTCTCTCTGTGTACATAGAAATCTCTCCAGCGTAGCACGTCTCCATGCCCTTCGGGAGGCTTCTGAAACACGGGCGCTGCCCATGTTTTCTCCGGGACGTTAAACCTATACATACATACATACATACTGGTCCATTATGACCCGCGGAAGGAAACCCAAGTTGAAACGGATGCAAGCAAGGATGGTATTGCTGGCATTCTATCTCAATGCTTTGAATCATCATCAGAAACTTATCAGAAAGCTATGAAAATAGCATCTGAACGAAGTCAAAACATCTGTAATTCAGTGCTTACTTGAAGAAAAGAGTGGAGACTCATCACATTTTTTTCACAGAAGCTTTCTGGAGCTTATAGAAACTATGACATTTATGATTTGAAACTTTTGATTATAATGGCATTATTTTGCCACTGACAGCACTATCTGCAAGGCAATCTGTATTCAATTCAGATCATAATTGACCATGATAATCTGAAATACTTTCTTCATATAAAAAGCTTGAACAATCATCAGATGTATTGGATGGAAAAGCTATTTACTTATGATTTCTATGTGGTCTATCAATCAAAACAGTTAAACCCCACTGATTCACCTTTAAAATATTTGAATTATATCATTTTCTCTGAGAATGTAGACTTAAAGCTGTCAATGCTGCTGGTACTACAGAAAAAGATTCATCAGAAACTTTATAACTCTAATTAAAACAGGTTAATAAATATTGAATTGTCTTCAATATGAGAAAGCTCACATTGTTCTGCAAAGTATTCTTGTTTCTGAGATTTCTTTAAAACTGACATTGAAGGTCATGAATTTCTTGTGCCACATTTAGCAGTGGTGAGAGCTTCTGAGGATGAAACAGGTCACAAACCGCCTACTAATCAGCTTTTAGACTTCATTAAAAAAAAAGAACTGCAGAAAAGGAACACCTTTACTATAACTTGAAGTTAAAAAGTTGAAAATAATGTGAAGTTTGAGATTCTTGAAGAAGTCTTCAATACATTCAGAGATCCTTCAATCGTCTGATGAGTAGATGAAGATTGTGGATTTTTATATCACAATCATGCTATCTATATTCCCTCTAACAAAGCAATCACTCAGAAGTTGTTGTGAATTCATCATGATGATTTCTGAGCAGGTCATTTTGATATTGCCAGAACTTTAAAGCTTTTACATTGCAAGTATTATTGAAATACGCTTCAAAAAGATATCGAAACATATGTCAGAGAGTGTGATATCTGTCAGCATGTTAAAGTTAAAAGGTATAAGTCATACAGATAACTTGTCAAAATTTCTGTGCTTATTAAACTGTTCAGTTCTCTTGTCATAGATTTCATTATCAGATTACCATCAGTAGTTCAAAAGGGAATCACTTATGATAAAATATGAAAAACTTTTCTCTATATCATATAATATTTAAAAAAAATAAGTGATCTTGACATTTTATATGAAAGTCTCAAAAATAAGATTGATGAATTTCTCAACACATTATATTTATTAATAAATTATACAGATTCAGATTGAGCAGAACTGTTGAATAATAAATATAAATTTATTTCAAATTTCATATTTAAATTAATAAATATATCAATTTTATAATGTTCATTTAAACAATTTTATGTTTTTTTAAATTTAAATGAGGCAGAATATGTGGCATTTAGTGAAGCAATATATAAAGTAATATAATTGCATAATATAATAATGGAATTAAAATTCATTACAGTAAAGAATCTTTTGTTTATCAGAGCAGATAATAAAGATTCAATCAATTTAATTATCATTGCTGCAATCACAGCACACAGCAAGCATATCAACACTCACTTTCATTATTTTTACATACAATTGAATGAAGATGTTATTTCTATTAAACATGTTCCCACTGAGAATATGATAGCAGATGGATTAATCAAACCTTTGAACACAGTGGCATTTAAGCATTTCATTGATTTACTAGGACTTTTCACTGATAACAGTGAGAATGATTAAATTTCTGTATGTAGCATGATTTTGGGATGATCCAAGTTGAGATAGCTAGCATGGAAGATTTGTAGGAACACATCACGCACGTTGGGCACTAAGTTGCCCAGGCGGCCCTCCACCGCACGTGATTACCCCTATATATAGTTAGCTAGCGATCGCACAATGAGAAGATTAACCATCCCACATAAATTCACCGGGACATTGACAATACAAGCTTAGTCACTTGCCAAGATCTTCAAGCTCACCTGCCGCATGCGGAAATTCCGAGCTCCATAGCAGTAGCAGGAGCGAGTTTTGGGGCGGATTCTGGCGTGTGGAGGACGCATCGGGGATGATTACAACTGTGGCATAGATTGTTGATAGATTGTTTATTTCAAGCCATTGTTTGCCTGTCTGTCTCTACCCAATTGTCCATTTATCATGCTCCATTGGTAAGTGTTCTTATCTGTTGATACGTTTACCCTTGTGGCCATGGAAACCCATGCTTATAGCATCAGGTATCACGTTCAATTAGCAAGGCGGCCGTTGATTACCCAGAGCATTGGGAGCGCGGTAGGTCCAAATAGGTCTATATCTCCAATTCTCTCTTCTCTTCGAGTTTGGAGTTGACTCTTGATTTCTCCAGATCCTCTTTGGTGCTGGAGATGTCCTTGCCCAGCAGCTGGTAGACAAGGTCGGCCTCGAGCACCACGACTATGCCCGCACGGGAAGAATGACCCTGTACGAGCGGTGGTAAGCCTGCATTCTTTCTTCTATTTCTCTCCTCCATGCTCCAATCCGTCAATTACACGTGCTCATCAATTACACGTGCTCATCAATTACAGCGATCTTCGGCCCCGGCGCCACAACCTGGTACAAATTCATGGAGCGGAACATTGTCCTGCGCAGTCCCAAGCTTACCCTCACAGCCCGCGTCTGTGGCGATCAGCTCCTCTTCGCTCCAACACACATGTTTCTCTTCCTCTCGTCCATGTCCATCATGGAAGGCAACGATCCGTTGGAGAAGTTGAGAACCAGCTACTGGTCCGGTTACAAAGCCAACCTGATGATCTGGCCGTGGGTGCAGGCGGTCAACTTCACCCTGGTCCCGCTGCAGCATCGTGTGCTGGTGGTCAATCTTGTTAGCTTGGGTATGTGACATTCCCGCCTATCCAAGCTGTTAATATTGCGCCCTGGATCCATGGAATATTCTCTTCGGCTAATAGAACAAGTAGGTTGGAATTGTATCCTGAGCGTCATCAACAGCCGGAAATAGGATTGTTTTTCACTTTGCATTCCTGCTGGTAGAGGCTATATATATTCAATCTTAGTTGGCTTGCATCACTTTCTGGGTTGAGACAGGTTTTGTTCTCATTCGATATCTTTGGGCTGGCCGGCTAGGTGGGAGATGTGGATTGTCCATTTTACTGCTATTGCATCGGCGTCAGTACTTTCTCTTTGTCCTGATCTAACTACCATGTATCTAATTCTCTTTTTGTAATTCCAGTTTAAAACATTTGCATTATGTATCTACTTAGAACAGGTGAAAACATCAGATAACCTGAGATTCAATTTTTAGGTTTATACCAAATAATGATTTGATCAACTCTGTAGTCTGTCAGTTGCAGTAAAATCTAAAAAATACTTATGATGTTTTTTCCCCACGTATTTAAATAGCTATTCACGTCCTTCTCAGTTCTATCTGGATCGTTCTGTGTAAATGCTGGTGAAAAGTTGGCGAATGTGTTGCTCAAAATCGTGTGCTTGCCGAACTCTCGATGTTTCATTTTTTCTTCAATGTAAAAAAACTCATCCTCGATAGCGCGACCAACAACCACATCTCAACAACGGCGGCGGCTCTCAAACCCACCAATCTTCCCGCACCTTAATCTAGTCCTCTTTATTTAACTATTGACTGTACCTGGCGCAGGCCGTTTTCTTTTCTATACTCTAGTCCCCTTCATCCTGCTATTATTGCTACGTTCTGTAGTGTTTCCAAAGCCCTCTCCTCCGTCGTCGAGCCTTCCTCACATCCTTTTCTCTTGATTTATCTTTTTTCTTCTCTCCTCATCAATTTATTTTCACTTCTACTTCTTCACCTCTCGGGACACTTCATTCCATAGACATCCTCCATCCAGCTCTTCCTGCGCCCATTGGTGACTCACTCTCCTTGCCTTGGCCCTCTGCTCTTCACATAACCATCATGGCCACAACGGCAGAGAACGGGATCGCGGTTCCCAAACCCGCAAACGACGAGAACGCAGCCCCTGACATCGCTAGCGCTCAGACAAAGCTGGGCGATACTGTTACAGTGTTTCATGACCCTAACAACTTCAACGTCAAACACCCGCTGATGCATGAGTGGACGCTGTGGTTTACGAAGCCGCCAAGCGGGAAGGTAATTTTATACACTGTTCTTTTCTCAGAAACTATCGGGTGCACTGTGTTAATTATGCTTCGTTCAGGGCGACAACTGGAACGAGCTCCTGAAAGAGGTCGTGACATTTAATTCTGTCGAAGAATTCTGGGGCATCTACGTGAGTTGCTAGAAAATAAGAGTGGTTGAACTGCATCGCATGCCCCTAACAAATATTTCTGCAGAACAATATCAGCCCCACGTCCGAACTAGGTCTGAAAGCCGACTACCATCTCTTTAAAAAGGGTGTCCGTCCCGAATGGGAAGACCAGCAAAACAAACATGGCGGAAAATGGTCGTATTCCTTCCGCGACAAGAAGAACGTCCCCATCGATGACCTCTGGCTACACGCCCAGCTCGCCGCTATCGGCGAAACCCTCGAAAATGACAATGACAACGAGGTTATGGGCGTCGTCGTAAACGTGCGTAAGGGATTTTATAGAATCGGCCTATGGACGCGGACAGTTGGCAAGAGCACCCCCGAGGGTCGCCCGGCGGAAAAAGGCAAGGAGATTCTGCATAACATCGGAAGGAAGTTTAAGGAGGTGTTACGGCTGAAGGAGGAGGAGATCTTGGAGTTTTCAGGACATACGGATAGTGCGCATGCCGGAAGTACGAGGGCGAAGGCGAAGTTCACTGTCTGACGTGCGACGGTTAGGCGGTTTTTATGTTTAATGGAAGAGAGACTGGGGCAAATCATTATGGAAATGAGAGCATGATATTATTGCCTAATGTTTTTCTGTGATATGGGATGGGATTGGAGGGATACGTGGGCCACTCTCACTAAGTGAAAGAAACAGGGGCAAACTGTACAGAGCATGGCGTGGTTTTAATACTGCGCAAATGCAAAATACTGTTGACTCCGCCTTCCGCTGTTCCATCCGCCATCTTCTATGCGTATCTCTGGCAAACGATGGCCTTAACACGCTTCCACGACGTCGTCTTCAACAGATATTTTCATTCTATACTTCACTGTGCCTTCTAGACTGTGCATGGTAATGATTACTCCATCCCAACCCCAGTCCAATCCGACATCATCGTTCCTCTATGCTTAATTCGAAATTGATAATATTGCCTTTTTCCCCCCCTTCTAATATCCCGCTCCGTTTCCCTTGGTTTTTATTGCGCCAATAAAAACAGCCGTTTCAGTTGTCATTTACTGTTTTATATATTCCAGCTTGTCCTTTTTCCTCGGCCCATCCTTTTTTTATCTGGTGTAGTGTTTCAAGCTTTTCGTGGCCTTCCCATCCATTAATAGCGTGATACATATTTATTACATATCTTAGAAGATAATAGCTAACTAATATGCATGGGAAAATGGCTTAATTGATATCTGTATTGTGAAGTCAATCACAATTTGCGTCGTTCTATTCTGTAATAGCGGTTGCTTGAAGTTAGCTGGGTATATAGGTAGCTACTTTGGCGACCAGACAACTCGCTACAAACCGAGCCAGCCATTCAATCCAGACTATATAAAACACTAACTAACCTATAATAGTCAACATGGAAGTCAAAAATCAACGTCCACCACGGAAATTTATCTGCGGATGCGCATGGCTGAAAGGTCGAGATGTATGTAGTAGTTAGCGAGCAGCTCGTGCAGCTCCGTCTCCGACAGGGAAAAAGGGAATCAACTTCAACAATAAGTCTACGCGTAAACATTGTAGATGTTCATCGCGGCGGAGAGGAGAGATGGAAAGGAACAAGTGCACCATTTCCACATTAAGTATTATAATACAAAGCGTACATATCCAAAGCTGAACAAGGCAGTTGTGAAAGGGGTCCCCCCCGCGTTTAAGTTAGTTTGTCTATCCATCTAGCTCATCCATCCAACAATGGATCCATGAAACATAATAGTGATGTGTATCATATTATACAACCTAGTTAACCAGTGCAGGCAAGGCGTGTTACAAGAGAATCGCATACACTTTTATCCCATCCCGTAACGGGCAAAACGGGAGGAAAACCATAGCTTAGGACTCCAGCAAATCCGCAAATACTAATTTCGCTAGTGATTTTTTGTTGACTGTTATTTCATATAGGCCAATCAGTCAGCCAATCGCACTCATTCCTATCCTTCGCTCTAAATGACCTGAGAACATTACATACCTTTCCCCATTGCATTCCGCGGCAGCCCATCCTTCAATGTCCGCATCTCCGACGGAATCTTATACGCCGCTAGCTTTCCTTTAAGCGCGCGACGCATATCCATAATACCCCATGTTTTCCCGCCGCGACCGGTATTTGCAAAATCAGGACTGAGGACGAGGACGACCCCAACCTTTTGGCCCCATTTGCGCGAGGGAACGGCGAGGACGGCTGCTTCTGCGACTTGGGGTCTTTGGAAATGTTAATACGTAACAAACAATTTGCTAATAGTTTTAACGGGGGTCGGGGCCACATACAAGGTCAATAACTCCCGCTCAATCTCCAACGCACTAACCTTCTCACCACCCGTTTTGATGATATCCACGCTCGTACGGCCTTGGATGAAATACAACGGACCCCGGCACCACTCCTGCCCCTCACGTCTCACACCAGCGGTAGCAACATGTCTGCGCACAGCCACATCGCCGGTTTTAAACCAGCGCCCCCCTCCATCTTCATCCTCCGTGAACTCTTCCCTAGTAGCCTTCTCGTTCCTCCAATACTCCTTGAAGATTGTCGGCCCTCGCAGTTGGATCTCCCCTACTCTCTCGCGCCCAGTCGCGTCAATCTCTTCACCTGGCATGATGACCTCATTCGCATCCGTGTCGAAGAGTCTGCATTCGACGTAGGGGAGAGGCCAGCCCACACTGTTGTCGACGCGGTCCGCGAAATTCAAACCACAGCTGAGCGCCATGCCGACTTCGGTCATACCATAGCGTTCTAGGAGGACGTTTCCGTGACTCAGCTCTGTCCACGCAGTCTTTGTGGAGGTTGGTAGAGCAGCAGATCCGGAGATGTTCAGCCGGAGGTTTATGGGGGAGATGGCAGTTTGTGTTGCTTGTTGAATTTCCGTTGGGAGGGATTTGTGAGTTGATAGGAGCCGGTTGTATATTGTCGGGACGGCGGTTAGGAATGTGATTTTCTCCTTAATTGGTTTCGTAGGAATACTGCTGGCCTTGCTTGGTGGAATGAAAGGGGACCCTAGTCTCTTCCAAACTGCGGTTGGGTTGAACGGGAACAGGAACTCGATAGACGAACCCGCTAATAATGGAGCAAGAATGGCATTGACCACGCCGTGGATGTGGTGGAGGGGCATCAAATGGAGCAGTCGATCGTCGGGGGAGTATTCCCATGCCTCAACCAAGGACTGGGTTTGCGCTGATAGGGCAGATTGCGGGAGGAAGACTCCTTTCTATTATGCGTGCGTTAACGTGTAAAGACTCCAGTATTCGTATCCCACCAAAAATACTTACCGGCCTATTCGTAGTCCCCGACGTGTACAGCATCATTCCACCTCGCGGATCCAACATACCTTGAAAGCGCAATTGTGTAACTGGATCCGCACCCCTTTCGATCTCGTCAAGTATTCTAAGGAGCATAGTATTCTCCGGATCCATCTGGACAAGTTCCTGAGCTTTCTTACTATATTTCTCCGTCGCCAGTAATAGACCAGCCTGCGAATTGTCCAAGATATATCTCAACTCGCCAGAGGGGAAGCTTGGTGAGAGAGGCAGTGCGATACCGTCGCAGGCAAGGATGGAGAGAAGAGCCACTGAGGTTTCGAAAATATCAGCATAATCCAACCTTCGATCAATAACAAGCAGTATCAATATATATACATGCATCAAAGGATTGAGTATGCAACAGTACCCACGTAGTCATAACCATTCTCTGCCAAAAATGCCACGGGCGAACCTTGCAAATCTACATTTTTGGGGAGTGCACCTGAACATTGCAGCAGGTTTTTTTGGGAGCGTAAAACATCGCCAATTAAGCTACCATAGGTGAAGGACCGGCCGGAGGCACTGTGGACGACGGCGATCGACTTCGGATCGTGGTGGTGTAGAGCGCGAAAGATGGGTAGGTCAGGGAGGGTAGATACGAGGCGGGCTTGGAAGCAGCAACCGTAAGAGAGATAGAAGCTGGGTGCAGGACTCAAAAAGCAGCGGTAGGATGCGTGAGTGAGAGATATTAGGCTGCGTGAGGTGAGCATGTTGGAGGTTGCGAAAGGTAAGTATGCGGAGGAGAAGTTCAGCCATGCCACAATAGCGGGCAAGGAGGAATCGGACTATTAGGAGATGATGTATGTTTGTAGGCCAATCAGAGACATTAACGCCATTCTCCTTCGATATGGTGAGGATTTTTTGAGCTTGCGACGAGAAGAATGAGACGAATTGGTGATGGGGATGTTGAAAAGAGTTCCTCGCAAGCAAGGACTAGGCCGAGAGGCTAAATACATAATCATGAATATTTAAATTGCACCGAAGGTTTGATACTCGACTTCTTCCCGCAATCAACAATCCTGGACCCTCCGTTTTCATTATTTTCTTATCCGGTTGAAACAATTCACACATATACCCATACGTAAAGCCAATGCTCCGCTCCATTCTCCCGCGCCAGATTCATTTTCTGCTGCTGCAACTCCGCTCGATCTCCAGTGCATCAATGTCGGCTACGCCTGTGGAAGACGCCATCCGCGCGAAGGTATTCAATATATATTTGTCAAACCAGGACAAGGGACCTAACAATAACCAAATCTCACCGAATTCTAGCTCCAACAAACCTTACAACCTTCCACTCTCATAATCCGCAATGACTCTAAACTCCACGCCCACCACGAGCCTATGCGCGGGAACACATCAACAGAGACGCATTTCCAGTAAAGCCATGTCTAACTACCATTTTAAAGCCCCTCACTCGCAAGATCCGTGATTCTAATACTATATACCCCACATCCAACAGCATAACAGTAACTTCACCCTCGTTCGCATCCAAGACGCAAGCCGCACGACATCGCATGGTCTACGCTGCGCTGAAGGAGGAGTTGGCACGGGAGGGAGGGATTCATGCGTTACAGTTGAAAACGCGGACGGCGGAGGAGGAGGTGAGGGACCAGGTGAGGGAGACTAAGGAGAAGGAGGTTGAGACGGAGTGAGCTGCGTATTGGTTGAACTGATTATTGGAGTCAAGTAAGCATACGTTTAAAGGCGGGGGCGGGGCTGCAATATTTATCTGGAGGTAAAGCATTGCCGGCTTAATTGTAATAGTAGAACAGAAAGGTATATCATATGAATTACTTTAAATGAAGAAACTACATTCTAGAGCTTGGAGCTCTGTGCATTTATGTCTTCCCACAAGGTTCTTTTGCCTGCTTTGCGAAAAGAAACAGAAATTATGTCAAGCGCGGTGTATTCGAAGAGTAAAATTATAGAAATGGATAGCTCAATTGGTATAATATGATCCGACAGGAATTATACATATAATCGGAAGGTAGCAAATGGTAAATACAAAGGAGGTGTCTAATCCAATGGGTGCAGGCGAATACGAACAAGAGATCAGGGGAACAAACAGCAACAAAAAGAAGGGAGTAAAATCAAATAGAAAAGAACACACAAGACTGAAGCTCCGATGATGTCATGAACAAAGTAGAACGGGATATTACTATATAGGTATTTAGTTAGTCTTGTGAGCACGATCGAAACCGTGTCATATAATGCGTAGACTTCCCTTCTTGTCTTTTCAGCAAGGCAAGTCGTTCTGTTCAAGATGGAATAAACAAAAACAAATGGAGCAACGAAAATATAAATAAAAAAGAAAGCCTCCAAAGATGAGGATTAAAAAATTAATTAGACAAACAGGTATAAAGAAACGGGATAGTGTCTGTGTACAGGCTAAGCGAAAAATCAAGGGGAGAAAACGCGAAACAGAGATAAGTAAATTAGACAAGTCACAGTACAACAGTAAAAAGGGGTCTCAAAGTGGGGTGTGGAAATACGCCAAAGCTGAACAATTTGAAAGATTTTTTTTCAAGAAAAAAAAAGGACGAAAAGTGTGGGTCATTGGCCAGAAACTGAGTTTGAGGGCTTCCAATCCCAAAGCCACAAAGATACGGGCATGGGACTATGGGGAGGAAGGATACCGGAAGACCTTGAGAATGTGGGTTGGGGACGACAGAGGGGGTATTGACTTGGAAGAGAAAAGAATAAGATATTATATGAGGGGGGGGGATTGGCAGGTTTGAAAGTGTCAGGAAAACCTGGCTTTGGTTTCGCGGTTGGCTTGAGGGAAGAAGCCAACGCGGGAAGTGAGGGAGGGCTCACTCGACCAGAGTCAGAGCGTGGAATTAAAGTTCAAGAGGTGGGGAGCAAGGTGAGTAAGAGAGTATCCGCAGAACTTCCACGGACTGGAAGAAGACAACAACGGCTGACAGGGGAACAGAAAATACGAGCTTATTTGCCGCTGCTCTTGCTGCCGCCAGGTCCAACCGTGAAATAGATCGCAAAGAAAAGTACGAGCACAAGAATAATGAGAACTATATCAGATATGAATTAGTGAGCTGGCCAAGATGGGATTTCAAAGTATATGTCCATTAAAAAAGACCGTACTCACCCACTATGCCCAGACAAATCCACTTCTTCTTGTTGCGAGCCCTTGCCTTCTTGATAGCACCGCCGATTTCCTCATTACCCTTTGTTATATTATTATGGATCTGTTCGGTCTGATCATCGATTCGTTCAACAGCGGCTTCCTGTTGGATGACAATAGCATCGAGATCCTGGAACATCTGTGATAGTTCCAGCAGGTCGCGCTCGATCTTCAGGATCTCGTCGTGTCTGGCACGCACCATCTGTGAAACTTTCTGTGCATCGCCGCGTCGGTCGCTTTGCATAAGCTGTGATAGAAGGAGAAAGATGAAGATTAGTATATGTGGTCCGACTGGTCTTCGAAAGGGCGATCATCTTGATACCTGACTTTCTACAACAGGGTTGGTGCTAGGTACTTACAGCCTGGCTGAATATTTGTTGTTGCGATGGGTCCTGGACAGCTTCTTTTACCTCCTCATCAGTAGCATCAGGACGCACAATTCGGTACTGTCTTGCCATTTGCGCCTCCAAGTCCTTGCGGAAATCAGACTGTACGGCATGGAAATTTGTAATGGCGGACTTTAGCTTCCGCTCGACCCTTCCGATCTGAGCGCTGTTGATGCTCTCCCCGGAACCAGGAGTCTGTTTTATGCCCTTCAAGCGTTGGACCAGATTCTGGTAAAGGCGTTTCGCATCGCTGGCTAATCCGTCTGCCTGCGAACGAATGGCATTCTCACGGGTGGGATCCGCATCTGTGAGCAGACGTCGGTACAAGCCTTGGATCTGCTCGATGTACCTCTCTACCTCATCGATACCCTGTTCAATATCTTTACATTGGTTTAGGATCGCACGCTTGTCGTTTGGTTCATCATAGCCTCCTTGGATTGGCGGGTCATATTGAGACATTTCTAGACCGCAGAACGGATTAATACTTCTGGTTTCCATAACACGTATGGTTCGAAAAAGTGGAGGGGATGTATCAATAATAGGAACCCATGATGGAGAGAGGACAGCGTACCGTATCGACCGGCACCAGCTTCTACATCGTTATTGTATCTATTGTCTTGTCGAGAGCTGTACGGATCATATTGGCCATAGCCTTGGCCGCCGTAGTTATTATTATACTGTCAAATGCAACACAACCCCCATTGAGGTTCGACATTAGCGGGATAGACTTTGTAAGGAGAACCAGGGGTTCGCAGTGCGATATGCAGGAAGTGGAGAGGTTGGTAGAACATAGGAGAACGCCAGCCGCATGACGGCAGGCTAAGACTCACACTCATGATGGCGGCAAAACGACGTTGAGCAGAATATGGCTTGATAGATGTTTTTCAATTGTCGATGCGATAGATAAAATGGCCGCTCAAAGAGGAATATTTTGAGTTGGTTAGTGCTGGTGGAGAGATTAAATAGGGTGGGAAATACGGAAGTAGATATTCGTCTCAAAAAAAAGGGGGGTACACGGGACGAGAATGCGAGGCACAACCTAGAAATGCAGAACAAGCGGGAAGAGGAGAATACACAGATATAAAAGGGACGAGTAAGACAGTCGAAGAGGACCAGGGAACAGAGTTGAAGAGACGAAGAGGCGAAGAATTGGAGTTTTGAAGTCGAAATTGACGCAGGAAGGGGAGGCTCAGTTGGGGTTAGCCTAAAGGAGGCCTTAGTCAGCGGCAGGTGACACAGGAGATACCTAGTCATCTACGGATATTTGGCGGGTATAATTGGTATCCGCTATGTTCCTCGTCCGAGGGGCGGAACACGACGGGGATCGTCCTGCATATTTGATTATTATTTCAGCTTTTGCTGAGCCGGCGCAATAACCATCCACATAGACACCACCAGACATCTTACAATCGCCTCTCTGCATCCCAAACCTCAAAGCGCCTAACAATTAACTCAAAGATTCTTGCTTCACCTAACCACCTTCGCCGTCGTCTCGCCTACCAGGCCTGAAACAGTCAAGGCGGCAGACATAATATCCTGTGATGCTGGCTGTTTCCACTGCGTCACGCTCACTGATGCTGCATATAGCATACTCCGATACTTGGACCTATGTACCCCATGTTGGCCAGCTTATTGCATCGGGTAATGCGAGAGTAGCAATAATCCCTGCATCCCATCCCTCCATAAATCTCAGCCACAGCCCTCTCTGCTCTGTACGGAGTACCAAGATCACCCATCTCCCTAGATCAAAATCGAACTGCTACCCGCAAGGCTATCAAACGAGGGGGCTTTCGTCAAGGGTGGCGCGTTTTGGGGCGCTGCGCTGGCTGGTCAAAGGCCAATTCGGCTCCAAATTCAATCCACCCAGGCTCAGGCTCCAAAATTCTTTGCCAAGTTAACCGCCGTTAGCCTTTTTCAAAAAAAAAAAAGCAGTTGCATGATCCGTCCTGTCGGCCACTAATTTCCCTTATAAAAATAGCTCTGTCAGAACACTTGCATCTGGCTCGCACTAGTGATATGGACGTTGCCAACTCGTTCGTCCAGTCAAGCTAAACCAACTGCCAACATCATCAGCGAACGGATCTGCCACCATGTTGTTGTTTGCAGATATGAAAAGAATCAGAAAATCTGAAACGTACCTACTGTCATAATGTGGAAGGTTCGCCTTCATGTGACCGAAAAATAAGGAATCTGCCAACAGAAACAGAACAAAAGGAAACACAGAAAGTGACAAAGCTGGATGGGTGATTAAGTGAACCAAACCCCATATCCATAGTCAGACCAAAGTCCTGTAGTTGCCGAGCAGTATTTCTTTCCCCTTCTTTTATTATCATTGCTATTTATTACCTATCGCTTTCTCCCTCTTTTGTTAACTTCTTTTTTCTTTGAAAGAAGACTCACTAAAGAGAGAAACCGGAAACCCTTGGGGCTAAACGAAGTCAACATCAATCCCAACTCCGGAGTTTCTGCCCGACAATGAAGAGTTACTTTTACCGGGCCCAATACCCGCTGGCCGCTATCGGGTTCCTTATCAGTTACTGCCTTATCACTCACAGATCTACAGTACATACTAGTATGTCTCCGTCTCTGATAGAAGCATCGGGAAATATGGCGCTCGCAAGCGACGAAGCAAGGATAAACTCAAACTCAAAGGCTTCTGATATGATGGACTTTTGTGGCCCCTGGGTTTGTTCAAAGGCACGTCTCTAAATCTTGTCGCATATCGGTCCCAACATTCCTAACACATCCGCGTTTACTGCTTCGTTCTATGCCATCGCAACACCGGCTCCATATCGATGGATTTATCAAGTAAATCAATTACTTTACATCACACTCGCTCGCTGCTCAAATGACCCATCCAAAGTCATTTCATATCCATGGCGTCTTATGCGCGAACATGCTGACTCTGACAGATATTTGCCATGAATCAGATCATATAAGGCCAATAATTGACCTATTTTCACATCCATAGCCTGTTCTTCCCTATTACGCATGTAGAAACAGGAATTCTTCTCACATTGACTCTATCCTCCTGTTGAGTAAAAGTAACTGAGGATACCAGCTTATTGCAGGAGAACTAATACTTAAAATTCTCAGGCGTGGATTGAGATCTCGTGGGTTTCCAACGCTTTGGTCATGGAATACTGGGGAGAACGCTAGGCCGTAGTCCACCCGAAAATGCCCCCACACGTAAGTGCCTCGACATACCTTCCAGTTCTTGGAGTCCTGCAAAGGTGGTTAGGAGAACTTGGCTATTTAGCCAAGAGGAGGATTTCATTTGTTAGGCTGGCGTGGGAAATGGGAGAGTTGGAAGGATATAAGTCGATTGACAACAGGTTGGTCTGATATGAACCTCACACACTATTTGGTGTTGATGCCGTTTCAATCCATTGTTGAGGCATGACTTTGCTATTTTGCACAGCCCCGTAGTATGGGTTTTTCCATGATGGAACTGGTTGGGAATGGAGTCTGTCGTATCATTTTCAAAGGATGTGGAAACATAATAAATGCCATTTTCCCATTCTAAGGCCACATATCTATCAATTCCTCTTTTCCATTAAGTTGTTATAAAATCCATTGCATGCGTGAACGTTATCTCCTTCATCGCCTATTTTTGTTTAAAGAAGAGGTCCCTTGTAATCAGTTGATTAATATCCCATTCGTGGTCAAGTTCGCTGCTAGCAGTTTATAATTAAATTTTCACCCTAACTTCACACACACATATATAGGTATGTATATAATCTGTGACCCATCATCAATCTCCCCTTGTCCCCCATCTCCGCGTCTCATCTCCATCTGCCCATTCACGTTCGACATACCCAAGACGCTTCTTAACCTCAACGACAGTACGAGTATCACCAGTATTCTTACCTAGATTGTCCGATAATTTGATGGCGGGCCGGCCGCCGGCAGACGAGAGTTTGATGACAATGTTTAGCGGCACGGATTTCTTGTGGTCGGATAGCCGTGTGAAATCATCTATGTGAGATGTTAATAAGGGTAGTGAAAGGAACAGAGGAACAGAGGCGCCCTTGTACGACACAAAATGGAGAAAAGGGGAAACGGGGCAACTTACTGGTAAGGAACGTCCCGACACCAAAGACAGGTTGGAATCCTGCTTCCTCAGCAACGACCTTGTAGTCCAAACACAGCTGCAGATTCAGCGAGTCGGAGAACACAAGCGTTTTCTTATCTTTAATGCCTTCCTTGTCGTAAAAGTCACGCACCATCTTGACGAAGTTGACTGGGTCGCCGGAGTCCTGGCGCACGCCCGTGAATGCCTGAGCATATGTTCTGGTACTCGAGGCATTTTGTTCCTCATTGGAGGGATATTTGATAGGCGCCTCGAATGGTGGTTCTATGTGGGATAAGTTGCCTGTTGTAGAATTGCCCTCCGTGAAGGAGGCTAAGGTGCCTTCCGCTCCTTGCGTTGCTGTTGTGTAGTTCGGTATTGGCTTGCGAAAGGCATCTAGAAAAGCGGGCGTGCCAAATGTATCGGTTAAAGCTATTCCCAGAACCTTCATGGTCTCTTGTGTTAGCCTCATTGAAAAAAGCTTCCTGATATGTCAAAATTGCAGGCTGCAAAATAACACACTGACCCCTTCCCCAAAACATCCAAGCCAATATCGCAAAGCAATTTCATTGGCATTCTCATAATTATCCGTAATAGCGGCAATTCCCATATACCACTCATGAGCAACGGTACCCACAGGAGTAACACCGTGCTTCATTGCGAAATGCACGTTGCTAGTGCCAGACATCGCACCTTTCCATCCTTTCACCTTGCCATCAGCTGCAGCGCGACAGAGGCCCTTCATAACCAGACTGTGAGTGTGATAACTCCTTCGCCTCCGCGTGCCGAATTCAGAGAAAATACATCCATGTTCTAGCAGGGTGGCGCCCTTTCGATATGCCTTCTCTTCCTGGTGCCGATAATCCCAGTCACGATCGCACCATTTAAAATATGCTTCACTGGCTAGTGCCAAGAGGGGTATCTCGTAGAGAATAGTCTCCACCCACAGGCCATTTATTGTTATGTTGATATCTCCAGTATCTGTTTCCGCGCCTGTGTCATTTATAGCGGTGAAGGAGATGTGAAGCTGCCCCGCAGGCTTGAAGCGGAAGGATGATAAGAACCACAGGTAAGCAGGGCTAAAGTATGGACATTGTGACTTGAGATATTCGTATTCCTCAGTTGTTAGAGATATATTTGCAAGTTCTACGGAGAGTCAGAATGAAAATAAAAATGAAAATAAAATAAATAAAAATTATAAGAATAAAACAGTACATATTCGGATCTACTTGGATTGGTCCTTTAGAAAAATAAAGAAAGAAAAAGGGGAGTAATACCACATACTGTCAATTTCATTCTTCAGCCATGTGTAAGCGGCCCTGGTAAATTTCATATCACTTGTCCGATTGGTGAGAGCATATGTTACTTCTGCACGTCATACATAGAGGGCAGCGGCCCGGTACAGACCCCATGCGGGATAGGTCATTAGTTATTAAGGACTCGCCAATTAACAGCTGTAAAGAACCAGCTGCGATAATGGATTTCAAAAGAGAATTAAAGACCCACTCACCAGCATCGGGGAAGTATTTGAGCACCGCACATTGCATGGTAAGTTTGTATAGGTCTGTATCAAGCAGGGAGAACACCCCCTCCGGCACCGAAGGAGGGGTGGAAGAGTCACTCATGGTTTAGTACTCGGGGACGTCAAGGAGTTAATAGAGACAATGTAAGTAAGGAGTGGGGGATATATGTGTCTAGCAGCGATATCAAATGGGAACTTGCCGTGGTTGAGCTTGTTGTCCGCGAGGCTATATGTTTGCTCTGTTTGCATACACTTCTGCTCCCGTCTATCAGCGACGTCGATGGTACTATTGCCATCTAGAAGGAGATGATGGTGTGATTATTATTATTCTTACACGGGCAACTTGATACCTAGTTGTCCACCCACTCTATCAAGGCATGTGTCGTCAAACGCAAATTCGTCCTGAATATAGCCCACACCTTGTATTGCAACTGTCCAGAACCCACAAGGCAACATGATGCATGTGATAAAATTAGGAAGATACAAGGATAGAGGTTAAGATGTGGTGTTATTTACAGAAGATGGTTACTGGAGTACAACGCAGATACCACCATGCAATGGCACCAACTGGCTTTAAAAAACTGCGTGAGGGTGGATAAGTGGGTTATTCAATTCCTAATGCAATATATGCCCAAACAGATAGTTATTACTAAAAAGAATAAAAACCCAAAAGCACGAACACGAGCAAGCAATATCGGTTTTCAAGACTAAAGAGGTATAATAAGAGAAAACGCCAGGGTATGGATGCATCGAGCTGACACGAGATAGGAACAAATACATGGTCAAATTAAAAAATTAGAGGAAATCATCGCCATCAATGACATGACAACATTTAGATCAGGGATTAGCAAGGCATGATTACAAAATAGCAACACAGGCGCGAAAAAAAAAAGACATTACAGACTTATGGTAAATTAAAGGATAGTAAGACAGAAGAATGAAGAGAAACGAAAAAGTAAAAGAGAATATGCCAAGAGCGGGGAACGGGAACGGGAATGGGTAGTAATGTGGGGTTGATTAGGTGGTGCGTGGTGCGTAGTGCGAAGTGCGTAGTGCGAAGTGGGGTGAGAGAGGCGCTGAAGGGGAAAGGGAGAGTGAGCCTCATGCCGAAACAGCATGCCACAAAAACACCTCGAGAGCTAAACAAGGGAGGGAGGAAGGGGGGGGGAAAGGTAAATCAAGATTCAAAACGGAGAAAGACCAGGGAAGCTGATGTGGGCGAAGGGAAAAGCAGGGAGCCAGAAAATGCATTATCAAAACACACCCAACAAGCCATCGGTCAGCAGGATGCGGCTGTTCATGCACAACTCGTGATTTGTTAGGTTGTGGCATCCATGTCCAAGCTGAAGGCACTCTACATGTGGGGGAAGCTGCGACGCAAGGATCTTCTGGGATTGTCTGACGAATATGCCGAGTCGAAGACGGACGCGCCACATAGGCATGGAGATAAGGGGTCGAGATCTTTGTCACAATGACGGGACGGAGGACGGAAGGGATAGAGTTTCACGGAAATTGGTGCAGCATGCGAGTAAGCATGCATATAAATTGCCGAGATATGGGCGGGACGATTCGTGCTGGAGATGTGGTATCCCCAATTGATATGGAACCCTCATTCTCCCTGCCATGCCACAGTCCAGGGGTTGTTGGAACAGCTAAAGAATGCATTATTGTCATAATTACCGCCAACCAGCAGATGGAGGACAGTTGCCCCGGCACCCAAGCGACGACATTTGGGTTTGCTGGAGTAATCCGTATCGAGGTCTCGACTGTCAAAGAATCGATGGGTTCCAGGATATGCAATGTGAAGATCGGACATGCGCAGCAAGCATCGCAGCAGAGCAGGGATATCGCGGCAGGGGGATACTTTGCAGGTTGACAATAGTGTCTGCGGGGAGAGGGGATGGGGTGGGTTGTCCGGGTATGGCGTGGCGGTTGAGCGATCAGGTCCAAGGGGTGCGCCAGCAGCTGTCGTTGAAAATATGCAGTAATGCGCAAACCAAGGCTGGGAGAGTGAGAGCTCCAAGCCCCGAAGGAGGGTCAGATGACTGAGGCAGCCGAAGCTAAGAACTGCCTAGGTGCTAACAGGGCTTAGGTGGTTCAGGGGTACAGAACACGTTGCCAGCCACTCCACAACGGGTCGTCAGGACAGGAAGCCCCATTTAACATTTGGCAAGAATGGGTTCCAAGGTTTAGTTGACCCGTTCCACGTGGATTTAGCTGGCTAGAGCAGAGAAGGTAAACCCGCACCGAAATTTCCAGGACATTGTGACTTTTGTGAGGCCGAGAGGAGTAAGGATGTGTCAGAACTCGTATTTACTTGAACCTTAGGGCGACCGAAGGTGCAGGGCTGACCGGTGTTCTCCGGGTTTTGGATATTATCCCAGCCCTCCTTCTCTGAATTGGGAATAGGAGAAATCAGCCGACAGGGGAGGGTAGGGTTTGCTGACTGGTTGAGGCATCGGGAATCGGGTCAGCAGTAGAAATTTGACAAGCTGGAATCTTATGACGTGACGTGGAGCGGTAAAAGGTATGCCGAGAAAGTGAAACGAGGAAAAAAATTTAAAACGAAAAAAAATAAAAATAAAAATAAAAAAAAAAAAAAATTAAAATTAAAATTAAAATAAAATAAAAGAAGAGAAAATAAAATAGGGCATGCAGATAAAGTGATTTTTGGCGCGATATTTTAGGCCCACAAGAGGCAGGGTGCGAGAAAGCAGCGGATTGCAATCGAGATGTTTTAGGATCCATATCGATGTGACAAGACGAAATTAACAGCCAGCTGCCAATATGACCTGTTTATATACATGAGTTTCGGAGGATGGCCAAGTAGATGAGGAATTGGAGAGCGAAATCGACGGCGAGGATTTAGACGAGGAGAATCATCCACACACACGGTCACACACAACGATATCCATAGTGACGATTTATTTGGGTACCGGTGGAAGAGGACCCTTAGGAGGAGGCCCCGGGCAAGGAGGATATTGACTGGCGGAGGTTGTATAGGAAGGCATTGTGAGAGTTGGAGGACGCTGTTGTGCCGGAGACAGACGTTTGAAGATGTTGGGGAATGTCGAGGGAACTTTAGATATATTCGAGGGTGATTATCTGTAGAAGATTAAGGTGTAACTATCAAGTTTGGACTCTCGAGGACCAAGAGGCGGTTATATAGTATATAATTAGTTTAAGGAGCGTGGGAGGGAAATAATAAAAATAGTCCGATTTTTATTCAGCAAAAAGACGGACGAAGAGAAGGAAGACGAGATATTTATGGCCGAGAAGAGCGAAAATTAAAGAAATAATACAAACGTCAGACAAGAATTAGGTACCCGGTATTTTATATTGCTTTTTGCCCTGTTTTCTTTCTCTCTTTCCTGCGCATTTCCTTGAAATTTTCTGCCTTTGTTGAGTATTGATATTTACAGATCCCATTACTTTCAAATTGGTGTCACGCCGGTACACAGGAAAATACGAGAGTATTTGGGCCTCTCCCCAGCCTTTTTTTTGAATTTTACACAGCTACAGGGATGCTTCATGCTTCAAAAAAAAAAAAAAAAAAAAAAAAAAAAAAAAAAAAAAAGAGAGAGAGAGGTACGTTTTTCAGTGAGGCTTTGATTATTTATTATTTATTGACTTAACTATTTCTTACTGAAGGCGGATGCTGATGAAGCACTACCATCTGATGAAGCTAAGCTGCATCCCAGAATCCTGCATCCCTTGTCAGTGTAACTCCCAACAGCCATGTGCAGGGCATTCGTACATGTCGAGTATTCTGTACACATACAGGAGATCAATTCAATCAGATAGAAGCAGTTCCATGTGAGAATATAATGCGCACATTTGCATCTCCACGTATTCATCACGCATACTCTCTAATAATCAAATGCAAAACAAAATAGTGACCCACATCCCCAGATTTGCCATCGGCTCTTATATCCAACCTTTCCCACGGTTGCGAGGTGGAAAGCGGTGCGATTCATCCTCTGACATAGGGTTCGGATATCCAACCGCGACAAAGCATCTCATCAGATGTGTCATGAATGGTTTGCACTGGGTATCATCATGCATCCTGCTCCGAACATCTGTACACATTTATCAGCCATTTGCCTCATCCCTGTTTGTAGCCTGCGCTAGCGACCAACTATCTCTGCAGGCAGCGATGTGACTGTATTGGCCGATTTGCTCGCAAGGGCTGAATGCGCAGCATCAAGGCCTGCATGACCCAGAGTGCTGGGATCTCGGATCAGGGCTCTCAGGGATGGACGTCAGTGAGTCTGCAATTTTGCGTCGTGGTGGTTGTGGTGACACGATGGACAGGGTTTAATCCTGTCCTTGGCCATCCCTCCAAACATGGAACAGCACAAATTGATCGTGGGGGAAACGATTCTTGTTGATTGCAAAAGATTTTTTCCTTCTCATCCTTCGGGAAATTTCCCGGTTTTCTTTCTCTTTTTTTCCCCCCTTAAGTGGGCATGAAGTTGAAGCAACGATGAGGCACAATTAAAATGAAGCTCCACTGTGGCGGTGGCCTTTCTCCCTCCAGGATTCTCTCCGCCATCTCCATCGTTGCCCAGCGAGATCGTGATCGTCCTCTTTGTGTCGCCAACCCACACCATCCACGCCGCACGCCATGCGCCCTGCCAGAGGCTGAAACCTAGCGTATGGTGTCAACTCGAAACACCCAAACCCAATTCGGTTATTTACAACACTAGTAATCTGTCTGACTCTACCAGTGAGTGAACGTGGAAGGTTGTCCTCATTTCACCAAAGACCACGGTCCAAAGAATGGAGCTCGTTCTGTCACGAGCTGAAATTTTCCGGATAAGCCGTACTAGACCAGCGAACGACTCAACGACGTTAGCGATGTACTGAGTCTTCACTGAAGCTAAAAGCGCTGAGATAAAATACCTGTGTGTCCGATTTCTTTTAAAGAGAAAACTGGCGAAAATCTCTGTGGCCCTGTGATCTAGAATCCCCACTTGATGAACTTCCCATTCTCTGTTTTTTACTGTGAGGAGGTCAAGGGCTTCAGAACAAATAGTACTCCTATTATTTTATATTTAACATTTAATTTTGTCTACGTCGTATCTTGAACAATCATCTTGTGTTAAAAGCGGTCTGACTGGCTGACCCAAATTCCTATAAATAATATCATACGCTCATTAGCTGTAATATCCTGATATCAAAATTTACATTTCCTATTTTGGGGAAGATTGCTTTCTTCGGCATATTTTGCTTTATCGCCTTGCAAAATATACCCTTCCATCCAAAATCGATCGAATGCAAGGTGCAAACAAATCTATAAATGGATTGATGTGCGAGCTTTTGCGGGAGAGCATAAAACGAACAGAGACTCATGGGTGTGACATCATGGCGCACTGGAGGCAATGCCTTGCACGGAAAAATCGAGGCCAAATAAACAGGAACGAGGAATTGAACATGCTCTCCCGTTAAGATTGCGGGCGACTGACACTCCGTGGCAGGAAAATACTCCTGCAGATTACCTTAGCCTCCAGCTCATTGCGGCGGTACGTGATGCCGAGAATGGGCCGCATAGAAATCTTTTCTTTCATTCATTTCTTTTTCCCTTCTCCTCCCTTCCTTTTCTTTGTTTTCCAAAAAGCAAAATACCCTGGCCATGAAACCCCGAAGCCAAAGGTTAACGTGCATTGAATCTGGGAATTAAATATTGGTGCTGGGCTGGGCAAAATGATTGTCTTAGTCTGTGTGGACCTTGCAGCTGGCGTATGTCGTTCTGAGTCACACACTCGATGGAATGAATATCTGATATTGTTCCAATCTTTCAGTTGGTGTCGCTAAGCTCGGTAAATCATGAAGCTGAACAAGTGTGCACCCTACGACAGCTACTGTACAACCGAGGGCTTTACCATTATTATTATGATTATTATTTACGAACCGCATCATCAAGAAATAGTTTGTAGACCGAATTCAGATATAATATCATCATAAAGTCAACGCAAGCCTCCATGCATGGATCTGCAACTCCCCTCCCCGCCGTGAATCCGCAGTTACCTTATTCCCTATATGGCCCAACCGTGGTTTACAAGTCCTAACCTTTCGAGAAAGGTTCCATGCACCTAATTTGCTCCTGCCGCTCTTCCTCTATATTTAGAGGTGCCGAGATATCTGGTTGAACAAAAAATCGGTCAGCGGGTAAAAGTCGTCGACCAGCCATATCTACATTATTGAGATTGTCTTCGTCAGGTAAGTTCAATGAACCGTGAATGATGTCTGTGAACGTCAGCTAGCATTCTAGAATGTTTCTAGCTCCCAGAACCACCAGTCCGCTCCACAGGTGCCTATCCCCTAGACTCAAAATTCATTACATTGCATTGTAGCACAAGACTCGAAAGACAAAACAACGACGCTTACGTGCATCACCTCCCTCATGGAGACTTAATGTCGTGTTCTAATAGCCATGTAGGTACTGGATGGCATTTAGCCGTGTGACTGGAAACAGCGGGGACACAACATAAACCAGGCTTCAATAAATACAAGGGGCATGCAGACACTCTTGAGCGTAAAGTTGAAGGGAGAAAATCATTCACCTGGTGGCTAAAACTTAAAGTTCAATTCCTAGCATGCTTAACCTAGTTTCGGAGCAAAATCTGACGCTGATGTTGCTATAAACTTACAGAGTTACATGAAATAATCTCACTACATCGAAAAAGCCATTCGTTAAAGATAAAATGCTCCATTCTGACGCAGGCAATACGACTATTAATGATAAATTTATGTACCGTTTCTTGACTCTGCTCACATTTTAGATGCAAGGCATGATTCTAAATGCAGGGGATGTCCCTGCGTTCCAATTTCTGAACGTGTTATTGTCAAGACGTCACCATTTGTTCGTCTTGCTGAAGGCGCTACGATGAACTTGGTTGCTTTGAAGAATTCTGTTCTTCCTCCAGTTGTGCCCAGTTATTTCGTCCACAGCGGCCAGGTTTCCAATGTAAATGGAGCAGATCTAAAGTGATTACCTCTCAAAAGCCTGACTTGCGAGAGTGGTTTTACACGGATTCGGTATATGTTCCAGGAGTTGAAGGAATTCCTCTTCCTCAGGGCTGAGGCAATGGGAGTTGTATGGGACTCTTTAGATTTTTTTTTTTTTTCGTTCCTCCGTCGAGTCACAGGTTTAGGCTGTTTAAGGTGATTCGTGATTTTTCACCTTTGGCTTCGCAATGGACCCTAGTCAGATTAACCTATAAGTTAAACCGCGAATATAACTAACTAAACGAGATTGGCTGGATGTTAAAGAAATATCAGAAATGGAGGGGAGAGTGTATTTCAAGCAACGTACTCCGTACACACTTCATAATCTCGAGTCATAAGACAATCAAGACGCCGCTAGAATATAAATGAGAATTGACAAATGCTCTAACCACTTCATCCTTCCTGTATAGTTTAGGGCACCATTTCTTTCTCCCAGAATACCAGAACCTCTATATCCTGCAACTTCTGAGAATATTCCGCTTGCCATTTTCACGGCCACATAGCCTCCAACAAATGGCTGTATTTTTCTCCGACCTAACTATGCGGCTTAGGCAACCTTACCACTTTTTCAACCTTCTTACAAAACATTAGCGGGCCATGTACGGCCTTAACAAGGTGGGCCATTTTGGACAAGTGGTATCTGGCGATGGAATTCAGCCAGCCGAGTTCATCTTCGATATTCACAATTACGATAGAAACTCCCTAATACGCCGTTGACAAGGCAGTTCTCGGCATCGCGGCGCATGCCTAGAACTATATAGCCGACTTTGACTAGGGACTCAAAGATGCTTGCATTCAAAAATGATCTGCCGTGAACACTACCAGAGCTAAAATCTAGCAGCATTCATTTTGATTTCTCAATATCTGCTCCGCAGAAGTTGAGTTTTGTTCTTTAGCAGCATTCAAACCAATTCCCGCTCCCTGAACATCTAAGCAGTTGTGATGGAAGGATGAGCTGTGTTGCACATATCTCAGTAGTATTTTTCTGCTAACACACACCAACCAATTCCCCAGACGCAGAAGAACTGACAAGGATTGCTGAAGTCATGGAGCACTCCATCTTTGCTTTCCTACAGTCTAGACACGGGTTGTCCATTAGGTTTCAGTTACTGAGAATTTCGTGGACAATACATCAATCGCAAGGATAGCAGCGAGAGTTATTATGAGCCGTAGTTATAAACTCATCACACAATTCTGGGATGCAGTTTATGAGATCATACTGACCACCAATTTGCGAAGGCGGCCTTGGTTCTCTGATTATTTTTATTATTAAGCCGCTGAAAGACTAAATTGCTCTTAAAAACAATTCATTGAAACGTATATCTATTGCCTCTTCTTGTTTCCCTATTTTTATTCCTGGATTCGCTGGGTGTGACTGTCCCTATTTGCTTTTCACTGTCTATTCAAGACTTCGTCCTTACGCTGAGATAGCTGGTAGTCTTTTTCTTGCTTACAGCTGCAGCCCTCACACAAGGACATGTCCATATACAGAGTACAGAATCGGTGCTCCGTGCTTCGTGCAAAATTGGACGTCTAAATAAGCTCCGACTTGATCTTAGGTAGGCTTGAGAAATATCACGAGGTATGTCATCCCATTTCTTGATATAACTATACCAATGTGATGTTGTTGTAAACTCTATGTTCCTGGAGGGTTGTCAGTTTCGGAAAGCACTGTAGAGTAGCTGTCTCGATGGTTTGTTTAGTCTCCATCAATATCTGTCAGCCCAGTATTCCGAGGAAATAATGGTAGCAGTGGATGAAGACACTATTTGGCCTCCGTAGTGCTCGAACTAAACAAAGAGCGAGTCGTAATATATAAACAATAGCCAGGCCCTCAGCGTATATCATTCAGAAACCTGGACATGCCGATTGAATGAAGCCCGAAATCAACAGGAAATATCGCCACCCATGTTCCATTTTTCCTTCCCATGTTAAGTACCTCTCTAGAGACGCTTCACAGACCCAGGTCCGGGGGAGAGATACCTTGTAGGTAATCACGGGGAGATTATACGGAGGATTCTCGAAGTCAGCTACGCGCAGTTGAGGGCGGGATGTTTGGGATTTTTATTGTAAAAGGCAGGGGTGAAATACACCGATGAAAAATTGGCGCAGCATCGGCAATGGATCTCTTAATGACCAAAAATGCCAGGGGGCTGATAGCATACACATACATAACTCTAAAATGATTTCACAGAGGAAAGAAATAAATACATGAACTTTCCCTGTACCTGTATCTGTCATGTACGAATACAACAATGAAAGGGAAAAGCCAGCATCCAACATTCTCGACAAAAACAGCATGCTGAGTTATTTCAAGGGCGTGAAGCTCCCTGGTTGTTGGCGAAAATCCGCATCTGCCACAGACCAGGGAGTTCCCTGATTTAAGTTGAATCACATAACACGCTGAAAACATGAGGGCTGGAGTTTCGGTTGATGGATGGTGTGCGGATCAATGGAAGAAACAAAAATAGGACTCAGGTCGCGCAAATTGATATATTATATGTATGACATAAATGTATGAGCGTCTGGGGTATGCCGCAGATGAATCTCATAAAACACGATGCATCGATTGAAAGGTTGAATCCAGAGTTTCAGTCCAACAAAAGTATGGTAGAGGTATGAAAACAACTCACTCCCGGGGATGACACAAAGAAAGAAGTAAGATAGCCTTGTATAAAGTGGAATGCGAGGCCTGGAGGGGCACTTCTCGTCAACTCGGCTCGGTACATGCATATGTAAGGAATCGACAATCCATTCTGTGCATGGAGAACCTCAGTATGGAGTCATAACTATATCTAGAACCACTCAGAGATGTGAATTGTTTGCGCATCCTGCAATTTCGAGCATGTCGATGTCACACAAGTCACACAACGCCTCGATTTTGAAATTTAACCCAAAGGCCAGCACATCAAACTTGAATGAGGCAGCCCGGATGGGAGGTGAAGGTATTGAATGATGCAGACCAATGTTTTATGCCTTGCCACAGTGAACACGTAGCCAGCTAGGGATGCCCTAGACTGCGTGCCCTTTTTCAGCTACCACCTTCACACCGAATGACTTTCACACATGACTCGTTAGTTGAGCCTCGGAGGACTCGGGTTATGACGGTACAAAAACGTAGCTGATGAATGAAGCTGTATCTGGGCTTAACCCTCTTCAAATTCCTGAGGGGCCTGTGTGGAGATCCATTCTTCCATCAATGCTTGCCCAGCTGGTACTGTATCAGTTTTTGACCTCGCTCTATCGCCCTTCCGGGCGACGAGAAGACACAATATTTTTTCCCCTATTATGAACCCTTTATAGCTGGTGGTTAAGCGTGGTTTCTTGTCTTGGGGTTCCGGAGTGGGTTCTACCTGGGGCTTTTTTCGTTTCGTGACATGCGTGTCCTCACCATCGTTATCGGTTTCCGCATTAGAATCACTTTCTGTACAATCCCTTCGTCTTCTTCGCCGTCGGCTTGTTGATGACTGGATGCCTTCATCAGCTGCAGGGATATCCTGCAAGTTGATCGGGGTTTCATCGTCGCTCTCTGGTAAAATAGTCGATATCGTCAAAGAGTCATCGGTAATGGGAATCGGAGAGTCATCAGTTCCAGTTAACTTCCTTGAGTTACTTTGGATTTTGGGCGGCTGATCGTCGAAAGACTTTAGTTTTGTAATAATTGAGTGGGCTGTGCCTCCCGCACGAAGGAAAATAGAAACCTCAAAATCATCTATTCCGACGTGTTAGCTATACAGTAGTTGCAAGAAGTCTCATTAGTAAAGTAAACTAGATAATAATACCCTCTGACAGGACGTCCTTTACGGGCTTCGACTTCTTTGTGCGAGCTCGTTCAGTTTCCTCTCGCAGCTTCGGAAGGACTAAGGGCTGTATGCTCTTGAATACACGGGGTAGAGCTGGGTCGCGGGTATCAAGCAACCAGCGTGAATCGACCGGATTCTCAAGATATATTCTGCATTCAAGCACTGAGTATTTGCTGACGCGAAGGTAGCGTCTGATTGGAGGCATCGTGAAAAGGCTCGTTGCAAAGTGAAGGAGATGAGAAGAATCAATCTAGTCGACACGGCTTCTATGCTGGAATGCTTTCCTTTTCCCTCCCCCGCAGCTCAATCTCGGCTCGATTCATTCATCCATTAAGCAGCTAATCAGTTAGTTAAATGAACTACGCAGTAGTGACGCAGGACCACTTTGTACCATTACAGTAATGTAGTAAAGTTGAACGTGCATTATACATATGTTTGTCTTGTTTGTCTTACAAAGTCACTCTAGGTATCCCCTCGTCCGTAGGTTTGTGCAAAATTAGCGTGGTTTCATTAGTGTATATTATACGAGATCTCATTGAATAATCAGTGTATTTTTGAGTATTCATCGGTATTAGTGTAATATATAAACCCTAATTAAGGATCCGCGTAAATAGATATTAGGATATACTATGAAATTCCGCCCAACATCGAGTTTTCAAACATAAGGGGGTATTTTGACACTCTGAACAGCCAGAATTTGATCTCCCTATCTTTTTATATTTCTGCTGGCCAATCTTTCGTTTATATTGACACCAGGCACAAACACGCTGCTTTGGAAGAGGAATCCGTTGATGATTTAGATTAGAATTTGATCATTCCCTTGATAAATTATCATGAATCCTAGGTGTGAATTCAAAGAGTTCCTGGTAAAGCTTCTCATGAAAGCTTATATGAGAAGGAAGATCCTTCGCTGGAATCCCCTGCTGCTTCATATATAGATATTGAAGCCGGTATGCATTAATAGCCGCGGAATCAATAAGCCAGTAGAGAATAGGAAGCCAGGTGCGATAGGTGACTCTATGACTAGTATATGCTGCCCAGTATTGATTTGCTAGGTCTACCCCATTCATATGATGATTATAATCATCTATAATCAATGAGATTTTCAGCTTCTTTTGTGGTTGACCTTCAAAGGCTTTTCTAACAATATTGGCATTGGTTAGAAGTTCCCCTGGGCATTTACGAGTACGTTCAATAACTGCGTCCAATGAATGAATCGTAGTTAGTGTCAATACCATATTATTATCTTGCCAGGCAAGACAGAGAACATTCTCTTTTTCAATGGCATGCAGGGTATTCCAGGGTATGGAATTTGAATGCTCTCGAAGCTCGCCTAGTACTGCTGGAACCTGGTTTGGACGAGTGGTTCCACATGCTCCATACCCCTGTTGACGTAGTTCTTTGAATAAAGGAACTGATGTAAAGTAGTTATCCATATAAATTGAATAGGATGTGACCAGCTGTGAGATAGAGATTTCATTAGGCGTGGCATTCGGCGTAGCATTCGGGGGGGGGATATTCGGGTTGATATTAGGGCCAATATTATGGGTGATATTAGAGTCGATATTAGGGGTGGCATTCGGCATGGTATTCAGCGTATTCGGTGTGGATATCATAGGAAGCCGCTTCACCAGATTCACCACCATAGATCCGGTTTTTGTTAACATAGGGAATTGGAAAATAGGCATTATACCCTGCCGGCGGCTAGACCAGGAAAAAGACCATAAATAGCCATGTTCTGCTAGGCCAAATATCTTATATCCTCGAGGAATTGATTTATTAGGCATCTTGTATGTATGTTGACTCCGTCCGAAGCATTTAACCATAATCTCATCAATGGAAATCTTAGAGCCAGGGGTATAGTATTTTCGGCATGCCATATGAAACTTAGTAGCTAATGGCTCTACCTTATACCACCAATCCTTATTTTTGGCCTCCGGGCGGCGGGCCTCATGAGGGTTAGATATATGGATATATCGTTTAATCTGTTTGAAACGCGTATGGGTCATATAGGATTGAATGGAATGAATAGAGCCTTGTTTCAGATCATTCCACCAGTATAGATCAGTTCGATGGGATTTATGAACTTCCATATAGAGAAGAATGCCTATAAAGACCTTTATCTCCACTGGATTGATATTTTTCCATGAACATTGCTGAATAGAAGGCTTTGAGAATATAGATATTTCAGAAATCTCTATATCTATATCTTGAGCTTTCTCATTCTCCTCCATTTCTGAAAGCTCTGGAGCTTCATCATCAGTATCTCTAGTATCTCTCTTTAATTTTGCATAGAGATTAGTAGAATTACTGATATTTTGAAAGCATTCCTCAAAGAAGAATAAGGTAAACAGGGTGTATGGACTGCTAATATTGATATTTGCAGAAATATTGAGAATTGGATCTCATGAGGTAGGCAGTATTGGGTGGAATTTCACTGATTCTAAAGGTGGAAGTTCTGCAATAACCTCCTCAACAGGCCGTTTTCATTTTCTTGATGTTTTTGTATGAACTAGAGAATGAATTAGTTAGCTAGGTCATTTGAATTGATTAATATAAGGAACTCACCATTGGATTTAGTAGGTTTCTCAGTGGATTCCACGTTCGCAGGTTTGGGGGGTTCCATATTCGCGGGTAGGGGGATAGGTGGGTGAATATATGAGAATCAGGCAGGCAGGCAGACAGGCAGGGCTTCAAACGCGTTGAATTCCATACGCATTCTTAAGATTTACATGGGATCTTCAATCAGTGGATCTAAATGACCAATTATTATTCATATAAAATTATATAGGATTCTATTGGTTATGCCCAGGGCGCCGGTGCAGAATTCCATACACTAATTGAAACCACGCTAATTTTGCACAAACCTACGGACGAGGGGATACGTGCCTAACTTGACGGCCAAGCTTTGATGAAGTTCACCACTTTCTTGCGGGTTACAGTTGAACGTGGTTCGAATTTTTGCCCAGGAATTTTGAACCACCTGCCATGGTCCAACTTTGTCAATTAGAGGCAGCTCCCTATAGTTGACTATAATTAATACAGTATTCCCTCAACGCCATCCCAACCTTTTCGTTTTCGTGAATTTACTACCTCCTCAACGTGTTCTTGTCTATAGGTTTGCCAAGTCCTTCACACTCGATTTGTGAAAGGATGTTTACCGTTGATTCTCCATCATTCAATGTTCCATCTTGAACTCCTCCGGTCTCCGTGACCACTATACTGTGTGACTCATGCGAATGAAAATTGAACAGAGATAAGTCGAACCCATGGGGATTCCCTGCCAGGCGTGCGTGTCTGTGCTTCGGCCATGGTTCCCCTCCTGTGTACGACGGCCGACGCCGAGGGTCGTTGGATCGTTTGAAAAAAGTATAGAGAGATCCGTATGAGGAAAAGCAGGATGTCATCACTGCTATACTGCTTTCGATCATGGCCCAAAATACCTTCCAGCTAACAGGAGGATGGACACCAGGGAAGTTGAGAGATATAATTCTGATGAGGGAGGTTGCAACGATGATGAGTCCCAACGAGAACAGGCATATAATGCCTAACTTCTGAGTCCAAGGTAGTCGGGATTTTGCAATGAACGAGATTGGAAGCGCCATAACTGGGGGTTTTGACGGGGAATTAGCCGCTATTTTCGAAGAAAGGGTTTAAATAGTGAGAAATGCTAATGGCTGTTCGGATAAAGTAAAATGGTAGTTTACTCATAAAATCAGTCACGATGTCAAGAGCCGCCCCAGTCTTCAAAGTAATATTATTACGCCGTATGTCATCTGAGTCCGCGCAGGGACCTTTTTCCAGTTAGCGACTGGGTTCATAAACTCGACACTTATGGTTTCGTGAAATCTCTGTACCTAAGTAGAACTTGACACATGTCGCTGGTTCAAGTGATAAACTGGTCAAGCCCAGTACAACGGTGGTAATAGTAACAACCCACCAAGGTCTTCGAAAGCCAGGAATATTTTTAAATATCCTCCACATCAAAGCCAAAAAGCTGGCCTTAATTGCGTAAATGATGCAGTTATAAAGCACATCGACCGTGAATGATAATTTCAACATTGCGTTAAAGTGATGATGCCATCGAGGTGATTCGACAACAAGTGTCTCATATGCCTCAATATGATGAATGCAATATAGGGCAACGATATCTATGGCCAAGAGGAATGCGTATCCGAAAGTCGCGAACGTGTCTTCCCAGAATAGTCGACGAACAAACCGCAACCGAAACCCCAAACGAATTGCCATGAGAACCGTACATATTGCAAAGAAGGGCCATTCCGCAAGCTAGAGATAGAAAGAGAAGTTAGAAAGATTGAAAGCAAATCGACAGAGAGAGTTGTTATCGCTTGCCACCAGTGTTCTTTTGGACAAGCCCCCAGCACCGGTGACCTTTGCCATTCTGCCTGATGCTTCTTAAGCATTGGCTTCCATGAAATCAAGTTCGCCCCTGGCAACTTCAGGCGCACAGAGACAGTATCAGGGGCATCCTTTGTTTCGCCCGTAGGAGAGAATTTGTCTTCCCATCCGGGAAAGTAATTAGATGAGGATGTTAGGACAGGGAAATTTCGTGGGGATTGCTGTGGACAAAGTTTTGACTGACACTAAGAATTTAAACTGAAATACGGAGTACTCATACCAGCATCAAGTAATGCTGTTCAATCTCCTGATCAAAGAGGTATTACCTTTCGGGGGGGTTTCAGGGGTCATCAATGCCTGTGGCTTGCCCACTAGCTCACTAAACATTGCTCGATGGCAAAAGCAATGGCCTTCCCACTAGTAATGAGATTTCAGTTTAAATTCTTAGTATGAGCCAAAACTTTTACATGAGCCTCCGCACCGAGGATGAAATACGCCCAGGCATTGAAGATGAGGTCTCAGAGACGGACGCGGGAACTACCTTTGGTGAGTTAGGACTCCCCTGTCCATGGACCATGGCCATGGTCTGGCCAAAATCCGCCACTTTGGTCGGTGCCCATGCATTTTAAGACAAATGTGGATATTTTGAACTTTATTTAATTGATCAGATTATGCTTGGTTTTTGGTGAGAGTTATATGAAAAGTTATCTGGTTTTGCCTGAAGGACACAAATGTTTCTCTGGAAATGATAAACATGACGGCCAATTTATTTCTCCTTTATTAATCGGCCTAGTGTGGCTCCTCAAAGAATTCGTTGTCGCAGTGAGGGCCTGATCATATTGGACTTGGCTATGTCAGTATTCAGACAAACTGGCAATTGGTCTTTGTGTGGACAAGTCAAATAACTTCATATCTGCGAAAAACCATTCTTCGAATCGAGTCCTTATCATCATTAGTAGTTGTTTTGGGGGATCGCTGTCAAGAGCGATCATTGCTCCTCAGTGGGCTTTTCGACGGAATCCTTCAAAATTTAATTGATACTTAACAGACTACTCATATCATCGATGGGCGGGAATCGTCGAGATTATAAACTTAAATGTTCATCGTGAACGTTTGGGCTATAAAGCCCCTGAAGAAGGATTTGGGCTACGGACCGCTGTTCCTTGCTGTCATGCAAATTTGTTGCCCATACCAAACATCACAACTATGACTGACATTGCAGAACTAGGTACCTATCCTTTACTAACCCCAATTTGCCTGGAGGTGGACGATTTTATCAAAAGGTTAGAATAGATGGTGTTGCCTGAGGTCAGGTACTGAGTGAAATATCCAGGCAAATCCGAGGGCAGCGTCCAATCGACGACACCCTCCAGATCGATCAGAAAGCAGGAGGCCCATATCGTTGGAGGGATTGGATTGGGTGGTTCGTCCCCTCTATATCACAATGGCGCTGGTGGTGGTTGAGCTCTTTTGCTCCAGTGGCCCAATACCTATATCGCCACACTCCACCTCGCTTGGCCGACGAGCAAACTGTTGAGAGGTTGAGAATTATTTCCATAGTCTTATAGAGATGGGCAGGAGACTGGCCATTTTGTTCGATCTCATAGTCGCTCACTCAAGAGGCCACACGAAAAATATGTAAATCCCATTGCATACCTCACATCGACAGTGCCTGGAGTTTGAGCAAAAAAAAATATGGGTTCATTTTCCCAAGATTTCAGCAGCGGAATCGAAAAAGGGAAGAGATATTTGTCTAGCATGCGCGGGATGCCTTTGAATACAGCCATGAATAAAAATAAGAGGAACGCATTATGAGTAACATCCATTTACTTTTCAATCATAAATAGCCAACCAAGATGCTCATTAGTTATGGCCATCGTGTTACATAATGCTTTGACTCTGTGCAAACGACTGGACAGATGGAATTGTCATAAACTGGGAACGATTGAAGTACTGGACAGGAGAAATGAAGTAAAGAAAAGAGTAGACACAAGAGAAAGAGGACAGGTTTCCGGGTTTCTAAGTGTGGTGAATTAAATTTCAAGGGCAGGCCTGGGTCAATGTCTATTGGCTCCCACATTCGCTTTACATTCATATATAGGTGTTATATATCCAGATTCGATAAACAAACATATCGATGATCTGAAAGTCTGGAGATATATAGTTTTAATACCACCTGCCTGCCTGCCTGCCTACATACGATATGAAGATCTGGTGATTTACAGATTGCTCTCTGCCTCTATACTAGCCATAATGAAGATATAAATAAATACCACTATTTATACTCTAAATATTTAGAGATTTATGTAGATTATATCTAACTTCGAAAGATTTTTTTACTATATTATGAAATATATTAATGATTTAACTTGATGTTTTGAAATGTTTTTAGAAGATAATTACGTATGTTCAAAAGTCACAAGTGAGTGACATTTTCAATGAAATACTTATATATGTTGTATAAACTAGAGATGGATAGAAAATTCAGAGAGAGAGAGAGAGAGAGATAATTTGATATGTTCGTTTTAAATTGATATGATTATATTAGTTTTTTCCTTGGATAACTCTGTGAAAGCTCTGGAGTTTACTATGAATTCTATAAGCCGATTGGTTTAGATTCTACAGGATTTGACAGAAGTTCAAACTCTCATTTAGTTTGTGGTTAGCTTTGAAGGTTAAAAGCAGACCATATCACGTGGACCATATAAACAAGAAAGTGGAACCTCGGGCATCTCCCAGAACGATTGTGATCAATACGTCTTATGTGGTGGATGAAATCGGCTACCTCATTTGTATTATTAGCAACCTCCGTCCTCTATCAATAAAGCCGTACTGTTCACTCTCAGGCTGGTGAACAGTGTCAGAAACACTCCCAACGATTTCAGAGCTTCTCCAGCTCCTTACCAGGTGTATACTTGTATACGTTCATATTTGTTGGATAGCAAAATCAAATCGGTTCGCGGAAATAGGTACGCCGTAACCTGTGCGCAACAAACTCAACGCAAACCTAGCCATATATGAGGGTGTCTGGCGCGTGGGACTGTGAAGGAACAGGAGGGAGGAAAGGAACTATAACAAGGGAGCATGTCAAAAGAAGGAAATAAAAGGAGAAAATCAAACTATGGCATTCGAACTACATATTTGGGGCCCAGCATTTGGGCTGCCTTCGATCGACCCACAATGTATTTCGATGGTTGCATATTTTGCTTTGGCCGTCCCCATGAAGTTAAGAGGTTCTGATGGGGAACAGGAACAGTGGGTGTTGGTAGCGGACAGCGATCCTGGTATGGTTCCAACTAGTGAGTAACGACCTTGTCATTTCACATATCAGATTCGCTGCTGTTTTCCGCCTTGCTCGCTTCCTTTTAAGGTGTATGCGGCTTATCCGTCTCCTTTACTGATTAAAAATACTATGAGACTAGAATATGGATGCTAATTAATGGGTATTTGCAGATGAACTACCAGCGTTATGGACCGGAACGAGGTGGATCAGTCGGTTCAGGAACATCGTAGCATACCTGAGCCAATACTCTGATGGAGAATGGGACTTGGATCGGTGGATGGGTCAAAAAGAGAAAGCAGATTGCATAGCGTAAGTGCATGTTTCTACCAAATCTAATTTCATTTTGAAACCAAAGCATATGAATTGCATTACAGGACCTAACAGTGGCGATAACAGGTTCTCATCCTTTCTCGAATCCCAAGGCCAGCCATTGATTGACCTTTCCTTATACGTGTCGAGTGATAATTATAACAATGCGACTTCCCAGGCCTATGCATCGTTTCTCCAATGGCCCAGCCAATGGATAACGCCACCACAAATTCGAAAACTGGCTAAGAAACGCACAGAATATCTCGGGCTTACATCCCTTGATGTCGATGTGATGGTGGAGGAGCAGAGATATCAAGCGCGGGATCCCAGCAGCCTAGCAAGCAAAATCCCAAAAAGCCTTATCCGCAAGCGCCAGGCGACAGTGAGCGATATTTTAAACAGGTCTTCAAAACAAAACCAGATACGACTGGAGGGCCTGGCCAGCGCATTTGTGGCACCTCTGGAAGAGCTTCTGGGGCGGAAAGGGTATCTGTTATCATCGGAAATTCCGTCGAGTCAAGATTGTTTGGCGTTGGGTTATCTCTCCCTGGCCTTAGTTCCAAACCTTCCAAACCCGTGGTTGAGAGATGCTGTCACGGAACACGGACCGCAATTAGTGGCCTATGTAGCCCGATTACGGTCGCGGTGTTTTGGCGATGTGCCAGTGGAGGTGTCCATGGCGTTTTCAGAGAGCGTGGGGGGTGCATCGAGCCTGCCTTGGCGAGCTCCGGAGCTGGTTAGCCTTGGAGCAATGGGAAAGCGGGCGCTGGAAGGGGTAGCGGATTCGATACCGATTGTGCAGCAGATCAGAGCCAACGCTAGATTGCAACGGGCGGGCGAGCAGGCGCAGGGGCCCTGTGAGGAGAAGGAGATAGCAGCGAAGGTCGCCACGATGCAGCGACGAGAGTTATATACGTCGATAGCTACTGTATTGGCTGGCCTAGGGATGTTTGTGGGATATGTGTTGTATGCGGGGTTCTTCCAGGTCGAACAGGCTGCTGAAATAGAGGAAGACGAGGACGAGGAGGGTGAGGAGGAGGAAGATGAGGAAGGAGAGGGAGAAGAAGAAAAGAAGGCGGACTATCCAAAAAGCAAGCTCCAGAATCCATCTCAGGAGGAGCCTGCCGGTGATACTCAGAAGCCCGTGTCGCCATTGGGAGAGGTGGGATCCATGCTGGGGATTTAGTTTGGATGTTAACACCTTCTTGCTGCACGATCCATTGGGCGTATTATGTATCATCTACTTTGTACATCTCCCTTCTTTCTATTTTCCCTGCTCTCATTAATTCCTCATATCTTCCAAGGTACTTTGAACCCACTTTTTGATTTGTCTCAGAAAAAGGCAATTAATGCTGACTCAGCACTTCCCGACCAATCACCAGCGTCCCCGCGGTGCTGAGTCAGTTATTTTCCCTTTGCCCCCAAGGTCCTCGCGTAACTGTGATCTGCATACCGTACGATACCAGATTGCGAGCTGTCCGCGGCGGGGAGTGGCGCAATATCGCGTATTGTGCATGACGCTCTGTTACGCCGCATCCACTTTGTGGGCAACCATCGGCGGGCGGCTCCGCTTTATATAGGGCATTCAGACAAAAGACCATGCGTGGGGTGTTGCATCTGAGATTCCCGCCCGATCTCAGGCTCTGTGTGTCTATATTTATTGTCCTTTCCATGCCATCGCAGCCCTAATTCCCTGTATTACCTCTGCTCTGCACGGTTTTCAGCCGGGATATCGTTCGGCTTTGATACCACATTCGCTATTTGGGATTTCCGGTCACTCACTGTTCATACCCCCTCCATTGAATGTTCTTTTGTGGCCCTCGTTTCGCCAGCCATGTTACCTTCCGCTTGTCTCGCGGCTCTCCTGCCCCGCGCCGAAGAGGGCAGTGCTTCTGATGCCTGTGATACAGGAAATGAGTATGATGGCCGTCTGGGCCTGCGTATATCCGCAGTTTTTGTAATCCTGATCGGTTCTTCCTTGGGTGCCTTGCTCCCTGTTTGGGCTCGATTCTCGTCTCCCAAGCTTGGAAAAATGCCAATGAGTGTCCTCCCTTGGACTTTTTTTGTTGCAAAATACTTCGGTTCAGGTGTCATTGTGGCGACAGCTTTTATCCACCTCCTTGCACCCGCCCATGAAGCTTTGACGAACCGCTGTTTAACAGGGCCCCTTACTGCATACCCGTGGGTGGAAGGGATCATGCTTATCACAATTATCGTCCTTTTCTTCACTGAACTCATGGTCATTCGATTCGCTCGCTTTGGAGATGGACATATCCCTAAGGAGATTGAAAATGGTTCCCAGTCGCCCAGCCACGTCTCGCATGCCCAAGACCAGCAGCCGGAAATTGCACCTTCCGATAACACACAAGACCATATGGGCCAGAATCACGAGCATCTGGCGAATTCTTCTTCCAACGAGAACAACAACAACAACACCAACAGCCACTCCCGTCTTACAGAGAAAAGATCACTCCACAACCAGGTTCAAGACAATCACCACCATTCCCACAGTCATGGTCTCCCTTCCCTCGTAGTAGATTACAGCGCGCAGCTAACCTCCATCTTCATCCTCGAATTCGGCATCATTTTCCACTCAATCTTCATCGGCCTCACTCTCGCCGTCGCCGGCCAAGAATTTGTAACTCTCTACGTCGTGCTAACCTTTCACCAAACCTTCGAAGGTCTCGGTCTAGGCTCGCGTCTCGCAACAGTCCCCTGGCCGCGCTCCAAGAAACTAACACCATACCTGCTTGCCATCGCCTTCGGCCTCTCTACTCCAATTTCCATTGCCGTTGGCCTGGGTGTTCGCATGACATATCCGGCGGAGGGGCGGACTACACTGATAGTGAATGGCGTCTTTGATTCTATATCTGCGGGCATCCTGATATACACGGCTTTAGTGGAATTGATGGCGCATGAGTTTGTATTCAGCCCCTCGATGCAGCGGGCACCACTTCGGGAGGTGCTGGCTGCGTTCGGACTTCTCTGTTTGGGCGCAGGGCTGATGGCCCTGTTGGGAAACTGGGCTTGATATTTATTTTTATTTTTATTTTAGATGATATACTACTTTAAAACGGTTATCATCGGTTGACCTTTTTATTTTAACAAAAAGTTCAGTTGGTACATATATATATTTTTTGGGATTTAATATGGTTTGGCCAGGTTTGGTTTGGATAAGGGAAAAAAAAGAGCATTGATTTTATGCATACCTTTTCATTGATCTACTCGTGATTTCGAAAACATTTTTCCTTTTGTCTTGGGGCCAACGGGGGCGGATTTCTGCTAGCGATGGAGTCCATATTTGATCGGCGACATTATCCCCTTGTATTTCTTTCCCCCTGTGCCTGCGCTGTGTGACTTCGTTATGTGGCATCTACCTGCATCTAGCTATTCTAGGGACAGTGGCTTAGTGGATCGAATTAGATTTTTTCGGGCATTTGTTTTCTTTCCCTTGGAATTCCATTTTTAGACAATCGTCATAGACATTTTTTAAGAGGAGGATTTTTGATATGGTGAATAAAGAATCTGGAAGACATAACTTGTAGTAAGTTGCCCATCTTTCTGCAAAGAACAAGAATATATCTAACTTTAAATTGCTTGTTTATCTTCACCAAAACAGCCCTTTTTACTTCACCAGCATTTATTGCTGTAATGACATGTGTTGTTGAATTTGTGGGGGATAATGTGGTTTTTTTATCTAAACTTATGAAGGTAAGCAATTTCAACATCAAGAACAATCAGTTCTATCAATCTGCTATCTCTTCTTTCAAAAATTTGAATGACTTCCGACTCTCAACTAGTATCACCTCTAATAATCTGTACAGTATCTCTACAGAGAAGCTTCTTTGTTCTGAATAGAAAGACAAGAATGTGGTTTGACTAGTGGCAGCAGTTGATGTGACAAAGCCACATCGGTGAATGTGTGTATGGAGACTCAACTTGCAAACTTAGCACATAGTACAATTGACGACAATTTTGAATGAATTAAGGGAATTCCAACCATTCCCAATGACTCCAATCAGCATATGAATTGTGTTGATATATAACTCATAGAGCACATTCTGAGATGCAATTTCTCTAGAGATCTTTGAGCTAGAGTGGGAAAAGAATATAAATGAAAACATGAAATGAAGAGCAGGGATTGTATTTCAGAATAAAGATCTGATTGCACAATTGGTAATATAATATTTTACCCTGCGAGAAATTAGATGTTGAGAGGGCTTAATTTCAATTTCCATTGCATGTGCCGTGCGTGTGTTGTTTCATCATTGCCAAGCCCTCGGCCATTTTTGAAATTGTGAAACTAAACACAGCGAGATATAAGTGGAGCAATTATGATATACGACTTTCAATGCTAGTATGTAGAGACTTTTCATAGCTATTTATATGGAACTTGCTTTCAATACTCTGGCCCTTTTGGCTTATTTACGAATCTGATTTTCCAAGGGTTGATCTCTTGTGATGCTAACTTCTGAGATCCCTTTCCTTCTCAGAAATGGAACCTGATCAGGAAGTTGGCACGTTTTGAGGATGATTAGAGAGAGGGAGGTGGATTCCTGGAGGTAGATGAGAGGTGAGAAATAAAGTAACCTTCATAGACTATATCTGTTGGAAAATCCTTTTTGGACATTAAAGAATTCACAGCACTCTCTAATCAAACGATATATTTATTAAGCAGAGTCAACCAAGTAGTAACAAGTAGTTAACTACTTCTAGTTAGTTGTTTTGATTGGTCAAACGACGACGTGTAGGAGGATAATGTGGGACGTCTAAGTGGTTGTATTAACATGTCGGCAGCTGAGGCATATATGTGCGGTTTGCGCTAGTCCGTGTTAGGCAGCCTACGGCCAACAGATAATGTGGGATGGTTAATCTTCTCATTGTGCGATCGCTAGCTAACCATTCTGTATATATAGGGGTAATCACGTGCGGTGGAGGGCCGCCTGGGCAACTAGTGCCCAACAGTAGTACCCACTAACACGACGCACGACCACATGACACGCTGTTATGTTACGTCATCACCCGCCGCCAACCCAAAGAACGAGACTTGACGACATCAACAAGACACCATCACTCATCGGGCTTTGGACATTTCCTGCGTACTACAGAGTATATACACTCGATACTGGCTATCTAGAGAGTCCGAGTTGATTGATATAAACCTAACAACTAACAATCATATCTTACATTCCTTTGTCCCTAGTATTCATTCCAGCCCACCGGTCATGGCTGAGTCTTCTGGCGTCGATACTTCGCCTATTTCGCCTGTCGAGCGACGCAACTCGCTCGAGAAGTATCTCCAACACCGTCCTGGCCAGCAGGATTTGAAAGATAGACACATACTTCTCGACACAAATGTTGCTCCGTACGTTTCGCTCTCAGCCATTCCTCCCCCCCGAGATCGAGAGACTCTACCCCGCTGACACCTCACGCTATTTGGCAGGTCCCTGCAAGCAGCACAACAGGAGCTAGCCCGCCAGAAGGCAGCAGACAGCCTCAAGAAGCATTTGGAGAAAAGGCCTGATCGCGAAGACCTCGTGGAGAGTAGGCATTTATAGCGAACCCTGCACCAGCTTCCCAGCAATGCACAGCCTCCTAACGCTCAATATTAGGAAACATCCTTCCGTCCTCCACGGCTGCTCCGGCTCTCCAGGCCCATGCGCGTGAGCTAGAAAAACACATGCTGGCTGATAATCTGGAACATAAGATTCAGAGCCGTCCCAAACCTGAAGAGCTCATTCATCGTGGCATTCTGGATGAGGATGAAGACCCCACACGCCCAGCTCAGTAGGGTGTCGTGGCCAGGTTTGGTATACTACAACAAGTCTAAACCAGTCTATCGATGATGGTCTAGCGGGATGAATGGAGTTCTCTTGTTTCATAATTCTGTACGTGTCTATTTGCTTCGCTACCAGCGTGGGACTTTAACTTCCCACATCCAATCTGGGATGTATTGGTTTTCAGAATTCGACATTCGGATGATTCGCTCATTCTCTACTCGACCATGTTCTAAAGTCGGGGCCTTTGATTTCATTTCACTTGCGTTATTACGGGTAATGCCTTCGGGATGACCAAAGCCAACGGGATTGAAATGCGATGGTTTAGTACTAGAGCAACCAATCTGTAAAATGATTAGCAGAAGCATGCTATCGCAAATGGATTTCCATCATTAATCATTATTATTTGTTCCCCAAATGATTAGCGTTCGCAATGGATACGCACTTCGTCTTGACGGCGTGTAGAATTTTATCCCTTAAACCACATACTTACTACCATCATGTTTCCAACTAGGGCACATTAACACAAGGCCATCATAGGAGCCGTGTTTAAACCACGCCTACACGGTCCATTGTATCTTAGCACACGCAAGTAAATTAATTACCCTTTCCAGAATTCATGACTCCTCTGGGCTCCTGGAGCAAAATAATTATCCATCATATACGCATCGACGAGATCAACATGACACTGATTGGAAATAGAACACGATCTCAATAGCTCTCGACCTGAGCGGGGCCCGACAAATCCGGCATCCAGCCCCCAGGCCGTTCGCTTCCCCGCACAAGCAGGCCATATGCCGCCCGCTCCACTTTCTCGACGCTATTCTGCATCACCTCAAGCTTCTTCGCGAAATCCCGGTTCAAGATATGTCCACGCGGTGTATTCACTGACTCGAACATTGCCCGCAGTTGCCGTAGGTCTATGAGGATGCCACCACGGCCATTATCCCGGTTATCAGAACAACCGGCAGCAGCACCATCGACGGAAATGTTGATGGCAGAACTAGTCATGATCATGATGGCAAAGCGCATCATTTCTCCCGTCAGATCGAATATGCCTAAGATGTAGTCCGCCTCAGTCACGAGGACACCCTTAGGTAATGACCTGGCCACCTCTTCTAGGGACATCAGCCGCTGGGTCTCGATGTAATGTTGAAATGTGACAGCTTCGATGTACTCTTGGATACCCGGACTGATCTGCCATTGGTATCGGTGGGAATTGATTCCGCCTAAGTCAGGTACGACGGACTTGAAGAGGGTGGTTATTTGGGTGAGGCGTTCATGGTTTTCCTTCGCAATGCTCTTGGGAAGGGCTTGGTTGAGAGCACGAACCCGGTGCAAGGAAAATATTCTGTGGATCAATCCGGTTTGTCAGCTCCCATGCAACAGATGTATCGCAGTCTATACCATATAAAATGGCGTACATCTTTTTGCTCAAAGCTGTGATATCTCTTGAAGCTTTAATCACGCGCTCTCGACGGTCATGGTGCTCGTCCAGTTCGCTGCGGAAAGTGGTAAAAATTGACAAGATGGTGGATGTGTCGGCGTCTACGCTGCTGTCTTCGAACGCCATGTCTGTTGCTTTTAGGCTTTGGACTAGGTTGCCTTCCCAAGAGCGTTTGCTGCCAGCCATATGTGTTCTTGTATGTTCAAGTTGAATTGCGGGGGGCTAAATAAATACTGCCATATTACTAGTGTGGAAGTGTAATTGCCGGTTGCGGGATGACAATGCCAAGAAATTGCAAACAGCTGGCGCAGTTGAAAGCTGTACTACGACGAGTATAAATTCCCTACGCGGTGCTCCAGCTCCCGAGTGAGGGGCTCAAAATGATAATTGAATATGCTATGCTTATGTTCCGCGACGAACCTCTGTTCTCGGATCACTTCCTTGCCAGGGCAAACCTGTTGGGGGGATTGGATTGGGTGATTCGTACCCTCTATACCACCACGGCGCTGGTGGTGATTGAGCTCTTTTGCCCAGTGGCCTAATAAAATCATCGTCTAGACCATAAAACCTGGGATCCAAAGTGTGATTCCTCTCTGCTGGAGACAAGACATCCCTCCTGACCAGACTTCCCGATGTTGTTCCTTACTATGTGGGTCCCAGCGCGCACATCTGCTGGATTGGTGCTTCGTCAAGAGTACCTGCAGGCTACTCCGTGAGCTCCGGAAACCAGCCTTCATTGCTCAAATGATCTTTGTCATGCATGTATCCTGAAATTGCAGACAGGTTTCGTCAAAGTCTTCCAGTCAGCGATTATTTTTTGCCGAAGACCGTCGTGTCGCGTCCCTCCAACCTCAAGGTTTCTCTCCAGGTAACTCACATTGATTATGTGGCCTACTGCCACGTCGAGAAAGTCTGGAATCCGACGCAGAACGTATCTGCTGCTGGAGAAAGCTGCCTGCTTATTTCATTGAATGCTTAACACCTTATGAGTGATTTCGGCATCATGACTGATCCCGATGGGATCTTTATTCGCAGCGGGATTTATCCGGTACTAAGACAGATCTGGACGATGAAGGCACCGTAAATTAATTTTTGAGAGTAATTTCATGAGGAACTTTGCCGATTATTTCACCCTATTTTGCTCAGATCGGGCACATCTGTGCTGGCGCCTACAGTTATTATTACGAGTTGACCATTCCATTTATACCTCTGCCCACACAGTTACCGAGCTTCCATATACTCAGTCAATTCTAGAGGTTCGATTCGGTTTCTCGTGTCCCCCAACAGAGTTCAGAAAAAGAAAATCGCAAATTTCCGCTCGCCTAGGTCCTCGGGATGAAAAGGTAAGCGACTATGATTAACTAGCTGAAGGATATATACTGTGTGAGAAGTGATATATCATATCAAGCATTCTGATGATATGTGAGAAGTGATATATCATATCTAGTATTCTGATGATTACATTAGCAAGGATCTTCTATTATCTCAATTCCGGAAACCGGATCACTGGTCTGATGTATACCAGCACTGCTCTCCATCATATATCCAAGCATTCTCTTTCTTATAAATACTGCCTGGTTATCATGTAATTACTGGAGTTAATATAAGCAATTCAATTTATTTCATTGATATTCAGTATTTGGGTCAATATTCGGACTTTATCCAGTTCCGACATACTGCTACATAGATGAGGAATGCCGCACCTATCGCCCTCTTCTGGAGATTCCTAGCTATCCAACCTTGGATATGTTGTCTCCTTAGCCCACGCCATATATGTAACCTAGGTCCAATCGCCAACACTTTGCATTGATTCACTACTAAACTAAAATAAGAAGGGAAGAAAAAGAGGAACCCCTCCCAGGATAACAGTTAAAACAGAGGCAAGCAGTTTATCGTTGTGACTGGTCCATGTCCTTCCATGATGGGCTGGCGCCGAAGAATTGAATCTCTTGTGGGATATCCTTGTTATCAGACCATTGGTCTGGAAGTGCTCTCTGCGGGTGGTGTAAATGGGGATTCCCCAAAGTACTTTGTATCCTGTACCGAGCCTGTACCGAGGAGCATAAACATTTCAGCTGCAGTTTTTGTATCAATTCAACTTTAGCGCTGTCATTCTCTCCAAACGCTATGTTCAATGTTCGGCGCTTCGCAAGCGTATCTCTTCCCAAATATCTCCATATTCCAATTTTCTAATTATTTCATATGTCGACAGCCATGGCAATATGGCAGGCCAAACTGTGGAAAACTACGGCGACAGCAGTGGATGGTGTTGGGAGGCGAGCTTGAAAGAAAGGCAAGTGGCCTGTCTGTAATGCTCTATCCAAGCGCGAGGTACCATCACAGAGAATTTTCTTATAATCACCCATGCCTTCAGCAATTCTCTGCAGCAGCATTAAATGTCGAAGTCCGAGCCAGAGTGAAAAATACTCCTTGGTCACAAAAGATGACAAACAGTTGATGTGCGTCACCTCAATGCATTTTTCCATATAAAATCGAGGATGTCTCAATTGATGCAGATAACCAGTGGATATTAATAAACATATTTTGAGATATGAATGTCAATGGGAAAAACGTTGGGTGGCTGAAGCCGTTCTTTGGAACGGAAATTCTATACTCCGGGCTCGTTATTTCCAACTTTCTTCAACTAGCTAGCTATACACATTGAATGCTAATAAATACTGCAAGAGGAGGATCTATATCTTAACGCTGCGTAAAGAACTTTCGTCAGTGGACCTAATGACTTGATTTCGTTTTTCTACTCATCCTTTTACGTTTGGCCTTTTCCTGCCCGCATCCGCAAAGCTCCCAAGATACAAAGCCATCAGCTCTGCAACAGAAACAATGGCCTCTGAATGAGCGAATAGAGGAAAAGAGGATGATTACAATTTTCGACCGCATGCCAACTCATATTTTATGGGCTGTACTTGCATAAATTCCTGCTACTCCGACATACACATTCCCTTATATCTATCGTACGAATTCCAACCGCAGCTTAGTTAACCACCACAAACTAGTTAGTTAAACAAAACGCCCCTGAATAGATGTATTTCTAAACTCCGCCATGCCGTCTATATTTGGTTCCCCAACTCTAGTCTTTTCTGCTGCAGTTATCCTTCGTGTTATTCTCCTCTTCTATGGTCTTTTTCAAGATTCCCACTCTCCCGTGAAATACACCGACATCGACTACTTCGTTTTCACAGATGCGGCGAAGTTCGTCTCGCAGGGTCGCTCTCCCTACGAACGAGCCACATACCGCTACACCCCGTTGCTGGCATGGCTCCTGGTCCCGAATGCGTGGGGTGGTAGCTTATGGTCCGCCTTTGGCAAAGCATTGTTTGCCTTTGCCGACATCGTGGCTGGCTGGTTGATTGTCCGAGTTCTCCGCCAGCAGCGTCATCTGAATATGGACATGCCACGCGCTCTCAAGTACGCTAGCATCTGGCTACTTAATCCCATGGTTGCTACAATTAGTACAAGGGGCAGTTCAGAGGGCCTATTGGGAGTCATGGTCATTGCACTGGTTTGGGCTGTTTTAGAAAAGCGAATCGTGCTGGCTGGCGCGCTCCTTGGCCTTGGGGTTCATTTTAAGATATATCCATTCATCTACGCCCCATCGATAATATGGATGCTGGATGAGGGCGGGAGCCATGCAGGAGAGGTATCAAATTTGTCATTGTCATCCATGATTAATTGGCTACGCTCGTTTTTCAACCCGTCCCGCATCCTTCTCACCTTCGCCTCTCTCTTCGTCTTTTCCGCCCTCAACCTCACCATGTATGTCACCTACGGCCTTCCATTCATGCAGCATACCTACCTACACCATCTCACCCGTGTCGACCATCGGCATAATTTCTCACCCTACAATATGCTCCTTTATCTCTCTTCCTCCTCGACTGCACAAGGCACGTCTCTAGGAAGCAACCTAGAGTCAGTGGCTTTCATCCCACAACTTGCCCTCTCTGCCGCTTTAATCCCACTTGCTTTGGCCAAGAAAGATCTAGCAGGCACCATGCTAGCGCAAACTTTTGCGTTTGTCACGTTCAACAAGGTCTGCACGAGTCAGGTTCGTACTAATTATTTTCATTATTTTCTACATTTATTTTTTCAAGCCCCTTCCTCCGCTATGGGGCTCTTAAGATCTAATACAAAATACAGTATTTCCTCTGGTATATGATCTTCCTCCCGCTCTATCTTCCATATTCTCTCTTCGTAAAAAAACCACTCCTCGGCATCAGCGCCCTCGCTCTTTGGATAGGCGGCCAGGCGCTCTGGCTCTATCAGGGTTTCCGTCTCGAGTTTCATGGCCTCTCTACTTTCGTTCCGGGCCTCTTTCTCGCTTCATTAATATTCTTCCTAGTCAACGTTTGGATCTTAGGTATTATTGTTGCTGATGTCGGCGTCCAGTCAGTGAGTTCTTTTGCCATGCGCGCCAGTGGAGATCCGAGCAAAGCAACAAAAGCGGCAGGGGACCAGAAATGAGGGAGATGCCTGGTTCGTTTGAAATTTCTTTGCCACATACATGATTCTGGTAGATAATGTAGCGCTTTGTGAGGTAATTGACTGGCTGCTTTGGCGAGTCCTGGCTGTTACTCTGGCAAGCGTAAAGCATGTGCCAATATGATATGTAGGTAATTATAAAGAGCGTGCAGTGGGCGATACCGTCCGTTACGCATCGGAGATAAGGAACTTCCGTTGGCGCTCATGTTGTTTGTTATTTACTCGTGATGTTCCTTACCATACGATGCGCTCTATGTCGAACTTTTAGAATAATTAATGAATCAAGCAAGCTTCAACCAGGCATTGGCTGTATTTTGGTAATTATAAAAGTAAAGAGGCCTCTCATTGAAGTTTGAAATAGGCAATCCTAACGCCACGCTGGAAGTCAGGAGAAATCAGCCTCTCTAGAAAGGAGACCTCCAGCACCGCAAACTGAATAAAGCTGCGCAACGAAAAGAGATTAAGCAAACAAGAGATAACACATTTGGCAAAGCTGAGTTTGAACGCCGCACAGGTTTCGAAAGGGAAATATATTAGCACAGATTCGGACGCGGAAGAAAATAGTAAAAATAAATAAATCTCAAAAAAGGAACAAAAAAAAGGCAAGGCGTGAATGAAAGGAAAACAACGGAAAGACAATATGGCTGGAAATCAGGGGACTTAGGCTGGATTCATCATAGCTTTGATTTGTCAGCGATGATCTTATACGAGCTTGCCTTGATACTTAGCGGTCGTGTGCGAGGAAACACCCTCGATGCGGTTTGAACATTGATTCCATATTGGGGTAGTATGCCATCGTCGAGCAGTTCGAATTTTGCATGCGGTCGGGCCGCGTGTAGCGCATCGAGGATAGTCTCGCTCCACAAGCCAATACATTTGTTGTTCACAAGCTGAAAATATGGATTGAGAAGACCGAGGGGACTAGCGGAATCAAGATCAATAAACCGAATACGCACATATTTAAGGGTGACGAATGTTTCCAACGATATGAGCGCAGCGACCACCAGTTTCTCGAACGAGTTGATGAAATTTATATTGGTAATGCCGGATAGATCATTGAGCATTGGGGAGCCATCATCGTGGGAACGTTGTTCTCGGCAGCATGATTTCACTACAAGATCGACTGATTTCAGCCTTGAGGCTGTGTGGTTTGTGAGCATGGCCGCTCGTGCGTCGGTGAATAAACATGCACAAACTTTGCCAGTAAAGGTCAAGCATTCTAACTGGGGTGCAACGGCGCCCAACAATTGGCAGAGGTGAGGTTCTGCATGTGTTATACCAAACCAGCGCGAATGTGAACTTTCTTTATTGTAGAAGCCCTCCAAACTTAAGTCCAATCGGGTAATTGTTCTGGGGAAGTTGGTAAGAGCTTTGGCTAAAGTGACATTGGCTTCGAGTTTTCGTTTCGCGTAGGCACAGTCCCATTCACGCAGATTAGGCAATGCCCTGGTAAGGTTACACCAGTGTTGGTAATCCCTCATGATATTCCACGCCCCTCTCATGACAAAGGTTTGAATATTGGGCAGCACTTCTAGACGTTCATGGCCGGATTGACCCCACGGGTCATTATCAAAATGCCTGATCATAGGTGGCTTCTTACAATGGCCACCTTCCAACGTTAAGATCCGAGCGTGGGGGAAGAAGTAGGAAACGTGAGAAAAAATTTGTTGCAACGTGGCATTGCAGCTGGAGAATCTAAAATTGGTGCTATTTGAGCCATTACTTGAAGTATTGTCGAAAGTAGCGACAGTCGCTTGAAGCACAGCTGCTACACTGGCGAGGTTCGAGTCTTCGATTCCGTCGTGGGGGCGATAGTAATGTCGCGGGCGGCTCTTTGGTATTCGATCCCCCCATACAGGCACCCATATTTCGATATGACGGACGTAGGAAGAGAGATGAGGGTTTGACAAAAACCAATCAGAACATTCGAGTAGCCCATCAGAGGTGCCTTTGACCTGAACTAAAAGAGGAAGAGAGAAAGGAAACAGTGGAAGCGTCTGTTAGCATCAATGATGGCGGTATATGCTTACGAGGGTAGGGATGCCTACTGTGAAGATAGATTCGCTCCTGCACTAAAGGTCGCCATTGCGCTGACGCCAGGGCCAGATTTGAGAGAGCCTTCGGCGAGGATGTGAAT